>NC_072802.1:17691682-17994712 GCF_028583425.1 Eublepharis macularius
CCTACTATATAAAAGGCTAACTGTGTTACAGACAGCTCACTTCCTACCCTGGTGCACCTCCAGAGGGTGCTGCTGTAGAGGAAAGCCCAAAAGAGGCAGTCTGTCCCTCCGAGAGCATGTTGCAGTGGGAAGCCCAGGCCGGGATCAGGCGCAGAGCAGGTGGCAATGCCTGCCCCTCACCTTCACTCAGCCTGGAGCAGGAATGGAGCAGGTGGCAATGCCTACCCTCCCTTCACCCAACTGGGATCAGACGCGAAGCAGGTGGCAATGTTGGCCCCCCTTCACCTAACTGGGATCAGGAGCAGAGGAGCTGGCAATGCCCACCCACCGTGTTCACCCAGCTGGGATCAGGTGCAGAGCAAGTGGTGATGCCCACCCCCTGTCTTCACCCAGCTGGGATCAGGAGGGGAGCAGGTAGTAATGCCCATCCCCTGCCATCACCCAGCTGCGATCAGGAGTGGAGCAAGTGGCAATGTCCACCCCCTGCTTTCAACCATTTGGGGTCAGAAGCAGAGCAGGTGGAAATGCCCACCCCCCTTCACCCAGCTGGGATTTGGAGCAGAGTAGGTTGCAATCCTCACCCCCTTTCACCAAGCTGGGATCAGGATTAGACCAGGTGGCAATGCCCACCCTCTGCCTTCACCCAGTTGGGATCAGACATGAAGCAGGTGACAATGCCAGCCCCCCTTCACCTAACTGGTATCAGGAACAGAGCAGGTGGCAATGCCCACCCACCATGATCACCTAGCTGGGATCAGGCATAGAGCAGATGGCAATGCCCACTCCCTGCTTTCACCCAGCTGGGATCAGGAGGGGAGCAGGTAGCAATGCTCTCCCTCCTTCACCCAACTGGTATCAGAAGTAGAGCAGGTGGCAATGCCTGTCCCTGCCATCACCCAGATGTGGAGCAAGTGGCAATGTCCACCCTCAACTTCATCCAGCTGGGATCAGGAGAGGAGGTGGCAATGCCCTCCCCATCATCACCTGGCTGGGAGGAGGCACAGAGTAGGAGACAATACCTGCTCCCCCCTTCACCCAGCTGGAATCAGATTCGGAGCAGGCAGCAATGCCCACCCCCTTACCTGGATGGAATCAGGGGCAAAGCAGGAGATAATGCTCCCCCCTTCACCAGTCCAGGATCAGGAGCGGAGGAGGTGGCACTGCCTGCCCCCCTTCACCCAGCCGGGATCAGGCATGGAGCAGGTGGCAATGCCTGCCCCCCTTCACCTGGCCGGGATCAGGCATAGAGCAGGTGGCAATGCTTGCCCCCACCTTCACTTGGCTAGGATCAGGAGCAGAGCAGGTGGCAATGCTTGCCCCCTGCCTTCATCTGGCTGAGATCAGGCACAGAGCAGGAGGCGATGTCCATCCCATCTTCATCTGGCTGGCTGGGATCAGGAGCGGAGCAGGCGACCATGTCTACCCCCCATCTTCACCCAGCCATGATGAACTGCAGAGCAGGAGGCAATGCCCACCCTCCCTTCACCTGGCTGGTATCAGGCACAGAATAGGCGACAATGCCACCCCCGCCTTCATCCAGCCAGGATCAGGAGCAGAACAGGTGGCAATGCCTGCTCTGCTCCTGATGATGAAGTGCAGAGCAGGAAACAATGCCCACCCTCCCTTCACCTGGCTGGGATCAGGCACAGAATAGGCAACAATGCCCACCCCTACCTTCACCTGGCCAGGATGAAGTGCAGAACAGAAGGCAATGCCCACCCTCCCTTCACCCGGTTAAGATCAGGTGAGGAGCAGGTGGCAATGCATGCCCCCCCTTCACTTGTCTGGAATCAGATGTGGAGCAGGAGGCAATGTCCACCCCCCCTTCACCTGGCTGGGATCAGTAATGAAGCAGGTGGCAATGTTTGCCCTCCCTTCACTTGGCTGGGATCAGGAGTGGAGCAGGTGGCAATGTCCTCCCCTTCACCCAGCCTGGATCAGGAGCAGAGCAGGTGGCAAGGCCCACCCCCTTCACCTGGCCTGGATCAGTCACGGAGGAGGAGGCAATTCCTGCCTGCCCGCCCTCCCCTTTCTAGAGTCCACTGTATTTTCCCCCACAGGCTTTGTATCTAGTTTGTCACATAATAATCAAGTCTAATAAGTCCTATGCTGTTGCCTTTTGAATTTAAATACAAATGGTAAGAAATAGAAATCCTCTTCGTGAGTGCTCTAACTCATTTGCTTCACTTTGTGTTTTATAAAACAATTCAGAGAATGTCAGTTCAAAGTAACTCATCCTATTTAGTTTTGCCTGAACTAGTTTAGTCAAGGGCCCATTAAAACAATTCCAGGTTCTATTATATTAACCAGAAAGATGATGAAGTTAACTCATATAGCTCCAGGTGAAACATTAAAAGGCACTTTTACCTGTAGTACCAAATAAGGTGAAGGGGGAAAAACGGAGTTGCTCTAAAGGGCAAAGGGAGAAAAGTGGTGAAGATTCTGCTGATTTGCTAGCAGCTACTAAATATCATCCAGGCTGATTTTGTTGCTCCTCTTCTTGCAGGTGTTTGTCAGTTTCTTGTCTGTTTGCAGGTACTTAACCTGAGTGTGGCCGGAAGCACGAGCCGTAAGGTGTGAAATGCCAAAAAGCTCTTGGCTCTTAGCCTATAGCTCATAGCCTGAGGCTTCTGTTAGGCAGCTTGCTTGCCCAGAATATGTTTATGTTTTCTTTGTCATGTTTATTTAAGTTATATTGTTTAAACGGGCGGCTGATTCTGGAATTTTTTGCAAGATACTTCAGGTTCCTTCAAGAGAAAACTGACACAGCCACCCCCTCCCCTCTGATACCTACATACTTTTTGGCAACTGGACTGTATTAACCTGACGGCAGCAGTATTCGCTATGTGGAGAGTCTCTTTTATAATTGACATCAGCAACAAGAGTTGGGATGCCAACTCTGACTTGCAAAATTCCTGGAAGTTTTGGGGCAGTGACTGGGGATGGCAGTGTTTAGGGAGAGGAAGGAACTCAGCAGGGACATAATGCCACTCTAGGACTTCTATTGCTCCTAAACAACTTCTCTGAAGTTGTCATTTCCCACCAAATGTGACTTCTGGTGACTGGTGAGAGGTGGCAAGCCACCCAGAGATTGCAAGCCACCAGCAAGCAACCTGGGCAAGAGCATGGCAGGTGTACTCCTGGGAGGTATGACATCACTTCCTGAAGTGACATCATCATGCTGGTTGTGGGAGTGTTTCTGAGCTTCACAGGGGCCTATTTTGGCCTCAAACAGGCTGATTATGAAAGAACAAAGTGCAGGAGTACTCATGTGGCTAGAGCAATGATGTCACTTCAGGAAGTGACATCATGTCACTTCAGGAAGTGACACCATCACATCAAGGCTAGGAGTGTGCTCATGGGAAGACTATACCAGGAGTGAGTAACAGGGTCCCCACCCTCCTACCAGGAACCTATAGTGACTTGGCAACCTACCTTTTTGCCACTGCACCAAATATAGTCACATACAATAACATGAGATATTAAATATTTAACTATTGCCCTATAAATTTACCAGAGTATGTCTGATCATGTGGTTCTCTTATGACACACAACATTGTGCATGCTTTTGAGTTCTCCATAACTCTTCATTAAGTTGGACATTAAAAAATAAATCCTTCCCTGTGTTTAAAATGTTCTTCAATTTGAACGCCAGTATTGCTTTGGTTAGAATCTCTCTCCATGCTAAGTTTTCTACTTATAATAGTCTTACCTTGCCCACTTTTCTGAAACATGGGGCAGGTACATACCACACTTGTCAAGAGTGTTCAGAAGAGCCACAGATGATGCCTGAGCCACTGAGTATTGCTGCCCTAGACTTATAGCCAGATACTCTTTCAAAAAATCCTGATCATGAGCCATGTTTGTTATGGCCCGAAGTGACCAATGCAGGCTTTAGGCCTGATGCAAATATGAGGTTGCGAGGCAAATAGTTTCCTCAAGTGACTTTACACAGGTTCTACATAGGGCTGCCAGGTACCCTGGTGAGGGTGGGGGAATCCCCTGCTTCCAGCCTGTGCCACCTGCCACTACTCACCTGGTTGGCAGGGGAGAAAGGCTCCAGAGAATCGGCCTGGGAGGCAAGAAACCTCCCGGGCCAGTGCACAGCAGGTGCTCTCCCCATGGGAGCGATGATGCCATTTCCAGTAATGGTCAAAATTGCCCCCTGTGAAGGATGGGAGTATACCCACTGCCAGGTGCAATGACATCACTTCCAGAAGTGACATCATCATGCATGCTGGGGGCGCATACGCGCTCAGTCAACAAGGTAAGTGCCCGGTCCCCCCTTCCTCTGCTGGAAGGTTAAGGGGGCCTGGCAACCCTAGTTCTACATTTCATCCAAACGGTGCTGCAGCTCATGCAACGTGTGTCTGTTTTGTGCTCCAGAGATCCGTAATGCTTCCTGGTTTTGTGCTGGTACGCCAAGCACATGTAGCGACTTTACATGGTCGCAGCACAGTTTTAATGAGATCCTAAACCTATGCTTGGGAATGTTGCATCGGAAAGCTCTTTTCCGTCCGCCCACATTGTGATTAAATCAGCCCTAAGGCACATATTGTGAGATAATAAGGAAATGCTTCCCTGTGCCAGCATTCATTAGAATATACAGTCCTTGAATTAAGATGCTTTCGCAGTGACTGGGGCATCCCTTCTTTTCCTGGAATATCTCAGAAAAGAATAAATGAGGGTTATCTCTCTGGTCCTTTGTGGTGGGATAATCCTTTAATTAAAAATGTAACATTCTTTCTTTCATTCCCACCATCATTCAGCCCTAGACCCTTATCTTCATGTGCTTTCTGTGATGTATTTTTGTCTTACAAAACACATTCTTTTATGTTTACAAATACAGCACATCTCCAAGAAGTTACGTGCCGAATTTCCAGCAGCTGCAGTGAAGTGTCAAGTTTCTTCCTTTCTTGTTTCCGGCAGGAATGTTCAGCAAGGGCTCCTTCTGCTCTTCCTCAGCATCCGTCCGGTTCAGTGGTGTGTGCTGCTGTCCTTGGTCATCAAGTTTCCTGCTGCCATTTCTGAGTGTTGAATGAGAAGATGTGGTGAGATGCTTCAAAGTGCATGGAGAACCAAGAGCAGGCCCCATATGTAAAGTTTAAATATAGCCTTGCTTTGCCTGAACAAATCAAGACATATCAGAGGTTCAGTAGTCAGTAACACGTCACAGTACAGCGGCCAAGTAGCGCCCCCTCCTAGTAGCAGCCACTGACCCCCCCCCATTGCTGCTTGTTAGGGTAGTGGTGAGGGAGGAGGAATGTGGCAAAAATTAACATTTATCCAATGCTGTGATGTCACTTCCAGGCTGAACCCAGAAATGACATCATCACATTGACAAGAACTCTAGAATTCACCATAAATTCTATGGTTTTACTATAGCATTGCATCAACACTGACCAGGAAGGGATGCCAGACCATTGGAGTGACATTGCTGCCCATGTCCCCTCTCACCAGGTACCAGCTGCTGGCAAGCAACCCTGTGTTATGCTGTCCTTTCGATGGCAGCACTAAGGTTACAGAACGCTTTCCTCCATGAGGCATGGTTAGCATCTTCCCTTGTGGCCTCTAGGCATCATCAAATCTTACCCTTTTCTGCCTGACCTTTGATTAAAATGGCTGTGTTAGAAATCTGATTGTCTGAAACCTTTTGTCGTGGGCTGGGCCAGCCCAAGCAGAGTAGTCCAAGTCTGGTCCGAAGTCTGAGCACGAGTCCAAAGCCAGGGGTGAGTCGAAAGTCCAAAAGCCAAGTCAGGAGGTCCGTAGATCGATCACCAGTCAGTTTGAGGGCTACACAGAAACGGAGTCAAGGCGCAGTCCGGAGGTCACAGAGCTAGGCCAGGGCAAGGCCAGGTTCAGCGGAGTGGTTGCAGCAGGAACAGGATTCCGACGTGTTGCTTCCATGCCTCCTGGTCTTTTGTTGGCTGGGTTTTATAGACAGACTGGGCTTGTAGCCAGCAGCTTAACAGTTATCCTTTTCCCCCCAAATAACTTCATTAACTTTGAATCTTTAACAATCATTACAATTACAATTACAAGTCAAGCATTCGAAAAAAGGGACCAATAGATTGTGAGATACATTTATAAATCAATAGATCAACATTCAACCTGTAGTACCCAAACACAAAAAATAAAGTAGCTACACAAAAGAGTACAAATAGTTTCAATATTAATCTTTTATCTGATACTAACATTTACAAATTCCAAATCCAATATTTGTAGGAGATAGAATAAACTTATTTAATTGGACTTCCATACTTTATAATCTGAATGATTTGGAATAACGTTATTAATTCTAAATTTAACAGTTATCCTGTGGTTACTCCTCATCGTTCTCAGCTAGCAGCTGGCATCTGGCCAGGAGGCGTGTGCTTTGCCACCTCTCCTGCAGCTCCACATGTTGCCTTAGTCTGTGGCTCTCTCTGAGTGAAGCTGGAGCTTTGGACATCCATGGCTGAGCTTCACTGGTGGTGTTGGAGCTGGAGGATGTTGGTGCCTCTGCCTCGGCTGCTGGCTGAAGACTGTGGTCAACCGGTGGCTGAGCTTCACTGGTGGTGTTGGAGCTGGAGGGTGTCAGTGCCTCTGCCTCGGCTGCTGGCCGAGGACTCTGATCCACCAGTAGCTGTTCCTCCTGACCACCAGCTTCTGCTGAGTCAAGGCTGGCTAGGCTGGCTACACGAGGCTCCTCTCCTCCTGAGGAGTCCTCAGTATCACTGAGCCCCATGACACCTTTGTCTAGAAGCTGGAGGAACGTCTTTTTAATCATGTCTGCCACTGTTTTCTTGCCTACCGAGTTATTTTGTTTTATGGATGTTTCCATGTCTGCACTGCACAAGGCATTTTTATTGTCACTTGAATTAAGATTTTACACTTTTGTAAGCTATTATGTTTAGTACTAGGTCAATGGAAAGTGGCCCCTGAAGTTTTAAACAATCACATTTGATTTAATAAGAGGGAACTTTACAAAAAGAAGAAGACTAATAAGAAAGAAGCTAGAAGAGAGTCAAGTCCCTCCAGGATGCTTGGAAACTATTTAAAACCACAGTAATTGAGGCCAAGATAGAATGCACACCACAGATAAAGAAAGGAAGGAAATGTTCTGAGTTGTCTCAAGGAAGACGCAACCAACAAAATGGTGCAATGAAGCTCATTGCTCTGTGCCAGCCCCTCCAGTTTAGCCCTTTAAAGGTTTGTTTTCTCCTTTTGCCCTCTGAGCTGTACTGTAGGGCAGGGATTCACAACCATTTTCAGCCTGTGGGCATCTTTGGAATCCTAAGAGTGCCACCCCCAAATGGCTTCTGCAGTAGTTTTGCCTGGAAGTGATATTTTACCATAGAGTTTCTAGTGTTTGCTTCCCGTTTTTTTCTATCCAGCTGTAAGCTGGATGGCCATTTCAAAACATTTCCTCCTGCCACAATTCTGAGCAGAAATGGGAGCTAGGGATCCCCTGCCCCCACTAGGGGGCTGGCAACCTTGCTTTGCATAAGAATGACGGGAGGGGGTACAAAGAAATAAAAGATAACCTCAGGGAGAGAGGGAGGGAAAAAGAGATTGGGGAATTTTTTTAAAAAGTAAGGAAACTGGGAGTGGGGGTGGGGATAAAAAGAAAGCTGAAGGGAAAATGGAACCACAATTCCAGATGCTTACTAATCCTTAACAATAGAAAACCCTCTTATTTGCATGAGAGCAGCCGATAATTTTTATTACAATGTCAGGCACCAGGGCTACTGGTGACACCATGGGGCCCTGGCCAATATATTAACTATCTGTTGCTGAAGTTGCTGTGCCTCATGCTTTTGAGAGAGTGAGAAGGCAGAGCGGGAAGCCCTTCTTTCTTTCTTTCTTTCTTTCTTTCTTTCTTTCTTTCTTTCTTTCTTTCTTTCTTTCTTTCTTTCTTTCTTTCTTTCTTTCTTTCTTTCTTTCTTTCTTTCTTTCTCTCTTCCTTCCTTCCTTCCTTCCTTCCTTCCTTCCTTCCTTCCTTCCTTCCTTCCTTCCTTCCTTCACTCCTCTAACCTGTAAGTCTTAAGTAGTGTTTATATATTAACTATCCTACTTACCTGCTCCCGGAACGTTGTGAAACATCGCTTAAAAACCGCGGAAGATAGCATCTTCTCGCGAGAGTTTTGCACGATGTCAGGAGCAGGTAAGTAATGTGAAAAGGGCTAATGCTGAAGGATATTTCTGGGCTCTATCTGAAAGCAGCCACAGGCAGATATGCTGAGCTTGCTCCCAGCCAGTGATGGGAAGGAAGCCTCTCTGCCTTGAGGAATTCTGATGCATGGTTCTTTTCTTTCATGCATTTATACACACAACCCAGACAGGAGCCTTGGCTTCAATGCACTACCAATGTACACACATCAAATCAAAGCAGATGATAAACAAGGAGGCAGTGATAAGGAAAGACTAGATGCAAGAGTAGGGTTGCCGGGAGACAGTAGCGTTTCCAGTGATTACTTCTAGGTTCTTCATTGAAGCAATATCATGCTGTTGGTCTAATGGTCATTTCAAAAAAAGTTTTGAGTGGCAGCAGGAAACAAGAGTTGTGTCCAGGGAATATCCCACCTCTACCAGGCAGGGATTCCATTCTCCTGGTGGGGACAGGGGAATCCCCTGCTTTCACCCTCCAGTCCCCGGCACCACTCACCTGGCTGGCAGGGGAGAAAGGTGCGAGAACGGGCCTCCCAGGCACAATCCTGGGGCGGCGTGACAATGTCCCTCCTGGGAGTGATGTCATCGTGCCTCCCTGAAGAGCACTCCCATACTTCACAGAGGCCTGACTTGGACCCCAAATGGGCCAAATTGGGTCCATTTGAAGCCCAAATTGGCCCACTTGTAAGCAGTCAGCCCGGCCTCTGCCAGTTGTACAGCAGTTTTCATGTAGCTGCGTGTAGTATTAAAAGTGCACATGCCTCTGGAGTTTAAAATGGCTACGGTTTAGCCAGCCAGAGCGCCCCTGCCATCACTACATCCCGCCTGGTAGAACCAGGCATGCAAGGAATGCTGCTCTGGAATGAGGAGTGACCGTGGCTTGATTAGATCTACTATCTCGCCAGCCCCACCGGTGCCCAGAGCAACAGAGGACTTGCAGAGTCAGCCCCACTTAGCACGTTCCTTTCCCTCCTTCCGTGATGAGATCTCCTGTCTGTGATTGAGGAGCTAATCAAATGACATTCATAATATAGACAGTCATTCCTCGCACAATGTATCCCCTCCCTAAAAACACTTAACTTAGCTCCGGTGTAATTCATCAGAAAAACTGTCCCTTTTGTGCAGCGCTGGGACTAGTTTTGCATCTGCATCCACACACCCCGGCAGCTATCAATCAAAGTACTCAAGCCTTTTGTTTAACCCAGGAACTGACCATTGGAGTCTTTGTCCTAACAGCTAGGTGGGCCATTCCACCGCAGGGCACATTTTACCTATAAAGGTTGAGCCCTGGCCCCATTCAAATCATGCTAGCTCCAATATGCTGCTCCCTTAGGGTCTCTTCCCTAAGCCTCTTTTCCTTTGAACACATTTGCGGATCCACAAGCGCTGTTCCCTTGAGGTCCCTCTAAGCCTCTTGCCCTGTTGAGGACACTGGCTGTTTGAAGCTCTTCTCTGTCTCTCCTCACCGTGGACTGGACCCCTTCTCCAGGATAGGTAGATATACTTACTCCCTCTCACTCTATTCCCAAATTGCTGGCTACATTTTCTAGGACTCTGTATGTGTAATTATTTCCCCCAGTAATTGGTGTGTATGCGCATGAAGTTCTTCTGTTCAATAAAAGTTATTGTTTAATATTAAGCACCAGACTCACTTGTTCTATTGTCAGAAGAGACCTGGTATACAAAGGTGATTGATCCCAGTTACCGGCCTCTTGCATAGCCATTCTTCTTGCCAGCTAATTCCCCCATAAATAGTATCTTTTGCAAGGAGACCATTTCCAGTAACACACTGTGAAGCACATGCACACTCCTGCACCTGTGTGATGATGTCATCGGAAATGATGTAACTGGAAATAACATCATGGGGCCGCGGGGCCGCGGGGCCGTATGCACACAGGAGGAAGGAGATAAGAGCCAGGTCTCCCCCTCTCCCACTGGGAGAGTAAGGGAACCTGGCAACCCTCTGTGTGAGTGAACTGCTAATTCCAGATCTGTATTTTTATATAAATGAATTAAATGTGTATACTCACATACATATGCAGGTTATGTGTGGTATGTAGTTTGTGTGTGGTGTGTATGTGCAAATATGGTTCCATCCTGTGTTTTAGTCCAGAGATTTAAAGGCTTTTTGCCCAACTGGTCTGTAATATGGGAAGGCAGATGGACTGGGAAGAAAATGCTGAAAGTAATGAGCATACCGAGGTCAGGTGTTTATGTGTCTGTGTAGAAACGTTAGAGTGTATTTTTAAAAATCCCCAGATTTCCCCCTCAGTTGCTGCATAAGGATTCCAAGAAAGGAGAGAGAAGCTAATTTGTAAATCCTCTGCCCATTCATGTCTGCTGGTTCCTGTCATTATAGGTGGGAATTTTAATTGCCAAGAGAACAGGAATTATTTCCTGTCTATGCCTGAAATTTGAGGGGGGGGGGAGGATCCTTTGGAAAAGGGACAAAATTCCTGAGGTTTTAGTTCCAGTGTGTTTGGGTGGGGTGAGGGATGATAGACACAAAAATGTGTTCTTCATAGCAAAGCTATCAGATGGATTTTGAAAGTCAACCTGCTTTCATTTTGATATTACCAAATACAAATCAATTTTTAAAAAATGCTATATCATCCCAGTCCATAACTAATTTGTGTGTGTGAGTCTGTGTGTGCAAATGGACAATCTAAATGTGACAGCAGATCTCCTTTAAAAAATAAATACTAACAATAGTTGCAAAAGAATTCCATGAGGGCCTGGACTTCAGGAGAAGGAGCTTGACTTCTACCTCCTACAACAGCTTCTAAAATGGTAGTTGCTGCCCCAGAGGGAAAAATGGTTGCCTGTATGTTTTTCTCAATAGGACAAAAATCAGTGCCAGGAAAGCACAATTTAAACTGAGAAAATAGCGCCAAGGGAAAGAGTTAAAATTCTCTCTCCATGGACTATGGCATGAATTTTTCCTGACAAGTTTGCCTTTGCCCCCAAATGGCTTTAAACCAAGAATTTTGACTTCAGTGACCAGCTGACAGTTTCTGCATTGCTTCTTCATGCATTAGGCCTTGGCCTTGGATGTGAGATGTGTTCCGCTTGACATGTACAGTGGACAAGTCACAATCTCGGATCAGTCTTGAACAAGCCACAGTCTCTCATCCCAGGCCTAGTTCTATGGACCAAAAGGAAATGGTTTTCAAAAGCACCATTCAGATTGGGGGCATAAAGGAAGGGGGAGAAGGCATTTAACCACTCCATCCTTTGTCAATTCCTCTAGGTTTGAGTCAATTTTGATATAAAGGTGGAATATAACTAATTTAATCCATCAATCAGATAAATCAAAATATCTAATTCTCAGCACTGCCCTCTCTGTGGATACTTAAATTAGGATACTGGGGACATGAACAGACCAGACAGAGCTTTCTACAAACCTGAGAAAAGTCACAGGTTTGCAAAAAAATCTGAAATCTAAAAACAAACTACTGGTGGAGTTAAAATCCCCTCAAATAACAGAAGCACTGCCAGGCAACTTGTTACCATGCATCTTGCATGACTCACCCAGGCATGGTTGCTTGCTCCTGTTCAACTGCAACCACCCCACAAAAGTCAATGTTGTATAGTGGTTGGAGTCTCAGACTAGGATCTAGTTGACTCAGGTTCAAATCCCTACTCTGTTGAGCAAGCTCACTGGGTGACCTTGAGCGGACCACAGTCTCATCCTAACCTACCTCACAATGTTGTAGTGCAAAACCACAAAGTTTTAAGGAATTCTTAGAGTGATGTGATGTCACTCCTGATTTTTCCTGGAAGTGATGTCACAGTGCGCACAGTGTTGCCACCACCCCGAGACCTGACCCCCAAAGCTCCTGCTAGTAGCCAACCATGGCCTAGCAATCCTAAGGTAGGATGGTGGGTGGGTGGGAAGGAGAGAATGAAGCAGGGAAAGGGGAGAGGATATGGGAGTTGCTAGAAGGAGGGAAAGAGGAAATAGTGTAGGGAGGGGGAAATGAGATGCCCGTCCACAAGTCTTTTACCATTAAAAAGCAATACAAGTATAATGTTTGTAAAGATATGATAGGTGTTGTAGAGAAAAACGGAAAATGATTTCTTATATATGTATTCTTTTTTGTTCTTTTTAATTTTTGTTCTTTTATTTTCTCTTTTTATCTCTCTCTCTTATTTCTTTTTCCTTTCTTTTCATTCTTCTCTTTTTATTGGGATTTTAAACTTATCAATAAAATAAAAAGTATTCATGAAAAAAAGAAAGTGTAGAATATAAGCACCTGCAGTATTATATAATTCCTGTCTATACTGTTGAGATATTTCCAATGAATATTTATTGTTTAAATATAACTAATTTTGGTACAATTAATAAGATTCACTATTGAAAAATTCATTTGTTGTATTAAACTGTTTACCTTAAGATCTGAATATGCTGCTTGCTTATTATGATCATACGACACTGCACCTGTGCAAATAACACGCCTTCCTTTACTAAAAAAATAAGTGAATAACAATAGAAGAAGGCCAGTTGGGAAGGATTAAACCCTCTCTTTCCTTTCCATAAGGCTCTGGTCCATGAAAGGTACCACAAGCACACTATTTTCTTTTTACAGATGGGCAAGTGATATGCTCTCTTTTTCATTTCTGTTTTGGCCGTTTCTGAGGCAGTGAGCTTTTTTCTGGCCGTGCCGCTTCAGTGCCTAGATGGAGGCTGAAGTGACGGAATGCTCCTTCAGTTCAAGTTTCCATTTTGACTCTATAAAGCCCTTCGCCAGGATCGACGTAGCTGAAGGTTTTAGCCAGTTGACCAAGCCCCACTGTAAGAAGTTTAACAGTAAAAAGCAGAGCTTTTATTGTGGTGATCTTGCACTCTGGCTCAATATGACAATATGCTTGAGGAGAGCAGTCCATCTTCAGCTGTTTTCCATGGGCCAAGCTACAAGTGATGAATGATACTTGAGCGGCAAGTGAACAGACTTACGTGTATTCCTCCCTGTTCATTTGCACTCCACTTGCGCTCCACTTCATCACGACATACCCATGCCCCTGGTTGATTATGCCACTTCCAGCCAGGAACACGTAGTGATCAAGTGGAGCGCAAGTGGAGCGCAAGTGAACAGGGAGGAATACATGTGAGAGCCAAGCTACAAGTGATGAATGACATTTGCCTGGCAAGTGAACAGACTCACGTGTATTCCTCCTTGTTCACTTGCTATTCACTTGCGCTCCACTTGAGTGGAGTGCAAGTGGAGGGCAAGTGAACAGGGAGGAATACACGTGAGTCCGTTCACTTGCCAGGTAAGTGTCATTCATCACTTGTAGCTTGGCCCCATAAAGATGGTAAGGCTTTTGAAAACTGTGGTTGGTTGATTTAGTTTAGGAGAGGATTACTATTTTTGCCTTCTGACAGTGTTTTTTAACGTATGGATCTTTATTTTGTGGTAAATCGGGGAGAGGGCTTTGCCATGATCTCTAAGCCCCCACGTGCAGAGCGAAGTGGTACAGTCCAAACACATCATTAACTCCTCCAGGAAAACCAGGCACAGCTCTTTTCACAGGAGTTCTTCTGAAACTGAACGGCTCTGAGCATTTCGGATGAAGAGCAGGCTGACGACAAAACAAATACATGTTCTAAAGCTGAAAATAAATGAAGTCTACGTGCCAAACAAGTAACCCATTTATTTTCCTTCTCTGCTGGCAAATTCCTTGGAAACCATGCAGGCAGCCTGCTGATAATTTTATGAGAAAAAGTCCCATCGGAGGAAATTCCAAACTAAAATGACTCAAGTTGGTAAAGGAACACCACTACAGAAGACCCAGCGAACTGACTTTCTGTGAATCAGATCTTTGAGCAGAGATACCCCCACGGCTGCAAACCTTGATAAAAGAATGTTCTATAGGCTGTAACAATGGATGTTTTTAAAATCTCAGGTTGCCAACTATTTAAGGTCAAACTTTTTTTGTTTGGTAGATCCATGAATGAATCTCCAGCATTTTTCTCAAGGGGAAAGGGCAGGAACCCTAATTTGGATGCTGTTTGTATGTGTGTGAAGTATGGGGCAAGGTATAGGGTTGCCAATCTGGAGATCTCCTGGAATTATTTTCTTCATTCTGGCTCACTCAGTAGCCTTGTCTCTTGCGTGGCAATGGCAGGAATTCTCCTGGTGATTTGGGCCTCTGCTTGCTGATTGTCAGCTGATTGGTAGGAGGAGGCAGGAGGAGGAAATGGGCTTACCCATGCCCCTGATCGATTATGTCACTTCCAGCCAGGAGCAACAAAAATTACAATCAAAAGTAAAGCCAGCCTTAAAATCAGAATAGACAAGCAAGAAAATTCAATAAATAAGGCAATTAAAAACTCCTAAATCCAAGAAACCTATCATTAAAACAAATAAAGAAAATACTACCAGTAATTTTAAAAAATATATTTTATAATCTGCCTTTAGTCATAGCAAGAAATGTAGGCTATAAATGGAGCAAATATGTAAATACATTTTATACATGAGGGATACCAGGGCTGAGAGATCAGGGATTAATCCTTTTTATAGGTTTTTAAACTTGTATTTTATTTCTTATTTAAAGTCTTTCTCACTGAGAATCAAGGTGGATTACAGTGTGTACGTCAATATATGATCAGCAGTTGGGACATCCCATAAACAATGCAATAGGAATTGGGTTGCAGAAATTAAAAAACGAGCAGAAATCTGACACAGAGATGAAACAACGCATCAGCAATTAAACATGACATGTTAAATGATGTGGAAATTTCCTAGTAGGAGAATGTTTACATTAACAGTACGCAGCAGTACGGTCAACACAGTCCCTATCCCTTTACCAAAGTACCTTTCAGAACTAGTTCCTTTCAGTAATGGCCCTCCTACCTGTGTAAAAAAAGCCCCCCTGAATAATTCAGTTTTGCACAGTTTGAGAAGATCTGGGAGAGTGAGGGCCCTCCAAATCTCATCAGGCAGGCCATTCCATAAGGTGGGGGCCACAGCAGAGAATGCACATGTATGGGCAGTTGCTGATTTTGCCTCTTTGTAGGGTGGCACCTGCAGAAGGCCCTGTTCAGATGAGTAAAGCTGCTGAGATGGAGCATAGGGAGAGAGGCAGTGCTGCAAATCTGAGGGACCAAGGCCATGAAGGGCTTTGTGTGTGCAAGGCCGGATCTTGGGGGGGGGCAGGGGGGTTGGCTGCCCCGGGCGCCATCAAAGAGGGGGCGGCAAATGGGCAAAGAGAAGAATCCGAGTTCTCCTCCCCAGCAAACAGCCGCTCGTGCCCAGCTCTCCCTCTTGTTTGTTTTTCTGCCTCAACTCTCAAGAGCAAAGCACACCAAATGGTGGGACAGCCAGCAGAAGGCATGTGTGTGTGAAGGGGGAGGGGAAGGGGAAGGGCTCCACTGCCGCCCCCCCCAAGCCCCGGCAGCCAGCAGGTGCCTCCATTTGCTCCATCAAAGAGAGAGCGGCCTGTGCACCGGCAAGGAGGGGGATCTGCATTCGCCTCTCTTCCCAGAAAATAGGCGCTTGTGCCTGGCTAACTTGCTTTTTTCCTGTCTCTGCATGTGCGCGCTGCTGCCTGGGATGAGAAGAGCTTGAAGTGCCACCGCGCCAAAAGGTGCACATGGAGGGGGAGGGTGGCTCCTCCATCACCCCACCAGCTGGCAGGCACCATTCTATTTGCTGTATTTGCTTAGAGATCAGCACAGAGGGAGATGATCAAACCAAGGCAGGAAGGTAGGGGCGTGGGATACTAATACTAATATACTTTATACTTTTAAATGTAATTATTCCACATAGCACACTTCTATACGCTAAGTTGTTAAATCAATAAAATAAGACATGATTTGTCAGGAAAGTAAGTTAATGAATTGCATACATATCAATTTCCCCCCAAATTTCCAAGGTTATGTAGCAAAAAAAAAGGAGGGGGGACCTTTTTCCTATGGCTTCAAAACTTGTGGAAATTTTACACCACTAGTAAGAACAGTCCTCCTTAGCATCCAGCCTTATGGTATGGTGGTTGCCAGCTTCCAGGCTGGAAATCTCCCAGAATTAGATCTGATCTCCAGCCAAAAGAGATTACCTCAGGTCAGCAATGTATCAGGAGTGTTTGTCAAGACTGGCTATATTGTCTATTGAAAGTGGTGTGGCAAATACCATAAATTATGATGATGCTGTGAGAAGTTTTGCAGGAAAAAAAGCCAGAAAAGTTCACTTTTACTTGAAGTTAAGTAGTTATCTGCATTTTCTCCTAAGGACATGATGCCCTAGCAAGAGAGTTTACTTTTCATATATCTCTACTTTGCATCTGCTGTGGATTCTTTTGGGAGTCAGAAACTTGCCTTGGCTAACCAATAAATGTTATTTTTCTAGAATTAAGAATTTGAATCTATTTTCTTTATTTGGGCAGTGGGCTTCCATTGTTGGAGTTTAAATTTCCCCTGTCATTGTGATTTCCCTACCACATTTGTCTTACTGGAACTTTGACAGCTTGAGCTCGCAATAGCTCTTGTTTTAGGAGAGCCCACCCTTTGCTTGCTCCTCTCCCTTCCAGTATTTTTTGCCATGGAATGACTCTCATCAGGCCTCTGAGTTCCTTAAACTCTGTCTTCCTAATATCTAACATGCATGTCTGCCTATGAACTCCCTTGGCTCCCTACAACAAAAGGAATTCTAGGAGGAATGCTTAGCTAATGATGGATAAGACAATGTAAAGTTGTTATTATTAACAATTCATAGACATCAACACAATTTATTCTGTGGTTTAAGAGTTGTTTATTATATATCTATATTAAAACATTGATCATATATGTATATATAAAGAAAAAATATAAGGGGGTGCCATTTTTCACTTTTGCCCCCCCTCAAAAAATATGTAGATTCAGCCCTGTGTGTGTGACAGCCAAAACCTTGAATCGAACCCAGTCAGGGATGGGTAGCCAATGGAGAGACTGCAGAATGGGAGTAGACATGGGCACAAACAGCATTATGAACAGAAAAAACCCACGAACAGCCCAATCTGCTGTTTGCAAGCAAGCTGTTCATGAGGGCCCATCCTAAATGAACAGGTGGTCGTTGCAAGCTTTGTTCGCAGCCGTTTGTCAAGCCAAATAGTCTGGCATCTGCAGTCAATCCCCTTGGCAACTGGAGGCAGGGACTGAACTTTGTCTGAACTCCTTCTGGCTTTCCTTCTGGCTTTAACCCTTCAAAGTACTTCCAGCAGAGGGTCCCGTTTTTGCCACTGTGAAGAGAAAATGACAGCCAATGGGGAGACCCGTGGATCATGCCTTTCCCCGGGGTGCAATCTCTCTGAAACTTGGGGGGTCTTCAGAGGACAGTGAGGACTATGTCCCCTGCAAATTTGGTGGGTATTGGACATTGGGAAGGTCAGTTTGTAGCCCCTCAAATTAGCTGCCAGCAGACACTGCTGTTTTTGCCAGGACAAGGCCCTTTAAACTATCAGCTGGCAGCTGATAGGTTAAAGGGATCTTTAAAGGGCCAGGGAAGTGGGTTTGAGGGGAGGGGGGGCTAAGTGGGAGGATTTGGGGTGGGGGTGGTTCTGGCCCCCATGAACAACGAACAACGAACACGTTTGGGAACAGTTCATGTTCGTCCATGTTCATTGTTCGTGGATGGCAACAAACAACGAACAGAGTGCTTGGGTTTTCCCCCCTGTTCATGCCCATGTCTAAATGGGAGTAATGTGCATGCTTGGACTAGCTTCTAATAATAACTGAGCTGGGGCGCTCTCCATCAACTGGAGTCTCTGACTTCGTGGGGAGACCTCTCTAGAGTGCATTATAGTAGTCTATGTTAGAAAAAGGGACTAGCTATGTCTCTGGATCAGACGGTCAAGATTACAAACAAAAAAAGGGGGACAAGAACCATAGAGCTAGACAGATAGATAGGCTAATATCAGTCTCTTTCTTGCCTACTTTACTATCACTCGCTTTCTCTGATTGGTAGAATGTAGTCCTAGGGAACTTCCTTCCTTTTTTCTTCTTCCCTTTTCCTGCATGCACCAGGAGGAGCAGCATGGTGTCTCCTCCTGGGACAAAATGAAGCAGATGGCCTGTTATCAATCTGAAGCCATTGTAGTTAGCTAGATTAGTTAGTCACCCTCTGTCTCCTCTATACAAGTTAATGTAGTTCTCTAAATAAATAGACCATTATTGGTTCTTTAACTCAAAGGAGAGGCTCTCTGTGTGTCATCTGTAAGATAGTGTGGTAAATATCAGTTTAGGCCACGCTGCTGCACTGAACCTCAGGAAGAGCACTCTGTTAATAATGAAAGGAAGGGCTGTCTGACTAGTCTAGCCATCTTTAACCAAACTCAACAGTCTACTTTACTATAATGTAGAGTAGTCTATGTCAGCATAACCCCCAGGCTCTTAACCGAGTTGGCAAGGGTCAGCCGAACTCCACCGAAAGTGAGGAGCACAGTGTCCTTCAAGATTTCTGCCTTCTCAACCAACATCACTTCCATATTGTCTGTGTTCAGTTTCAATTTGTTTATTTTCAGCCATTTGACCACAACAATCAGGCAGCAACTCAAGACCTCTGCTATATTACTGGGGGATTTGGATAGCACGATACAGAGCTGGGAGTCATCTGCATACTGATCACATCCAGTTCCAAAGGTACGAACGATTTCTTCAAAAGGCTTTACATACACGTTGAATAACATGGAGGATAAGATTGTTCCGTGTGGAATCTCACAAGATAATTCCCAAACTGAGGATAGCTGCGCCGTTTCCACACTTCTCACCTTCATTCGGAACGCCGCAGAACGTTGTGAAAAAACCGTGGAAGATAACGCTTTCTCGCATGAGTTTTGTGCGATGTCGCACAAAATTCGTGCGAGAAAACGCTATCTTCCGTGGTTTTTTCGCAACGTTCTGCAGCATTCCGAATGAAGGTGAGTAGAGTAGAAATGGCCTTGGTCTTCAGTAGCAACCCTTTGAGTCTGTTCGATGAGGAACGATTTAAAACAGTCTAAGGCTTATTCCCTGAAACCTATTTCTACCTCCAAATGTCTCAGCAAGATGACATGGGCCGTTTCCACACGGCTTACCTCTGCCCGTAACGACCTGGTAGATCGCGCAAAAACACGGAAGATCACGTTTTCTCGCGCGAGATTTGCGCTCCGTCACGTGACGTCGCACAAATCTCGCGTGAGAAAACGTGATTGTCCATGTTTTTTTTGCAATCTACCAGGTTGTTACGGGCAGAGGTAAGCCGTGTGGAAACGGCCATGGTCTACTGTATCAAAGGCTGCAGATAGATCAAGGAAGAGCAATGAGGAGGCATGGCTTTTATCTACATTCAGACAGAGGTAATCAACTAAAGTTGCCAGAGCCATCTCCGTCCTATAGCCCAGCCTGAAGCCAGATTGAAAAGGGTAGAGATATCCAAGATGACCTTGAGTTGGTCCTCTACTGCTCTCTCAATCACTTTGCCTAGAAAGGGCATATTAGAGACTGGGTGATGATTGGCTATATTGTTTTTGTCTAGGGATAGTTTTTTTTAAGCAGCGGCTAGATAACTACCCCTTTGAGTGGCCAAGGGAAGGTGCCTTGACTAAGGAATTGGATTTTGATAGACAGTAAGGGCTCGTTTATGTGGTCCTTACATGATTTTAGCAGCCAAGGATCCATTGCATAAGTAGTGGCCTTCACAGATCCCAGGATCCTGTCAATATCCACCACTGTAACTGAATCAAAATGGTCCATAAGCAGAGCAGATGGTGCAGTAGGCATTTCTTCTGCCTGGCCTATATTACAGCTAGCATTCAGATCAGAGTGTATTCATGCTATTTTATCAGCAAAAAAACTTTGCAAAGGCCTCACAGCTAGTTGTCTGTTCCCGAGACAGTAAAAGTTCAGATTAATAGACAGAAGAGATCAAATACCTTATAGAATTGGGATGATTATGAACTAGCCCATGCAATGGTTGCGAAGAAATAACATTTCTTTGCTGTTATCACCACTGCTTCATCGGTCTTCCAACAGGCTCTGTAGCTCACTCTGTCAGTGAGTTTTCTGCCGGCGTTTTCTAGACATCTCCTGGCCCTCTTTAGGTCTTTTAAATAGCAATTAATATACAATTCTTATTTACAGCTTCGTTGGAGATGAATGGCTGCCATGGGGCTGGGAAGCGAGGAAAATAGGTTGGTTGTCATAGTGATGCGGGCTTGCAGGGGCGGGAACTTCCTGGAAAACAGGATGGAGGCTTGTCCTGAGAGCTGCATTGAAGCCAAGAGGTGGCTCCTGGGTCAGGTGCTTTGGGAAATCTTCCTTTACCAAGCCCAGGATCACATTCTTCCTTTTGCCCATCCCCTTATTTTTCTGCTACGGCACTGTCAACATCTGCATTACATTAACAACTAAAGAATAGCCAGAGGTGCTCTTTCTGGAACTTACCTTTAAGAGACAAGATGATTGGAACTTTTGTCTGATATTCCTGGAAATTTGCCTAGATTTGCCAAGCATGCCTTTTGTTCTTTGGCCAAACAACAGGAATAGATACGTACAAGGAACGCTATTCAGCCCCAGGACTTGAAGAAGCACAGCTCATCAAGGGAAGTATGTGTTTTAGTGGTAATGGTTTTCTGGAATGGACTGCTTTGATAAATTAATAACAACAACAACAATAACAACAACAACATTCGATTTATATACCAGCCTTCAGGACAACTTAATGCCCGCTCAGAGCGGTTTACAAAGTATGTCATTATTATCCCCACAACAAAACACCCTGTGAGGTGGGTGGGGCTGAGAGAGCTCCAGAGAACTGTGACTAGCCCAAGGTCACCCAGCTGGCTTCAAGTGGAAGAGTGGGGAATCAAAACCAGTTCTCCAGATTAGAGTCCGGCGCTTTTAACCACTACACCAAACTGGCTCTCAGTTCCCTGCACTATAGTGCTGGGATTTGTAGGATGACTAGAAACAAGGGAATTTACAAAGCATTCCAGATGCTAAGATGTTCATGTGTTTGATAACAACAAGAAGAGAAAAACTGAAAGCTGCTTTAGGCATTCTAGAGGTTTCTTCTTTTTCTACGATGCAGATCTGGTGGCACTGTAGAAATTCCTGGTTTCCTTACCATAACCGTGCCAGTCACACCCATAGCCAATATTCTACAAAAGGGAACAGTGGACAATTCTGAATTTCTCCTCTCTGCTGTTTTGACCCCTAAATCTCTCTTTCAATGTAATGTCTTCTTTCAGCAAATCAAACTTGCAATTCTTTATATCTGTTCCATTTTCTGTTTCTATGCACTGAGCTTTTTAGCACGTTTTAACATTATTTGTACAACAAAATAAACCCGCATGATACATTATGGACTTATGTGTGTAACCGGCATATATTGTATGTATGAATTGTGTATAAAAACTGTACATGTGTACCCAATAAAACACATGTACAAAATTAACACTGAAAAGCAGAGAACCTAAAATGCTGAGCAAAATATAAATGGATATAACACATTTGCTCGTCCGTAGTGAGGGAGTGTGGCTGTGTAGGTGAATAGTATCCTAATTTGCATTTGTGAGCGGCAAGGAAGTGGCTGGCAGCCTGAAGGAACTTTTGTCTTCACAGAAACATGTAGAGGGGAAAACGTAATCTGATAATGGAGAAATCACTTCGTATTATGTAAACAGCTAACAATGAATCACCTGGCATGTTTTTGAGTTCTGGTTAACCTGTCCATTTATGTATTTCCACTAAGTGCTGTTGGCTATTTATATGTAGCCCTCCCCCCACCCTGCATCCAGGAAATGATATAGCAGAAAACACCTTTTATCTCTCTTCCCCCATCACTTCCTTGATTTGCGAAGCAACCACATGGGACAGCTAATTCTGAAAGAAAGGCAAAGGGTCCTAATTATGCGTCTTCCCCACTTAGTTTGGGGACTTGGGGTGGAGACAACTGTGGAAGTTAAGGAAATTCTAAGTGAATTGTCCCTAAATGGGCCTCTCTCTTGCAGGCAAGAAGCAGAAACCACTTCCGACAAGATGCTGTCTGAACAAACAGTTGGTAACTTGAATGGACTGAGCGCCAAGCTACAAGTGACGCCTGACACAGGTTGGACACGTGTCAGCTTCCCTCAAGTTTTGATGGGAAATGTAGGCATCCTGGTCTTGCAGCTGTAATGGAGAGCCAAGCTGTAAAACCAGGGCCGATTCCAGACGACTAACCTGAAGGCGCTGCATGCTGCCATGTTCCGGATCGCGACGGGGAAAACGCGAAATATCGCGTTTTCTCACGCGAGTTTGGCGCGACGTTGTGCCAAACTCGCGCGAGAAAATGCGATATTTCGCGTTTTCCCCGTCGCGATCCGGAACATGGCAGCATGCAGCGCCTTCAGGTTAGTCGTCTGGAATCGGCCTAGGACGCCTACATTTCCATCAAAACTTGAGGGAAGCTGACAAGTGTCCAACCTGTGTAAGACGTCACTTGTAGCTTGGCTCTAAGAGGAAGTGGAATTTCTCAGATCGAGTTTGCTAAACTTGGGGCCGCCCAGGCCACATTGGAAGATCTGCCCTGTAGGATTTACCTGTTTGCCTTCACTTTGGCTCTGCTTGTAAATCTGTAAATAAAACAGATGTGACAAAGATATTATAAGTGTCCAGGGCTTTTTTTCAGGGGGAACACAGGGGAATGGAGTTCTGGAACCTCTTGAAAATGGTCACATGGCTGGTGGCCCCACCCCCTGATCTCCAGACAGAGGGGAGTTTAGGTTGCCCTACGCGCCGTGGGAGCAATCCGCGGCAACCCACTGAGTTCCACCACCTCTTTTCCCAGAAAAAAAGCCCTGTAAGTGTCCAATGCATTCGCATGCATCCACAGGAAGCTAAGCCCAATAATGCTTCCCCTAGAATTTCAGAAAAAACATGGAATGCACAGCAATATGTTACCAAAGCTATCTTGCAACCCAGGGGAATGACTTGTCTCGTTGAAGTGACAGGCAGCTATGGTGGCCCATTCCCTGCTCTGATCTAGATATTCACCCCCTATTATCTTCTCTCAGCTGGACTGCCAGTGTACCACACAGCAGGTGAGGTAGCAGGCAGACCACTGGTTCAGGGAGGGAATGAAAAACTACTTTGTCTTCTATTTCAGTGGGAGGTTTAAAGGCCCATTGTCAGAAACTGTTTTCTATGGGTGGATTGTCCTGATAACATGTGCAAAATATTGTAGTGGAAGAGGGGGAAATTACCATGGTGGGAGAAGAAATCTGTAACATGAATTGACCTATGGATTTGGTCAAATATGTATAAAAGGGTTTGGGGAAAAAATCTTATTCGATACTGAGATATTGCTAGAAAAATTACTGAAGAAAAAAAACATCTTCCACTTCCGAAGGACTGACTCTAGATAACCCAAGAAGACTATTTCTTTTTAGCTACAAAGTTCATAATTGTGCAATTCAATTAGCCAAGGCCAGAGGAAACTACATAATGTATTTGGGATTGATAATAATGCCAGTCTATGGACCAAGGAAGCTAAACTAATGGGTAATGCTTCCCATAAGAGAGCCTTCAGGCGCCATGGTTTAGAAGAGACAAAATTGCCTGATAATAATAAATAATAATTATAATCTCTTTGTCCATCTCTGGTGACCATGTAGAAGAAAATTAAATATCCCATTTGACCTGAGAGAGAGAGAGAGAGAGAGAGAGAGAGAGCCCACACAGACCATCCAATCCTCTTAATGGAGGCCTTCACCAACCTGCACAATCCATCCTTCTAAAAAACATCTGTGATCCCCTTCCACACTGCCGCCCACAATATACCTCCCTACACAGGGTTGGCGCTTCCCAGGCAATTAAGGGTAGCCACAACCTGCCACCTGTCTAACCTCTAATTTTCAGGCAGAGATTCCATCCAGACCCAAATCCATGCCAAGTCCTCTTTCTCCTCTTCCTAGAGGCTCTACCAGACAGGCAGCCACTTCCCTATATCTACTTCCCCTCACCCAGGACTCTTGGAGAAAGGGAACATAGTGTTTACTTTTCCTATATGTGCTGCCACCATTTATTAAATTTGGTCCATTTATCATGACTAGAGTGTTTGTGTTTCATGTGTGTGTGTTTTATTTCCCCTCAGCCCAAAACTTTAAGCCAGCCAGGGTTAAAACAGAAATAAGAATAACTTATTTATAAGATACAACACTGGAGTGAATGATTTTAAAGCAGATAAGATATCTTGTAGTTAAACAGAGAATGGTTCCTATGTATCAGAACAGGTATTAATAGCCAGCAATATCTCTGCTGCCTCCCCTCAGCAGCCTTTAAACCAGTGATGGCGAACCTTTTTGAGCCCGAGTGCTCAAACTGCAACACAAAACCAACTTATTTATTTCAAAGTGGCAGCACTGCAATTAAACCTGAATACTGAGGTTTTAGTTAAGAAAAAACAACTCATACAGTTGTCCCAACAAATTAACATCTCTCTCTCTCACACACTCACTCAGGAGCCACAAATGAAAGTAAAGCAAGTTAAATCAAAGCAGTTTGCCCTTCTTTAGACCAGCAGCCCTGCTTGCAAGCACTCTCTCTCTCTCTCTCTCTCTCTCTCTCTCTCTCACTCACTCACTCACTCAAGAGCCACAACTGAAAGTAAAGCAAGTTAAATCAAAGCCGTTTGCCCTTCTTTAGAAAGCCAGCCCCAGCAGCCTGGCTGCTGCCTCCGCTTCCTGCTGCTAAAGAGACGGGAGGCAGTCTTGAGGAAAAGGAATCACGTGGGCAGGGCCACAACCCATGTGATCTCTGCTCAGAATGCCATTCCAGGCATTCCCCCTCCAAATGAGCCCTGGAACTAGTGATCGGCAACTTGGCTCACGTTCCCACAGAGAGGGCTCTCCGTGCCAGCTGTGGCACGCATGCCATAGGTTCACCATCGCTGCTCTAAACCTTCTCCCTCAGCAACTGCCTTAACTGATTATCCATCGGACTTTCAACTGTCACTAGTTCAGCATCCCACCAGCTCTCATTGGCTGTTTCCCAGGAGAGGCAGAGCTGGAATTATTCCTGTCCCTCACAACATCCCAGCAGATGAATTCTGATTTAAAATCAATTTAACACCCTTTATTAGGACCAACCAAAATAACACAACATGTTGTATAAGCTTGAGTTTTCCAGGAGTCTTCATTAGGCTAGATGTTAGAATAAAAAGAAAAAAAATCTTTCATGCCATGACACGAAGGTTATACAGTGCTTAGCGGATTTCTATGGGAAGAGGATACAGCTAGCTGGTATCACACTGCACCCTGGCATGTAGGAAGAAGCAACAAAACTGGAAGCCATCCAGGTGAAAATATAACAACTTTTCCACAATTTTCTTCTTACACATGAAGAAACCAAACAGTACCAAAGCTGGACCTTAATTATTCCTTCCAACCTCTATGGGAAGATCTTATGGCAAAGACATACCACATACTTTACTTGAGTTATTATTAATTCTTTTTTGGGTGTGTGTTATGTGCTGTCAA
This sequence comes from Eublepharis macularius, assembly GCF_028583425.1. Classification (NCBI taxonomy): domain Eukaryota; kingdom Metazoa; phylum Chordata; class Lepidosauria; order Squamata; family Eublepharidae; genus Eublepharis; species Eublepharis macularius. Next base: position 17,717,306 of record NC_072802.1, read on the forward strand.
GTCACTTCTGACCCATGGAGACCCTATGAATGAAAGATCTCCAAGACATCCTATAATTAACAGACTTGCTCACATCTTGCAAACTGGAGGGCGTGGCTTCTTTTATTGTATTAGGTCTTCCTCTTTTCCCACTGTCTTCTACTTTTCCTAGCATTATTTTCCAGAGAATTTTGCCTTCTCATGATGGAACCAAAGTACGATAGCTTCAGTTTTGTCATTTTAGCTTCTAGGAAGAATTTGGGCTTGATTGGATCTAGTACCCACTTATTTGTCTTTTTGGCTGTCCATGGTATCCGCAAAACTCTCTTCCAGCACCACATTTCAAATGAATTATTTTTCTTCCTGTCAGCTTTCTTCACCATCCAACTTTCACATCTATACATAGTAATGGGGAATACCATAGATTGGATTATCTTGATCTTGGTCCCTAGAGAGATATCTTTATCTTTAAGGATCTTTTCTAGTTCCCTCACAGCTGCTCTTCCAAGACTCAATCTTCTTTTGATTTCTTGGGTGATGTCTACAGATTTTCATGATCGGAATCACGATGTGAAAAAAAACCCAATAATAGCGTTTGCGCCATTGTGACTCAGCTAATTGGTTCCATCCACGGCAACTGATCCAGCGGTTGGGGGTTTGCTTGTTCGGGACTTGATCGGATGGATTGGTTTCTGTTCAGAATTGCAGACACTCTGGCACCAGTAATTTATTCCTGGAGCAACAGAGCCAGGGAAATGAGCTGTGTTTGCCCACCTTTTGTCGCCCTCGAAACACGAATGGAAGCCCGGCTTTCCTTGATTAGCAGGCTTCCTTCCAACCACGGAGCAGCGACCAAGGGGAGGGAGGGGGAAGGGGGTGTTCTGAAGCCATGGACACAAAGGAAAGGCAAAAGGCAGCTTGGGATGCTGGGAGGCCACCCGCACCATTCGTCTTTCCCCAGGACAAGGGGCGTGTGGGCAAGCCAGCCGCCCCTTATCCTGGAGAAAGGGAAAAGGCAGTGGGGGTGGCTGGGAGGCCGCCTGCGCCGTTCGTCTTTCCCCAGGACAAGGGGCTTGCGTGGAAGCCAGCCGCCCCTTGTCCTGGGGAAAGGCAAAAGGCAGTGCAGGTGGCTGGGAGTCCACCCTCACCGTTCGTCTTTCCCCAGGACAAGGGGTGCGCAGGCAAGCCGGCTGCCCCTTGTCCTGGGGAAAGGCAAAAGGCAGCATGGGAGGCTGGGAAGCCGCCCGCGCCCTTCGTCTTTCCCCAGGACAAGGGGCGCATGGGCAATCCTGCCGCCCCTTGTCCTGGGGAAAGGCAAAAGACAGCGCGGGTGGCTGGGAGGCCAGGACAAGGGGCGGCCAGCTTGCCCGCACACCCCTTGTCCTGGGGGAAGGCAAAAGGCAGCGTGGGAGGCTGGGAGGCCGCCCGTGCCGTTCACCTTTCCCCAGGACAAGGGGCATGCGGGCAAGCCGGCCGCCCCTTGTTTTGCGGGGCAGGTGAACTGTAATTCAGCTGTAATCCTGCTTTGGCGCTTTCTCCTATAACCTTCATCAGAAGTTGTTTAAGTCTTCACTATTTTCTGCCAGTAACGTGCATACCTCAAATTGATAATGCTCCACCAATTTTCACTCCACCTTCTTCTAGATCTAACCCAGCTTTCCTTATGATATGCTCTGCATAGAGGTGGAGAGGGAGATAATATGCATCATTGTCTGACACCCTTGCCAATTGGAACCCATTCTGTTTGCCCATATTCTGTTCTGACAGTAGCCTCCTGTACAGAGTACAAGTTGCACATCAAAACAATCAGATGTTGTGGTGCCCCCATTTCTTTTAACACTCTCCATAGCTTTTCATGATCCACAGTCAAAAGCTTTGCTGCAATGTCTAAAACATAGGCTGATTTTCTTCTGAAATTCCCCGGTATGTTCCATTAGCCATTGTAAATTTGCAATGTGGTCTCTAGTTCATCTTCCTTTTCTGAATCCAGCTTGAACATCTGGCATTTCTTGTTCCATGTGTGTGTGGGGGGGGAAATCTTGAGAATTATAATTTTATAAGGGACAAGGAATAAAGGAAGAAAATTCCCAGTAACACTTAATTCCCAGAATTCTCTAGGGGAAAACAGAGAGTGAAACTGATATAAAAGTCAGATACATTTGGAAGAACAGCAGGGAAGCAGTAATGGGTCGGAGTGATCTGGCTGGTCCAGCTTCCCGATTTCCATAGATCTCACGCATTTGTCCTGGAGGGACAAACAACGGCTCCAGTTGGAAGCATTTCGTCAGGAAAACAAAGCAAGGGCAGAATTAATGGCAACTGAAGGTAAAAATATTCCCCTATAGTTGATATTAATGGAAATGGAAGGAAATGGGACACCTCTTCACAAATCTTTGCCATCTTGTTTGTTTGAACCCTTAAGGAAGGTCTTTATTTAAGGAAGCATCTCAATGTATTGTCGAAGGCTTTCACGGCCGGAGAACGATGGTTGTTGTGGGTTTTCCGGGCTGTATCGCCGTGGTCTTGGCATTGTAGTTCCTGACGTTTCGCCAGCTGCTGTGGCTGGCATCTTCAGAGGTGTAGCACCAAAAGACAGAGATCTCTCAGTGTCACAGTGTGGAGAAGATGTAGGTCATTTGTATCTACTCAGGAGGGGTGGGGTTGAGCTGAGTCATCCTGTAAGAGTTTCCCAGGGTGTGGAATGCTAATGGCGGGAGGCTTCACTGTATCCTGAGGAGGTTCTTTTGCATATGGATTGGTGCTTGATGTGCTAATCTTCTCTGCAGGGCTATTGTCGGGTGTGGAGTGTTTTGTTGGCCTGGTGTTGGCCTGGAAGCATCTCAACTTTAAAGTAGCGGTTCCTATGCCACACTTACACTAACAATTTGCAGACAAAATCATACATATATACTTTGCAAGAGTAAGAGTTCAGTAGCACCTGTAAGACTTGGAGGCAATGACCTTCCCCCCCCCCAAGTGTCAACAAAACTGACCAGATACAGCTGGAATGTGAGTCCGTCTGCCCTTATATCTTGGTGAGTGGAGTGATTTCAGATGCTGAATGACAATAGCAGGTAAGGGACTAAAGCTGGTGAATGACAATAGCAGGCATGATTGGATAGGGTGGGGTATGCAGAGGGGTGGTGGGTGTGGAGAAATCAGCATTGGTAATGAGATAGGAAGCCCAGGTCTCGATGCAATCCAGGTAGATGCCTTGTCTTGAGCTTCGTTATCAGTGTGCTTAAGACAATGCTACCTGCATTCGGCATCTGAAATCACTCCACTCTCCAAGATATAAGGACAGATGGACTCACATCCTAGCTGTATCTGAAGAACTGAGTGGTGACTCGCGAAAGCTCATACCCTGCCACAGATTTTGTTCATCTTATAGGTGCTACTGCTCTTTTCTACCGCTACAGACAAACATGGCTACCCATCTTGATCTACTTTGCAAGAGGTTTCTGTTGATTGCGAGCAACCCCTTGATTTTTCCATTAATTTCTCTGAAACCTCACCTATATATTTGGCAGTGCCATTAGTCAGGTACACACAGATTATGGTCTTGAGGAGCATATGAAAAAAATGAACAAGTCAGTTTTGTTGACACTTGGGGGGGAAAGGTCATTGCCTGCAAGATTAAAGCTTTCTTGGGTCTCTAGGCAGGTTCATCTTAACAGGATCCTGGCATCTATGAAAGCCACTACTTGTGCGTTTGATCCTTGCCCATCTTGGCTGTCAAAATCAAGTAAAGATCACAAGTGAACCACTGAGATCTATTGTAAATCAATCACTAACTCAGGGCACCTTCCCCTGGCTGCTCAAACAGGCAGTTATCTGTCCGCTAAAAAAAAAATCTCTAGACAAAACTGATGTGGCCAATTATTGTCCAGTCTCTAATCTTCCCTTTCTGGGCAAAGTGATTGAGAGAGCAGTAGCTGACCAACTCTCGGTATTCTTGGAAAACTCCAGTGCTCTAGACCCTTTCTAGTCTGGATTCAGACCAGGGCATGGGACAGAGATAGCACCAGTAGCGTTAGTGGATGATCTCCATCTGAACATAGACAAAAGCCATGCCTTCTTATTGCTCCTTCTGAATCTGTCTGCAGCCTTTGACACAAGAGACCATGCCATCCTGTTGAGGCATTTGGAAACAGAAGTAGGAATCAAAGGATGTGCCCTGGACTGGTTTAAACCATTTGTCATGGAACGGACTCAAAGGGTTGCTATCGGAGATCAGCTATCTCCAGAATGGGGACTATCTTGTGGAGTGCTGCAGGGCGCAATCTTATTTCCCATGTTATTCAACCTCTACGTAAAACCTTTAGGAGAACTCATTCGCAGCTATGGAGTTGGAGGTCATCAATATGCAGATGATACCCAACTCTATATTTCTCTATCCAGGTCCCCACAGGATGCAGTAGAAATCTTAGATCGCGGCCTGACAGCCGTAGTGAAATAGCTGAAAAATAACAAAATTGAACCCAGACAAGACTGAAGTGATGCTTGTTGAGAAGGCAGAGATCTTGAAAAACATTGTACTCCCCACTTTCAATGGAGTTCGTTTGACCCTTGCAGACTCAGTTAAGAGCCTAGGGGTTATACTGGATCCAGCGCTACTACTAGAAAAACAAGTTAAGGCAGCGGCAAAAAATGCTTACTACAATCTCACTCTAGCCTGGAAAATGGCTTCTTATCTCAACATGGCTGACCTGGCCACTGGGATCCATGCTATGGTAACATCAAAACTTGACTATTGTAATGCATTATACATTGGTCTCCATCTAAGTTAACTAGGAGGCTCCAATTGGTGCAAAATGCTTCAGCTTGACTATTATCAGGAGCGAGCAGGAGCTTGAACATTACTCCCATCCTACAGTCACTCCATTGGGTACCTATCAGTTACCGTGCTCAGTTCAAGGTATTGGTTATTACATACAAAGCTCTTCACGGCCTTGGTCCAGCATACCTACGGGACTGCCTCCCTCCCTATGTCCCTCCATGGCAGCTTTGCTCATCTGAACAGGGTCTCTTGCAGGTGCCAGCCTGTACATGGGCAAAATCAACAGCAGCCCATACACGGGCTTTCTCTGTGGTGGCCCTTACCCTATGGAACGGCCTGCCTGAGGAGGTCAGGAGTGCCCCCACGCTCCTGGTGTTCTGCAAACAATGCAAAACTGAATTATTCAAAAAGGCCTTTTTCTCAGTTAAGAGGACAGTATTGTAGGAAAGGGGTCCCATATTTCACTAATGAGTTAGAAATCATAGATTTCACCATTATGTTGCCTTACATATTATCTGTTGCTTTAAATATGTACTCCTATATACTACCTGTGCTTTATGTAGTTTAATGTAAGTCCTAGAATTGATTATGTTCTGTTTCAGCAATTCCTCAACCCCATGCTGGATCCTTGCTGATACTATGTCTTTGTAAACTTATATTCATTTCCCCCATGACATTGTTTATGGAAATGTTCTTGACACTGTATGGAAATTCTTGCCCTTGTCCTTGCCACTGATTGTACTAATCTCACACTATGTAATATGCCTTTAGTCTCAGTGAGGAAGGCAGAATAGAAATAAATAAATAAATAAATAAATACAAGTGTCCAGACTGATTCATCAACGCCCAGCCAAATGGACCTAGAAACATGAAATTTAGGGAGAACATTCCTTTCATGATGTAAACACCCACTAAAAAGGTGTTTTAAGAAATTCATCCCCTAAGAGAGTAAAAAAGGGTAAGATGTGTTTTCCCAAAGGGATTTATCTTCCCTGTGTGGCTGGCAGGCTGCTGCCCGCTTGCACCCCCTCCCACTGCCAACTCAGCCACTCTTCCCTGATTGGGCCAGCCTTTCAAGGTCATTTGCATATGCGGGCTGATTGAGGCTCACAACATTCCCCCCCTCCCGCCCAGACAGTTGGAACACAGAGGTTATTTCCAAACTACATTACCATCTTCCCTTCAGTTTGACCACACAACGCTTGGAGATTAACAAAGTTAAAGAAAACACAAGAAGAAACAGACAAAAACTAATTGCCTCCACCTAATGGACTTCATTGTTCTCCTCCGGAATTATCTCAATCTGTAAGATTGTAGCAAATGCACACAGGAAGAACTTTGTACTTTTTGTATTGGGATACTGTATATTGTACAGGAGATTTATTATATAATATGTATTAGCACTTTTGCACTTTAAATTGACTAATAGCCTGCACAGTGTCAAGTGCATTTTTCTCTCGTGAGGGACTTTGTCCCCCCCTCCTTTTTTTGCAATTACTAACCAAGGCTGATCCTGCTTAGCTTCTGAAATCTGATGAGATCAGGCTCACCTGGCCTACCCAGGTCAGGGCGTTTCTTCTCTTATCAGCATTTAAGCCAGCATCATTAAGAACACTGGGCCAACCCTGAACTAAGCGTCCTGCCACAAAAGTAAAGCCCCGGGAGTGGGAGCAAGCAGCCTCAGAGCCCCCCCTCCCATGACCCCTTTTCTGCATCCTTTTCCCCATCCTAATTAACCACTGGGCAGATAGGGTGGGCTGCTGACATGACACTAACCTCAATTAGGAGAGTTTGCTTTGCAATAATATTTATAGAGATTGTTAAAATAACCCGGGAACAAATAAACCGTACTGTTGAATTAGCCCTGCTCAATTTATTTGCCAATGAAAACTCCCAATGTAAACAAAAGACACATTCATTTTCTTTTAGTCACAGCAAGGATACTTATTGCTCAGTGTTGGAAAAATGCTAAAGAGATTTCCTTGGACAGGTGATGCGCTAAATGAAGAAATAGAGCGGCGCTTGAAAAAAAGAACAAACAAGATCAGATTAATTCAGCGGAGAAAAAAGAAAGATGATTTCAAGATAATTTAGAATAGCTTCATAGTTTATTTAATGGAATTTGCAGAATATAGCTCTTTTAAAAATGTTCAAATTGGATGGAAAGCCGTATCTGAAAATTTGACTAAGATATTGAATAATTATATTAGAGGATATTCTCATTTAGAAATGGGGTTAATGATTTTATGTTAATTTATAGCCAATTGAACAGAAGCTCCCCGCTCCTCCTCCTCTGTCTTTTCCTTTTCCTTTTTTTTTTTGAGCTTGCTAACAATTACAAAATATGATGGCATTAACTATTATTTTCTTGTGTGGTATTTGCTGTTGAGTGTATAATATAAAACAATACAAATTTTAAAAATAGAGAGTTTGCTTTACTGAAGGTGTTACCCTTCCGCCCTTTGATTCCCTTGGCAGAGCCTCGTTTATTATTAGGGGAAGTGGCCTAGCTCAATCATCAAGCCTGTGGAATACAGAAAACTCCTAGCGAAGTTTGAAAAACTTCTATGAACATATCAAATTTAAAATAGAAAAGGTCAAAAAATACAAAATATTCCAAGGACTGTAATATGGTTAAGGTTATCAATAGTGCTGCCAACGTTACCCTGGAAAATTCCTGGAGATTTGGGGATGGAGCCAGTGGAGGGGGGATCCGGGCAAGGATTTCACCTAGAATCTATGGTGTAACATAGAATTCATCCTCTGCCAGGGCTTTTTTTCAGCAGGAACGAGGGGGAACGGAGTTCCGGAACCTCTTGAAAATGATTACATGGCTGGTGGCCCCGCCCCCTGATCTCCGCGAGGGCAATCTCAACTCCCCTCTGTCTGGAGATCAGGGGGTGGGGCCACCAGCCATGTGACCATTTTCTCCGAGGGCAACCCACTGAGTTCCACCACCTCTTTTCCCAGAAAGAAAGCCCTGCCCTCTGCAGTTTCCATTTTCTCCAGAGCCACTGTTCCCTAGAATCTGGAGATCAGTTGCAATTTTGGGAGAACTCCAGGCCCCACCTGGAGGCTGTCAACTCTAGTTAAGCAAAGACAAATAAGTGCAAGTTCCCTAACACATATGAACTGAATTGTCCTTGTCTAAAACAAGCTGGCCTGGCTCATACCTCCCTAACATGGGGACACACTTCCCAATGGCAGCAGTAATCCTGCTCACGAGTCCCGTGAAAGTGCATCCAGGGATGCTAGACTTCTCACTATAGCTGGAAGCCTCCTGGCATCCTGCCATATTGCCTGCCAGTCCCTCGGGTGCCAGTAGGAGGAAATGAAGGGGGAAGATCTGGCATGCCTGCATAATGCCAGAACTCTCATGTAAAATTCCAGTAAAATTCAGACGTGACATGATGGACACGCTAGTATTTTGCAAAATCTCTATGTTTACCATAGAGTTTCTGCAAAATGCCAGAGCATCCACCATGTCACTTCCAGTTTTTACTAGAAGTGACGTATCTGAAACAAAGCAATGATGGCACACCAGGCCTCCCCCCCCAATGTCCATCTGGGGGTTGCCAGCTGTGGCACGGCAACCCTACTAGGGAGAGAGGATTTTATCTTTTGCTCTCAGATCCCTACTTGAATTCAAGATTGGTTGCAATTTCCCCCTGAAAATGCAAGGAATAATCCTGTATCCTGACCTCCCTGCATTGGGCAGGAAAAGGATGGCTAGTCCTTTTTCTCTCAGGGGGAAAAGCTTCTCTAGTAAGGTAATAAAAAACCACCCTGGGGTCTAATAGGATCACAAGAGCAGAAAACTTAACAAAATTGGAGAAATAACAATGAACATGTGGCCTCCAGGTTCACAGTTCATTATAAATCCACAGCATAGTTTGCAAAAGATATCCAGGGAAGCTAGAGTTGCCATTTTCCAGCTGGGGCCAGGGGATCTCCTACCTCCAGAGGGTGCTTTTTGCTGCCATTTAGTTGGGCAGTAAAAGAAAGGTTGGGGTGAAATGGGGTGGGTATGCCAGCATCCGGATGTACTAGCATTGCCAATGTCATGGTGGTGCCTGGAGATCTCCTGGAGTTACAACTGATCTCCAGGGCACAGAGATCAGTTGCCCTTGAAGAAAATGGCAACAGGACCCTATGGCATTATACCCTGCTGAGAACCCTCTCCTCCCCAAATCCTTCCCTCTCCTGGCTTCACTCCCAAATAGAGATGGGCATGAACCAAAATATGAACCAAAATTAAGCATGAACCTGGCCAGGTCGTGGTCCACAAACCAGTTCGTCAGATCCCATTTCTGACGAACTGCCACAAATCTTAGGCTGGTTCGTTTGGTTCATTTTTTGGCTTGTGACTGCAGACAGCCTGGTGCCAATCAATCAGTTTCCTAGGCAACAGGGGATGGACTTCCTGCAGACCTTCTGCTGACCCAGAAGTGACTGTCTTCTGGCCCGGAAGTGACCTTCTTCTGACCCGGAAGTGATGGTTTTCTGACCCGGATGTGCCATTTTCATGAACCAAACAAACTGGTTCGCGAACCAGGGGCAGGTTCATGAAAATTCGTGGTTCGTGAAATTTGACGAACCATGGACGAACCATGGTTCGTTTTTTTTCTGGTTCATGCTCATCTCTACTCCCAAATCACCAGAAATTTCCCAACCTGAAACTGGCAACCCTATGATGTGCTGATGTCACTTCAGGCAACATGGTGATGTCAGCGCATTGCTGGAGATAATCTAGCATTTGGTCAAAAATTCTATGGTTAAACCACAGAGTTTTGTCCAAATGCTAGAACGTTACCTGCGACATTATTATGCCACTGGAGAACCCACCCCCCTCCTGCCAGCCTGTTTCCAGCCTTCAGCTGGCAACCCTGATGAAAGCAAGGCCTTTAGCCTAAGGCAGAATGGCAACAGAGAGGCAGTGAGATTGAAAGAATTCTTGATCCATTGAGGTGCTATAGAAAATGTGCTGTATTTCAGATAGTGAGTATACATAAAGGAGAAGACTCATTGGAAGCCCTCCGATGATGATAATCTCTAAGTTTAGGCAGAGTTCATGTGAGGGAAGGCTATCCTCGGCTGGCAACTGTAAGATCCTCTGGCAACCAGTGTAGCAGATTGAACAAAATGCAGGGACACCAGTCTGTCCCTAAGATCTCTCGTCTCTACCTTCAGAAGAACTCATTACAAAGTCCTTGATTAGTAAAAGTGTGCTACTACCCACCTTGCTCAGCTCCCCAGGCCCCTGGTATTTTATTTCCCTTGTCCTTGCTCTTTGACAGGCATCAAAACAGAAGTTATATGCTTCTGGCTGCTTGCTGCACCAACCGTTTTTGAAGTTTAGTATCAAATTGATGCTAATTCTTATCTACTAATTTCTTCTGCTTCTCGTACACAATGTTGGCCAGATTCTATGGTTTTTTTTTTTAAAGGGGGTTAAAAGTCTGACGTAGACTATAAAAGAAATTGTGATGTGGGTCATTGTCTTTGATGCTGATGAGATTTCCTGATAGCAAAATGAGAAAAGTTAATCATAGCTCTGTCGTATGGACTGCCGGTATCTTGCAAACAACATACCAATAAATTGTTTAGAAAAGCAATCTCTTCTGACAATAAAGAGAGGCATTGTTGTTATGATTAACCACACACAGACTGTTTTTCTACCAAGCAAAACTCAGTGCAGCTAACTTATGCTTCCTTCTTATGGGCATCAGTTGTAGACAGGGCTTTTTTTCAGCTGGAACGCGGTGGAATGCCGGAACCTCTTGAAAATGGTCACATGGCTGATGGCCCCGCCCCCTGATCTCCAGACAGAGATTGCCCTCCACACTGTTGAGCAGCGCAGAGGGCAATCTAAACTCCCCTCTGTCCGGAGATCAGGGGCAAGCCCACCAGCCATGTGACCATTTTCTCCGAGGGCAACCCACTGAGTTCCACCACCTCTTTTCCCAGAAAAAAAGCCCTGGTTGTAGGTAGGGTTGCCAATTCCAGGGTGGGTAATTCATAGAGATTTGGGCATAAAAGACTCGTAACAGTATCGTTTGTGGAGGTGAGAGACCTCAGTGGGGTATAATGCCGTACAGTCTGTCCTCCAAAGCAGCCATTTTATCCAGGGGAACTGATCTATGTGATCTGGAGATCAGTTGTAATTCCGGGAGATCTCCAGGGTTCACCTAGAGGTTGGCATCCCTAGGTGTAGGGGAAGGTGTGACCAATTCATAATGACATTTTTGAATTGACTCCCAATAGAAAACAGGAGAAATTCAAGTTCTCCTCTCACACATTGCATAACTGATCTGCAACCAAGTCTACACTTTGCCTCTGACTGTGACATCACACCATTCAGATTTATGTCACATTCCTGCTTCAACAGCATTGTATTTTAAGCAACTGAAGAGTCTTGTTAGCTTTGTACCAATAAGGACAATCAGAAACTGTAAACACAATAAAAATCACTTTCGTATTTTATAGAACAGTGCATAACTTATACACACAAATGACATTTCTTTTCCTGAGAATGTTTATACATGACCCAACTATTCCTATTTACCAGGGACAGTCTAGTTTTTTGACCTCATCCCTGGTAAATCACTGTCACTGTTGTATCCCTACAGTTGCTTTTGGGGGATATCTTATTAGCATTTGGTTATTCATTTATATATATGTATGAATAAGCCAGCCAGTCAGATTTATTTACAGTTAAAAACCAGTACAGACTTTTAAAAAACGTGAGTATCATACACAAAATACACCACATGAATAAGCAAATATATATATATCACTTTATCGCCTCAGACTCAAGGTGGCTAACAAAGTAGCTGCAAAGATGCAAAGCCAACATAAATCTCTAAGTATCAACAAGACAGAGCAATGCACAATTAAAAACAGTACAGTTAAAAAAAACTATTGCACACAGATTAAAAATGCAGCCATACCTGTCAGGACAGTTTGTCCTCCACCAAATGTTCTCTGGAGGAAAACAGGCCTTCCTGACCGCAGCAATTTATTTATTTATTTATCTATCTATCTATTTATTTATTTGATTTATACCCTGCCCTCCCCACAAATGGGCTCAGGGTGGCTAACAACGTTCATAAAACACGTTGAATTAATCACAAAACTATACAATCATTAATAATTTTTAAAAAGTCATTAAAATAGTTCAGGTGAAGGCTATTTAAATAAATATTTGGGAGTCTGTATATGGGCATAGTAGATGGCCGAGGGCAGCCCCAGAAAAAGTGGTGGCCTTAGATGGAAGAAGGGGGACACCTGCTGGCACTCAGCCAAAGGCCCGGCAGAACATCTCCATTTTACAGGCCCTACAAAACTGTAACAGGTCCCGCAGGACCTGGATCTCCAGTGGGAGAGCGTTCCACCAGGTCGGGGCCAGGGCAGAAAAAGCCCTGGCTTTGGTTGAGGCCAGACGGATGTCCTTTGGGCTGGGGACCACCAGGAGTTAAAGCATCCTCTGTACCCACTCGAGAGAAATGGACCTACTACTGAAAAAAACCTATGATGTAACTATTGCCATCCCAGGATAAGGAACTTACCAGGAGAGGGCTGACTGAAGAACATAACTCAAAGCATGAGCACACCAATACAAATGTTTGCTGTTGATATAAAGCAGTTATAATAAAATAGGTCAACATAAAATGGCATACTACATATGCAAATCTCATATAATTCCACCAGCTCATCATAAAAACATGAGCTTCCCAGATGTCTAGCATGAATTTTAGGCAGCCACAGTCGTTTTGTGTATTTCAGCGGAAAGGGAAATGGATTCGTGCGGGTGGTCTGTGTACACAGTAAATCCAACTTTTTTCTAAGTTTTAGGAAGGCGATTCCTCAAAGTCTAACCGTCGAGTGCTTTTACAACTGACTCAGCAGAATCAGACACAGTTCACTGCCTAACCCGGATGCCATCAGGAATAGCTGATGCAGTCCACACCTGGTCCCATCTCTGCTTTTAGGACAATCCAATCAACTGTCTTAACCAGGGCTTTTTTTCTGGGAAAAGAGGTAGTGGAACTCGGTGGGTTGCCAGCACAGGGGGCAACTCTTCGTGGGAGGTGGTGCCCCTGGTACCACATGCGTGTGCACAAAGTGTGTGCATGCTCCCAGGACCACACAATGACGTCAGCTGGAAAAAGGGGGGAGTTTTTTAAAGTTTAAATTGTGCTTGGTGAAAATGGTCACATGGCTGGTGGCCCCGCCCCTTCTGCGCCGGAGGGCAATCTAAACTCCCCTCTGTCTGGAGATCAGGGGGCGGGGCCACCAGCCGTGTGACCATTTTCCAGAGGTGCCGGAACTCCGTTCCCCCGCGTTCCAGCTGAAAAAAAGCCCTGGTCTTGACATTTTCCTTGCATGAGACCTTGCAAGTTTTCTTCTTGAAACAGTAATTTGCCATATTTACTTACTGAGCAAAGCTGCCCTTGAGTACGTGCCCCAGTTTAACATGTCAAGCAGCTAACGAGAGGCTTTCCCTGCCAACAGATGACTCAAGATGGATGACTCTCACATACCAAGCTGAAGCATACAGATTAAATTGATTTACAAAACGACAAGAGCTCCATTCCATAAATGAACCAGAGGACTGCAGATCTCAGAAAGGCTCCTGCTTCAACCAGCCCAGCTGCCAGCTTTCTTCTATTACTTCCTAGGCTGAAGGTCCTGATTTCCAACAATTGTTTTGCCCAAACCTAAATATTAAGGCTCTTTTTGCTATGTTTGCCAGATATCAACTCCTAATCTGTTCCTCCACAAGTCCCTTTGCTGATCCTTCTGCCATGCCTGGCATAACAAGCAGGAGTCTGGTTTTAGCCCAGTGGAAGAAGGTGTGTTTGTGGATGGTGGGATGGGCAGAGAAGCTGGTGCAGACTAACAGGATCCCCCAGGGCTCAAAGTAGGGGATTGGGCTCTGGGGGCACCCCAGCAGGTATGTGTGTGCTCTAGAATGCTTTTGAGTCATGCTGGTAATTATGTCATTCCCAGTGAGGCATGGATTTTAAGCATGCAGGAGCGTGCTCCAGAGCTTGCAGCCCTGTTCCCACCCCCCCATCTAGGGATGCCAGACCCCTGCCCCCACACCTAGGGTTGCCAGGCCCTCTCAACCTCTGAGCGGGGGATAGGGGCCTGGCACTTACCTTGGGGGAGAGGGGGGCGCGCGTGCTTTGTGCACATGCGCCCCCACACAGGCGCGATGACGTAACTTCAGAAGTGACATCACGCAACCCCTGGGAACACGTCCAGGTTCTGCAGGGGCTCAAAATGGGCCCAATCCGTGCTGAAACGGGCCTGTTTCGAGGCACTGCGGAGTGAGGAGTGCTCCTGCGCTACACAGTGCCTAAAACCGGGCCTGTTTTGGTGCAAATCGGGCCCATTTTTGAGGCGCTGCGGAGCACTCCTGTGCTCTGCAGCACCTCAAAACGGGCCCGATCCGTGGCAAATCGGGCCCGTTTTCAGCAGCTGCAGAGCGCAGGAGCGCTCCTGCGCTCTGCAGTTACCAAAACGGGCCATTCTGCCACGGACCAGGCCCATTTTGAGGCACTGCAGAGTGCAAGAGCGCTCCTGCGCTCTGCAGCTCCTCAAAACCAGGCCTGATCTGTGGCAGAACGGCCCGTTTCGGGCACATTCTGCAGCACCTGGCCGAGTGATGATGTCACCCGAAGTGACGTCATCGCACCTGTGGGGGCACGCGTACACCCCCCTCTCCCAAAAGGTAAGTGTCAGGCCCCTGTCCCCCCGCTGGGAGATTGAGGGGGCCTGGCAACCCTAGAGCAGTGCGACAGAGGAGCATGCAGGGAAGGTGCGTGTCCCCCGCCCGTTAGGTAAGTGGGGGGGTAGGGGGAGCAGGAGCAGGGGATCCCACGCCCCCCCACCGGGGGTTTGGGATCCCTACCCACACCCCACCCCCACTTACCTGGCCAACGGGGGGAGCGCACCTTCTGTGTGCGCTCCCCCACAGCACTGCATGCTCCTGTGCTCTGCAGCCGCCCAGATTGGGCCATTTCGGCCTGGATCGGGCCTGTTTCAGGTCGCTGCAGAGCACAGGAGCGCTCCTGCGCTCCGCAGTGGCCCAAAATGGGCTTAATCCAGGCCAAAACGGGCTCAAAATGAGCCGGGACTGGGCCAAAATGGGCCCGTTTCAGGCCACTGCAGAGCTCAGGAGCACTCCCATGCTCCGCAGTGGCCTGAAACAGGCCCGATTGGGGCCAAGACAGGCCTGAAATGAGCCTAATCTGGGCCATATTGGTCCCGTTTTGGGCCGCTTTCAAGTGCAGGCAAGTGCCAGGCCCCAATCCCCCACTGGGAGGTTGAGGGGGCCTGGCAACCCTACCCCCATCCCCCACTAGCCACCTGAGAGGTGGCAGGGATTGGAGGCTAGGGGTGAGAGATTACCTGCTTCTAACAGGGGGCTGGTAACCTTGACAGGAAGTTATTTCATGGAATGATTTCTTATAAATATTCCTGGAAAGGAAGAGATGCACAGTAAGTGCAAAACCTCCTAACTGTAACTTGATATGTTGCAAGGATCAGGTATTCCCATAAACTAGTAGTAATGTAGACATCATTTTTTGACCACTTCACAAACGTGTTCCCTTCTTTTGGAGCTGTTCAAGTGGAAACTCTATTCTGGGGAACTGAAGACTGTGCTTCTCTACAGGTTGTCAGATCGAGATCAGGACCTCTTTACACTGCTCTTTGTGTGTGATATTCGTTCTGATTGCTTGATGATTTTCAAGGAGCTTTTATGGTTATTTTATTACAATTAGCTATGCTCAATTAGTTGACTTAGTTATGCTCAAATCCTCATTTGCGGAGCAGTTCCGATGTGCTGAATGAATTTGGCAATGTCTGTCTATGCAATTAGACTGCTATCATGATGACTAGTCTTCTGTTTTGCTGCTGTTGCCCTAAGTTTAACCCAAACTATCACAACTACTGCTTTTCATTGTTCAAAGACTAGTGGCTGTTTTGTGTAGTTTGTGTAATTTCTCCATTGCCTCTGTGGCTGTTGATACAGCACAGCCACTACTGACTGGGCTTCCACATGGCAGGTTTCTTTGCCCTGACATACCTGCCTATCTCCAGGCCATTTTCAACTGAATATCATTATGATGTTATAACAATTTGGTTCTCTGAATTCCCAAGTTCCATTTTTTAAAAATTAAGTCTCTGGCCCCTTCAATGGCAGGGATATGCCTTTCCCTTTAAATCCCTGCAATGAAACTTACTTTAAAAAATGAAAGCTGAGAATTTAGAGAACTTGATACCCATATAGTTATAGTGTTATTGATATAATAATATTAAAATTCAACAAAATCATATACTTAATATTCCTTGGAATCGGTATACCAAAATAAGTAATAGCATCTGGACACCATCAAAAATGCCCGTCAGTAATTACGCTCTGTGATATATTGTCTCCCAATGGCATAAGTTCTGCTTTTGTCCAATTAATTGAATAACCAGACAGATCATCACAATTATTAATCAAATTTATTAATTCAGGAATGGGAGAGTAAGGTTAAAAGTCAAATAATAGGAGAGCATCTGCATATAAAATAATTTTAAATTCTAAAGATGTATAAAGCATATATATATATATATATATATATATATTACTTTGTCTAATAGCACATGCCAGAGGTTCCAAACAAAAATATAAAATGCCTAGTACTTCTTTCAAGAGGAAACAGTGCAGAAAAAAATTCCATTGGTCAGCTCAGTCAGGGCCGGGGTGCCCATGGAGGCCAGGTAGGCGGTGGCCTCAGGGCGCAGGTGGTGGAGGGGGCGCCGGAGGAGGCGCGGGGGGGCGGGAGCGCGCACCATGGAGCTGCAGCCTCCCAGCCCTCCTGCCCCGTGTTGCCGCCGCCACCAGCACACGCCCCCAGCCAGGCTCAGAAGCTGTGGGCAGGCGTCTGCGGTGGTGCAGGGCAACCGAGCGGGAGAGCTCGGAGGCCACCCGCGCGCCGTCCCAGCCGCCCGCTACCGCGATCGGGCCGGCACGCGTGTGCACCCGTGATGACGTCACACGTGACGTCATCATGCAGGCCGGTGCGAGTGTGTGCACGCGCACACAGGAGCGCCTGGCTCGCTGGCCGCTGCGGGCGCCGAAAACCCTGGCGCCGCCGCTGAGCTCAGTACCCTAAATTTAGAGGATAAGTACAGAATTCTGTACTCATCTAACTATATTGGTTCTCCCAATGCAAAAACTAATCTGGAAAGATCTGGTTGTGCTGAGAACATGCATGGACGTGCTGCTTAGGCCCTTCTTCCCTGTTCTTGAACGCAGGAGTAACAGTTATAATCAGAAATGCTCAGGAAAGACTGGGAGTCTTTCAAGACAGAATGAAGTCCTGTCTGGTGCCTCAACCTGTTATTTTCAAGGACTTCTTGTCAAGTCAACAGTTTGCTTGTGCGTATACCTAAGAGAAGGACAGCAGGAGAAGGTCACTGAATGGGCAACCTGGTCCACCCATGCCTGGGTCCTCCTCCATGCAACTCTCCTTTAATAATTCTTCAATATTTCCAATTTTCACCTTAATCAGCATAGCATGAGCATTTGTCTAGCTGGGTACTCAGAGCCTGGTGTCATGTCTGTGCCTCATCCATGCCATACTTAATGCAGACCTGTTGTTCTGAACCAATGTTTCATGCTATAACTTGATGTCATATTGCCAATGCCATATTTGTTTCCTTTCACAGGCTTATTGAAGCTCCAGGTGCCTTATCTAACGGACTGTAGAAACTTTCAGTGCTCATGACCTTGTACCCTGCTCACTCCCATGCACTGCTAAGTCTCAACTTTGATCTCTTGCTTTCCCAGTGTCTAGACTTGATAGCAGAAATATGTGCAACGGTTCTCAGGATGGGTTCGCGCCCAAAGTCCTGTTTTACTGATGTGAGGGGGGAGGAGTAATTGTGTTCATTAAGAAAAGTGGTTTTCCCACATGTCATTATTCCCGTCAACCTGTTCTTACTGCTTAGTTGCTTACCTTGCTTCTGAGTAATTCTATGGACATATCTGTGGAAATGATCTGATTTCTGAATAAAGCCACTTAACCAAGATCCTGGATTTCTTGCTGCAGTGGTACAGGGATCTATCTGCCATAGCCTGTCATCCATAGCCTGACACCTGGAGGAGGAGACTCCTCCGTCCTCAACCCCATGTGGGCACGCCAGCATGGAAGTTGGTTGCTTGCCAGCCTTCTCTTGCTTTATGCATAAAAGAGCACTGAAAGGGATTGGCAAGGCAACTCCAACAGTGCCATGCAATCTACTGCTCCCCTCCCTGGTGCAAAGCAAGCCTTTTACCAATTGGTCCCTGTGAGGACGAGCCACACAATGTCGATGCCATTGCCTGGGAGGCTCCAAAGACAAAATGCACTCGTGTGCAATGCACACATTCCCCCTCCCTCCAACAAAGTTATGCTATACATAGAGCAGAACTACAAGTGACGCCTGACACAGGTTGGACACTTGCCAGCTTTCCTCAAGTTTTGATGGGAAATGTAGGCAGCTTGGTGGAATGTTGGACAAGTGACAGTTGAAAAGTCCATTGGACAGCAGTTGGAGAGCGAAGCTGCGAGACCAGGATGCCTACATTTCCCATCAAAACTTGAGGGAAGCAGACAAGTGTCCAATCTGTGCCTTTTGTCACTTGTGGTTCTGCTCTAAGTCCTTCCCCTTGGGACTCATTTGGTTGGTTGCCATTCAGGAAAACAGCTACAGATGCTATTGTTTGCCACTGCTGACCAAGTGCCTGCCTGCACTGCCACTGCACGGTAAGAACCAAACCAAAACACACAAACTTTTGGTGTGTGCATGGGGTTGTTGTTATAGCTTTGTTTCCTGGATTTGTTTTACCATTCTGGAAGCTGCTTTAACGAATGGAGCCAGTGAGTTCTGGGTGTATTTCTGGCTTGTTTGTTCTATTTTGCACACCCCTAATACTCACTTCAGAAGAGCTAGATTTGATATCCAGGACTGATAACTGGATATTATATGTTACAACAACCAGTCAATACACATTGTTGCTTGCTACAAACAAAAATATTGGTTTATTTTTGCTATCTTTAGTTTGTGAAACCAGGATCTAGTTCACAGCCTCAGAATCCAAGTTTGTATCAACAAATGCTGCTTGATTTAAAAGGTTTTTGCCATTTTCTTGAAAACAGTAATTGTGCAAAGTAGTTTATTTATTTCTGGGTTTTCTCCTCCCTCTCTACAGAGTCCTCCTGACCACGTTGTGGTGATGGCGGCACAAGGGAACAAGCCAGGATTAAGCCAAGATAGCTATGCTCATGCACCAAGCAAAATTATACTTAAGAGACTAAAAGAGACTCATAATAAACAAGCTTTGAACAACAGTTTCAGACCTTGGGCTGAAATCTCTAACTGTGTAGTTCTTTCACCTTTCCAAGCCCCCTGAAGGCAATGGGTTTAAAGGAGTGTACCTGTGGGTCTTACCACATGAGACAAAATACACTCGAATTACACAGGTAAATCAAGTATATTTTGTAATTCGGGTGTATTTGAGTGTAATTCAAGTGTACTTCAAGTGTATTTTGTCTTGTGTTGTTTGACCCTGTGCTTACGATTTCAGTATAAGTACATGAAGGAATGAAATCATACCCTCAAGTCATAGCTGATGTATGGCGGCCCCTGGAGGGGTTTTCATGGCAAGGTGGTTTGCCATTGCCCGGCACTGCAACCCTGGTTTTCGTTGGAGGTCTCCCATCCAATTAATGACCAAGGCTGACCCTACTTAGCTTCAGAGATCTGACGAGATCAGACTCCTCTGCTACATTTCCAGACTTTTTCTATAATTTTCAAAGCTGGTTTGAGGGTGTTTTTTTTGCAGGGGGGAGCGTTGAGCAAAATGCTATACAGTGGCTTCCCCACTCAGCACTTTCCACTCCCTCTAGGTATCGCTCCTATCGTGAAATATCCAAGAGGCCTTAACAACATCTTGATGAACAAAAATCACTTGGATACACACAGTTAGACATGGGCATGATCTGAATTACGATTTCAAAAAAACCCCGATTTTGGCGTTTGCACCATCGTGACTCAGCTAATCGGTTCCGTCCACGGCAACCGATCCAGCAGTCGGGGGTTTGCTTGTTCGGGACTTGATCGGATGTATCGGTTTCTGTTCGGAATTGCAGACACTCTTGCGCCAGTAATTTATTCTCGGGGCAATGGAGCCAGGGGAATGAGCTGTGTTTGCCCTCCTTCTGTCGCCCTTGAAACACGAATGGAAGCCCAGCTTTCCTTGATTAGCAGGCTTCCTTCCAACCATGGAGCAGCAACCCAGGGGAGGGAGGGGGAAGGGGGTGTTCTGAAGCCATGGGCACAAAGGAAAGGCAAAAGGCAGTGCTGGGAGGCCACCCGCGATGTTCATCTTTCCCCAGGACAAGGGGCGTGTGGGCAAGCCAGCTGCCCCTTGTCCTGGGGAAAGGCAAAAGGCAGTGTGGGTGGCTGGGAGGCTGCCCGCGCCATTCGTCTTTCCCCAGGACAACGGGCGTGTGGGCAAGCCGGCCACCCCTTGTTCTGGGGAAAGGCAAAAGGCAGTGCGGGTGGCTGAGAGGCCGCCTGCGCCGTTCACCTTTCCCCAGGACAAGGGGTGTGTGGGCAAGCCGGACGCCCTTGTCTTGCGGGGCAGGTGAACGGCGCGGGCAGCTGCTGACCCACTCACACTGCCGCCAGCTCCGCAGCGCACCAGGACAGCCAGCTTGCTGCGTGGGCGGGGTGGGGGACCCAGGAGCACACGCGCATGTGTGCGCAAGAGCCTGACTACGGTTGCCCTGGGCGCTGGCAACCGTAGATCCGGCCCTGGGAATGTCCCCTCCCTGAGGGGAGGTGGCTCGTTGCTGGGTTAAAAACTTCCCCCCCCTCTAAGTGTGTGTGTGTGAATGTCCCCTCCCTCCCCCTGCCCACCGGGCCTGGCGGCTGCTGCCACCGACCACCATTCCTATATTGCAGGAATCAGCGGGGCGCCCTCCCGCTTTGGCCTTCCCAATTCCGGATTGGAAATGGGACTTGATCGGTTAGAATCGGTGGCCTGGGTTCGGCAGCAGCCCGGATCCACAAACAGCTTAATCGGTATTTTTTTTTTGGATCGTGCCCATCTCTACTCACAATTCTCCCCTCCCTTCCAAAGAGTATAGTGGGAGTGGCCAAACTGTGGTTCGGAGCCACAAGTGGCTCTTCTAGACATATTATGTGGCTCCTGGTGGTCTCTGAGTAGTGCCATGGCCATACATTTTATTTTAGTTTAGTTTATTTTCCTCCCTCCGTTTCCTCCTTTCTTTCCATATCTTTCCCTCCCGTTTCCTTTTTTCCTTCTTTCTTTCCATGTCTTTCATATTTTTAATAAAAATGTTGGGGTTGCCAGGTCTGACTCAGAAGATACCTGAGGACTTTGGGGGTGAAGCCTAGCAAGGATGTGACATCACTTCCAAGTCAAAGGTCAGGTGATGGCTCTTCCCAAGCTCCACCCCTTCTGACGATGTCACTTTCAGCAAATGGTGCCAAACCCCACTCTTTCCTGTGATGTCACTTTCAGGACACTCCCCCAAACCCGCCTCTTCATCTGAAGTCATTTCAATGCATCATGTCTTGCGGCTCTCAAACATCTGCTGTTTATTATATGTGGCTCTTACATTAAACAAGTTTGGCCACCCCTGATGTATAGTTTTCCCCTTCTCCTACTATATCTCCCTATGGGGGTTAGTAAGGTTGTAAAAGAATGACTGGTCTAAAATGACTAAGTGAACTTCATACCTGAGTGATAATTTGAACCCAGATCTCCTGGCTTCTACTCTGAGGCTCTAACCACTATACTGCACCGAACCTCAAATTCATCCAGCACTCCTGGATGCAAGATTTACTCGAGCATTTGGTATAACTGTGACCCTTCCAGCACATCTGCCAGCTGCTTGCAACTGCTGTGTGAGCTTAGAGGCCTTCCAGTCCTGAATATTACACTGTCAAGAGAATCGCACCATATAAGGGCAGAGAAGCTGGCCGCACGATCAGCCAGTACAGTCTCGATTATGGTAGTGGTGGAGAGGATCCTTTTCCAGATGGCGGACTCCCAGCAAAACTGTATCATTGCTGTTGACTTGTACAATTTATCTGTCAGTCTGTCTATACATATTGTGCTATGATGCACCACACTTAGGATCCCGAACAGGTCTCTGCATAAAACAAGCCAATGCATTTCAGTGGAAGATATTCTGTGAAACCCCAGCACCTCCTCAGTATGCCCTGCCCCTTGATGTAACATTTTGTCCTTTGAGCTTGGCTTCCCATGGTTTGTCCATTCTGTTGTTACCAGGGCTTTTTTTCAGTGGGAACGCAGTGGAACGGAGTTCCGGAACCTCCTGAAAATGGACACATAGCTGGTGGCCCCACCCCCTGATCTCCAGACAGAGGGGAGTTTAGATTGCCCTCTGTGCCGGTGCAGAGGGCAATCTAAACTCCCCTCTGTCTGGAGATCAGGGGGCGGGGCCACCAACAATGTGACCATTTTCATCGAGGGCTATTTAAACTTTAAAAAACTCCCCCCTTGTTCCAGCTGACCCAAAGTGACGTCATTGTGTGGTCCTGAGTTCCACCACCTCTTTTCCCAGAAAAAAAGCCCTGGATGTTACTGACTGCCCAGATGGCTCAGGTGTCTACCGATTACATTCTGGTGTTTTCTGGACTGTTTCCCCATCTTTTTATGTTGACATTTAATTCTTAATGTGGGATTGCTGTTCTGGGTGGATCGTCCAGGCAGCGCCGAAGCTTCCTCAAGATTCGGTCCCTTTACAATTCCATTTCATCCTTCTTCCAGCAGCATTCATTACTTCCGGTTCTCCTGGCATTCATCAATCCCTTGTCAATTGTCAGCTCTTGTTCACAGGTAGGAGAGACGTGGGTGTGGCACAGATATTTGCTTTGTATTTTGCAAAAGGCAACTCCTCTTAACGACATCTTGTTCTTGTTATTTTTGTTATATCTTGTTATATATTGTTATATCTTGTTATATCTTGTTATATATTACAGTCTCAAACATCTAAATAACAGTAAAGAGTAATGGGTTTGGTTGGCTATATTGATTGATTTAGATATTGATAACCCACTTTTCTTTCCACTGGAGACTCAAAGCTGTGTACACAGCACCACTGCCCCTTCCTCCATTTTATCCTCACAACAACAACCCAGCGAAGTAGGGCGTTTTCTGCACAGCCAGTTGTTCCCGCCTTTCCCCCACTTTAGGTCTGTGTTTTGCTGAGTCACCTCGACTACTTATCCTCCACATGCAGCACCCACAAGCACTTACTTTTGATTGTCAGGTTGCAGGAAAGTTTCCAAACAGTCAAAAAAAAAAGTTTTGGAGAGGAGATTGGGCACTTTTGTCATCATAGACTAAAAGTGCCTGTCCCCCTTTTAATTTTTTTTTCTTTGCACATGTGCAATTGCATGCAGCTACTGTTGCAAGCAGGCTTCTGCAGCGGAATCGAAATGTGAATAAAGGAAGGGCAAGAGCTTCAGGGGAAGAACTAGGTGGAGATTGAGAGGAGTAAGCGGTTTCTTCAAAACGCTTCAAATTCATATGCCAGATATTGCAAAAGTAAAAGAAAAACCTGCCAGAAACCTGCAACAAAAGAAAACATTGGAGCAAGTGCGGTCCCAAGACACAGAAAACCCGATAACAAAACAATATGCACACGATAATGTTTGTATGCTTGGGAAAAAGCTGCCACAGGGCCAAGCTACAAGTGACGAATGACACTTGAACGGCAAGTGAACAGACTCACGTGTATTCCTCCCTGTTCACTTGCACTCCACTTGCGCTCCATTTGATCATGTCGTGGAGGGCGTCACTTGTAGCTTGGCCCACACTTCTGAGGATGAACTGTACCTCTAAGGACGTGTGGAAATGGCCTAGGTCAGGCTGAGAAGGAGTGGTTGGCCCAAGCTCACCCAGTGAGCCTCCATGGCACATTTGGAAATTGACCCTGGGTCTCCTAGTTCCGAGTCCAACGTCCTAACCGATACACCGTAGTGAAATGGATAATTAATTTTTAATTCATGGCTGAACCATCAAGAACAGAAAATCGTTCACATGAAAAGAAAACAGAAATGGCTGGTGGAACCAGGGCCTCTTTGGACAGTCTGCTAATATCAACTGGGCCCAATTATTTGGAAGAATAACAACTGGCAGATTATGTATATGTGAAGAGTTGACGTAAAGCTCCATAATGGCTTGGAGCTGACGCAGTGGCTGGTGGTCCCAGGGAGCTCTTGATTCAAAGGATTCTAGTTGATCTTCCATCAACTCCTGCTGTCAAGGGAAAGGGAAGGAGGAGGAGGAGGAGGAGGAGGAGGAAGAGAAGGAGCAACAGACCTGTACATTTTGCTTGATAGTAATCATCACCTTGCTTATAACATCCGATTTATCTGCAATAAACACTATCTTTAGCACAAGTGATTTGTCTCTTTGAACCTGATGGCAGAGACAGCGTGGTCCAGCCTCTCAAAGTAAGATAACAGGGATACAGTTTTAATTTAATTCGCCCCCAAAGTATGTATCATTGCTTTGCCTTACCAAAAATATCTATAAAAAGTTCTTTCAGTTGTGTTGAACTACAGTTATATTGCAAGAAAAGTATCATTATCACAATGCTATACCTGGATTAGAATTTGCTTTCTGCATCTCTCCTGCTAGGCAAGCTCGCCTTTGCTTGACCAACTACAACACACTTTGTCCTGCTGACAGACTATGAATGTGTTTCTTTCCCCATTAAGTAGGTTATCTGAGGAACTGAGGGACTATCTAAGAATGAGATATGGGTAGGAAATTTGTTGCCATATGGAATTGTTTTGGCTCAAGGCGGGGAAACAGTGTGGTTTAATAAGGCCTGTTCTCTAACAGATTAGTGTAAACCGACAGGTTATAAATGTATTGTCAAGAGAAATATACTTACATGTTAATCTAGGGACATCTGGAAACTTAGCTTCTCTTGGAATTGTCACATCTGATCAGAAGACAGAATATCATGTGCTGCATGAGGGTTTTTTTTCATCTTGCTAATGTATCATTACTCTTTTTGTTAACATTTTGTACATTTCTTCTGCATCCTTTTTGAAAAAGGTATTTTCAAAAATAAGCGCTTGGTGGGATGTGGCCATTTCTGTTATTTTCTCCTAGCAATGGGAAATAATGGTGTTCTATTATTGACAGATCACCGAACACTGGAATAGGGACAGAATCCACATATCATGAGGTACAGCGCTGCCATAAACATTTTGTACATTTCCTCTGCATCCTTTTTGGAAAAGGTAGTTTCAAAATAAGCGCTTGGTGGGATCTGGCTTGGTGGGATATGTACCTCCTGGAATTTCTTGTTCACCCAAGCGCTTGGTGGGATATGCACCCAGGGCCGGTGCCAGAGTTTCTGGCACCTGAGGCCGGGGGCAGCTTCAGGGCTGTTACCTCCCCCATGTGCACATGCATGCATGCATGCACGCACGCACACCCAGACTGCTCAGTTGCCCCACACTGCCCTGGCCACCTGCTGCGCCTGGCCCACAGCTGTGTGCCAGTGGCGGCGGCGGCAGCAGCATGGGGCAACTTAGAGCTGGACCAAACGAGATGAGGGTCACACAACTTTTCTTGGAGGGATGAGACGAAATAATGACAGAAGAAAGCAAAGGGGAAGGGAAAGGAGAAAGCGGGAAGGACCTAGAGAAACAGCTGCGCCTCAGGGTGTGCGCTTTGAATGAGCTGCTGAAGACGCAAATCCTTCTTCCAGGCACAAACCCCCTCCCTACCCCCCCCCCCCACGCGAGGGCATCCTGGGAGAGAGCAGCAGCAGCCCACCCCAGAATGGTCTTTGGGTGCCCTCGCGTCCAGCAGGCTTGTGCCTGGAAGAAGGATTTGAGTCTTCAGCAGCTCATTCAAAGCGCACACCCTGAGGCGCAGCTGTTTCTCTAGCTCCTTCCTGCTTTCTCCTTTCCCTTCCCCTTTGCTTTCTTCTGTCATTATTCCATCCCATCCCCACCCCCAGTCCCCCAAAACAAACTTATCACTTTTTCTCCACTCCTTTCCAGTTTGTGAGGTGACAGGCAGGAGATAGGGGGGAATGCTTGGCGTGCGTGCGTCCTCCCAGCCCTCCTGCTCAGTTGCTCTGTGGCGCGTGCCCCCACACCCCCTCCGGTGCCTCTGCGCTGGAGGCGATTGCTGGATCTGCCTCCATTGACGTGCCGGCCCTGTACGTACCTCCTGGATTTTCTTGTTCACTCGTGTGGCTCCTACAAGTTAAAAGAACATGCTTGGGAGAAGACTCTTGAAATATTGATGTTTGCTATATTTTATATGTGTTGTTAGATGTGATGATAAGCTGGCCTGCTGCTTCCACTCTTCAGCGGAAACTTTTACAAGCTATGTTAATGTCCGCGTTCAAAACCTGGCTACAACATTTTATATCATCTTCCAAATACTGGTGCTCTGAATTCCATTAGACTGGCTGTGCTGTGGACCAAACTATAAGTCTTGTGTTTTTAATAGTAAAGAGTTGGTTAGTCTTAAAGGTGCTACTGAACTCTTTACTATTTTGCTACTACAGACTAACACGGCTAACTCCTCTGTACTTTTAATGTATTCCTTGCAGCCATACAGCAGCTGCAGTGAATGGCTTCTTTTTTAATAAAAGAGAGCTCAAATGGGCTCAAAATGGCTCACCACAGGGGGAGGAAGCGCTCCTCCCTCCTTCCCAAGCTGTTTTCCCATGCAGATACAGCATGGGGGGGGGGGGAATTATTTCCCTGTTTTTGCTGCTTCATCCTCATGGAGTCTGGGAACCTGGACTCGACTTGTTAAAACATGAACATGGCGTTTGGCCATTTGTGTTTCCTGTCCAAACTGTAAATCCTTTAAAGGCTCTTGTGTAGAAAGCTGCTTGTTCCTTTAAGAAAAGGCGACGGTTAAAAGATCAGGCCAACTCTTATATCACAATGACCCTGCACTCTTTCTTGACTTCTCTGTAAAATCCTTCTAAAAACTAGACTGGCAGCACAATCCTAAATAGAGTTTCAGTCTGCTAGGCAAACCAGTTTCAATGGACCTAGAAGGTTGTAACTCTGTGCTAAGGACTGTATTGTAATACTTATTGGTTCATTTAGAAGTTTGAAAAATATATTGTCAGAATTGTCTGATGCTCTTTATTGGGAACGCCCCCCCCCTCCGCCAATTTGGCTTGGATACCATTTATTTCTTTTTATTTTGTTTCTTTTCTAGAAAAACACCCATTTTTCTGACAATCATCTCCCAAAGCAGCTTGTTTATATTTATTTGTTTAGATATTTATACCTTGCTTTTCTCCCTAATGGGGATCCAAAGCAGTTTACAACATTATTCTTCCCATCTCCATTTTGTTTTCACAACAACAAGAACAATACTGTGTGGTGGGTTAGGTTGAGGGAAAGTGACTAGCCCAAAGTCACCCAGCGAACTTCCATGACAGAGTGGGGATTTGAACCAGGCCTCCCAGTTTCTAATCTGACTGACATCTACAGAGTCCTTGCTCCCAAATTCATAATCCAAAAACACAGGATATACAAAGGAAGGGATGTGGAGGGAATTTCACAGGATTTCTATACAGTTGTGCTAGGTTCATCTTCTCAGGCTAATCTTGCTTGTTTGGTGTAGTGGTTAAGAATGGCAGGACTCTAATCTGGAGAAGCGGGTTTGATTCCCCTCTCCTCCGCTTGAAGCCATCTGGGTGATCTTGGGTCAGTCACAGCTCTCTGGAGCTCTCTCAGCCCCACCCACCTCACAGGGTGATTGTTGTGAAGATAATAATAACACACTTTGTAAACCACTGTGAGTGGGCGTTAAGTTCTTCTGAAGGGCAGTATATAAATCAAATGTTATTGTTCTTATTGGATGAACATGGTGGAACTATCCAGTGGCTCTTGTTCCTCTTGCGAATGACAGAGCCCAGTGTCCTCTTTTCTCTAGTTTCAGGGTAATTGAAATTGAGGCAGGGTTCTTTGGAGCAGGGAGTGGTGTAGCAAGTTCTCTAGGCTCGCTTCTTCTCTGACCAATGGCTGTGGCCAAGCTGATTTTCTCCTTGCCATCATGTCCTTCCATCTTGGGAGGGAGAAGCTACAACCTTCTTCCTCTGGCTGGTGACAGAAGCCAGAGTGCCATTTTCCAGTCATCTTTTTAATTATTTATTTTAGTTAGGAGAAAGGTCTGGGACTATGGACTTTACCTTGGCACACATGCCAGAACTTACGAGTAGAGGTGGGCATGAACCGAAATATGAACCAAAATTAAGCATGAACCAGGCCGGTTCGTGGTTTGCCAGATCCCATTTCTGACGAACCACTACGAACTTTAGGCTGGTTCGTTTGGCTCGTTTTTTGGTTCGTGACTGCAGACAGCCTGGTGAGAATCAATCAGTTTCCTAGGCAACAGGGGATGGACTTCCTGCAGACCCGGAAGTGCCCTTCTGCTGGCCTGGAAGTGACCTTCTGCTGACCTGGAAGTGATGATTTTCTGAGCTGGATGTGATGTTTTCACAAACCAAACGAACTGGTTCGTGAACCAGGGGCAGGTTCATGAAAGTTCGTGGTTTGTGAAATTTGATGAACCACTAACTGCATGGTTCAGTTTTTTTCTGGTTCGTGCCCATCTCTACTTATGAGTAAGATCCCCATTCTGATTTCAGTTTTTCTTTCCTCTTCTTTATACTACTTCTTAATCTTACTTCTTTTCCCTTCTTCTTTCTCCTGGCCTATGCCCTGGCCTATGTGTGGCATGCAGACGATTCCAGGTTCAGTCTCTGGCATCTTCAGTTAAAAGTATCTCAGGTAGTAGCTGTTGTGAAAGGCCTTCCTCTGCCAGAGACCCGGGAGAGCTACTGCCAGTCTGAACAGACAATTGTAAGCTAGATGGACCTGTCATTTGATTCAGTATAAGGCAGTTTTGTGAGTTCAGCCTAGCAAGGGACAGAGCCCAGGCCAGTCAACTGATTGCTATGATTGCTCAGACTGACAGTTTCACTTAAAGAGTGTGACAGCTCCTTTAATGCTCATCTGCATTGTTGCCGCAGCTGTATCATTTCAGGAGGCATTGTTCTCTGGCATGTGAAAAATATTGAGAGTCTCACGCAAGAAAGTATTTTAAGACACAGCATGCTGGCATTGCCATGCTTCCAGAAACTGTACTGTATCCCACTGACATGTAGTGCTTACAGTGTTGGAATGGAAACATCTAGGTTCAAAATAAATCCCTGTTCAGCAATGAACTGTATCAGAGCTCAAGACAAGGGGAGAGAAAGGGAAGTAAAAGAGTATCCCCAAGAGTGGAAACACATGTTACTAAATACCCGGGGATGCTCAAGTGCAAGATTTGATGTGTGGTCTTCAATTCATGTGCAAGCTGTGTCTCGCTTGGTGCACCTGCATGCCGCTTTCATGGGAGCTCCCTTTGTGTGATAGTATATGCAAGTGAGTTGGGAGGGCAGAGCACCAATTCAGCTCTGTTTTCACTGCAAGAACAAGTACTGTAGGCTCCTTTGAATTGCCAATTTGTATTTATTTAAGGTGTGAGAAAGTATCAAGATCTGCATTTCAATGAATGAGTGTGGGAGGAAGGGGAAACTGGGATTTTGGCACTTTTAAGCAGAGAATTTCCTTGTCAAAGATTACCTACACGGGTGGCAAAGTAAGGCATAGTCAGAAGTATGTCTTTATAGAAGTGTAATGCAACAGCTTGCATCAGTTTCAACATTGTTATCAGAAGGGGAAAATGGAAAACACTGGTGCCTCACAATACATGGGACACTTTTAGCAGTCAAGGAGGAACTGATATTAAACACATGAATGTATTTATACCGAACAAATGTAAGTGTGACAGTGTAAGCGAGTGCATGGAAAGTGGGAGGGGAACATGTTAAATGAGGTTCGCTTGAGCTTCTTAGGTACTTAGTAATGTGTATTTCCACTCTAAGAAAAGCAGCAGGTCAGTTGTAGGGAGGAGTGAGGGTCAAATGAGGGTATTAGTGGCTACCAGGTAGGGACCCTAGGATTGCTAGCCTCCATATGGGGCCTGGAGATCTCCTGAAATTACAACTGATGGCCAGAATAAAGAGGTCAGATCCCCTAGAGGAAATGGTTGCTTTGGAAGGGGGGCTCTATGGCATTATACCCCACTGATAATAACATAACATAACATTCGATTTATATACTGCCCTTCAGGACAACTTAATGCCCCCTCAGAGCGGTTTACAAAGTGTGTTATTATTATCCTCACAACAACCACCCTGTGAGGTGGGTGGGGCTGAGAGAGCTTTGAGAGAGCTGTGATTGATCCAAGGTCACCCAACTGGCTTCAAGTGGAGGAGGGAGGGGATCAAACCCTGTTCTGTAGATTATAGTCCTGTTGCTTTTAACCACCACACCAAACTGGCTCCCTCCCTTCCCTAAACCCCGCCTCCCCAGGCTCCACCCACAAAACTCTAGGAGTTTCCCAATTTGGAGCTGGCAACTGTAAGAACCTCATTGATTGTATTACTTTACTCAAGTATAAAGTTTTACTTGGGAATAGGATAAGAAAGCCAGGAACTAGGTTGGGAGAGTGGCCTAAAAATCTATTAAAATAAAAATAAATTTTAAAAAATTAAAAGGCAGGATGGACTAGGAAAGAGAAGGGAAAGGGGCTGGTTTGCTGACATAGGCAGGAAGCCAGGAAAAGGGTACCCAGCAAGGCCTGGGAGCTTCACATCCTCAGGAGATTGGACAGACTATGGGGGTAAGGATGAATGTCTTCTTGGCCAGGAGTGAGAAAGAAACAACGGAAGCTGAGTTGTCCCTCAAAAGGTGGGAAGAGGGAGAAATAATACCTAGAGGTTTTGTTGAGCAATTTTCAAGCCAGTAGAAAGTTTTTAAAAATAGGAAAAGTGGTTAATAAAAGTGGTGAAGTATTAAGAGTGGTGTCTTTATACACATTAGAAGATTAGTGCTGGAGCATTTTTTCAGTCATGGTGCAAAATAGTAAAACCACTTCCTGGTGCATGAAATCTCTAACACATTGGTGCAGATAGCAATCCTATAGCCTGAGCCACCTCGTCATCTCTTTTATTTGCCAAAGGAACAATAAGGACATGGTTAGAAATTTTGTGTCTATGGTCAATCTGGAAGTGCATGGCTGTGATAAATCTGCCTAGAATGAACACAGCCCTTTGGTAGTGAATCAGCTGACAGGAAGCAACCCCAAACTCCCTTTTTAAAACACTCCATAACAAGTTAGCATTATTATTATCCCCGCAATACAGCTGGGGTTGAGAGGAGTGGCTTGCCCAAAGCCACCTATGGAGCTCATGGCAGTAGTGGGATTTGAACCAGCAGAGTGCCGATTCTCAACCCAACCACTTAACTACTGTACTACAGCAGCACTTTGTATTTTACCCCCAATATTCAAGAACATAACATAAGAACATAAGCAAAGCCATGTTGGATCAGGCCAGTGGCCCATCCAGTCCAACATTCTGTCACACACAGTGGCTAGAAATCCAGTGCCATCTAAAGGACTGTCAGTGAGGCCAGGACACCAGAAGCCCTCCCACTGCCTTCCTTCCAGCACCAAGACAACAGAGCACCACCTCCCCACAAAGAGAATACTATCTATCTCCTGTGGCTAATAGCCACTAATGGACCTCTGCTCCATATATTTGTCCAGTCCCCTCTTGAAGCTGGCAATGCTTGTAGCTGCCACCACCTCCTGTGGCAACGAATTCCATGTGTTTATCACCCTTTGTGTAAAGTAGTATTTTCTTCTATCTGTTCTAACCCGACTGCTCAATAATTTCATAGGTGCCCACGAGTTCTTGTATTGTGAGAAAGGGAGAAAAACACATCTTTCTCTACCTTCTCTAACCCGTGCATTATCTTGTAAACCTCTATCATGTCTCCCCTCAGTCGTCTTTTCTCCAGGCTAAAGAGCCCCAAGCGCCTCAATCTTTCCTCATAGGGAAAGTGTTCCAACCCTTTAATCATTTTAGTTGCCCTTCTCTGTACTTTTTCCAGTGCTATGATATCTTTTTTAAGGTGTGGCGACCAGAACTGTACACAGTACTCCAAATGAGGCCTCACCATCGATTTATACAGAGGCATTATGATACCGGCTGATTTGTTTTCAATCCCTTTCCTAATAACCCCTAGCATAGCATTAGCTTTTTTTATGGCAGTCGCACACTGTGCTGACGTTTTTAGTGAGTTACCTATCATGACTCCAAGATCTCTCTCTTGGTCAGTCTCCGCCAGTTCAGACCCCATCAACTTGTATTTATATTTTGGATTTTTGGTTCCAATGTGCATTACTTTGCACTTGGCTACATTGAACCTCATTTGCCACATGGATGCCCACTCTTCTAGCCTCGACAGATCCCTTTGGAGTGCCTCACAATCCTCTCTGGCTTTCACCACCCTGAACAATTTCGTGTCATCTGCAAATTTAGCCACTTCACTGCTTAATCCCAATTCCAAATCATTAATAAACAAGTTAAAAAGCATTGGACCCAATACCGACCCCTGTGGCACCCCACTGCTCACCACCCTCCACTGTGAGAAGTGCCCGTTTATACTCACTCTCTGTTTCCTATTAATTAGCCAGTTTTCGATCCACAAGAGGACTTGGCCCTTTATCCCATAGCTACTGAGCTTACTTAGGAGCCTTTGATGAGGAACTTTGTCAAAAGCTTTCTGGAAGTCAAGATAAACAATATCTATCGGGTCTCCCTTGTCCACTTGTTTGTTCACTCCCTCAAAGAACTCTAACAGATTGGTGAGACAAGATCTTCTCTTACAGAACCCATGCTGAGTTTTCCTCATCAGCTTTTGGTCATCAATGTGCCCACTAATTTTATTTTTGATAATAGTTTCCACCAACTTACCCGGTATTGACGTCAGGCTGACTGGCCTGTAATTTCCCGGATCTCCCCTGGAACCTTTTTTAAAGATGGGGACAACATTAGCTACCTTCCAGTCCTCAGGAACAAATGCAGAGTTTAATGACAGATTACATATTTTTGTGAGGAGATCTACAAGTTCACACTTGAGTTCTTTCAGAACTCTTGGATGTATGCCATCTGGGCCCGGTGATTTATCAGTTTTTAAATTATCTAGCAGTCGCATAACCTCCTCTCTCGTCACCTCAATGTGACTCAGGTCTTTCAAAACCCCTCCCAAAGTCAGTGCTTCCGGAGTGGGCATGCACTTCTTATCTTCCACAGTGAAGGCAGAAGCAAAGAACGCATTCAGCTTCTCGGCCATTTCCCTATCACCCTTTAGTAATCCTTTTACGCCTTGGTCATCCAAGGGCCCCACTGCCTCCCTAGCTGGTTTCCTACTTCTAATATATTTAAAGAATTGTTTATTGTTTTTCTTTATGTTCTTTGCAATATGCTCCTCATATTCCCTTTTTGCCTGTCTGATCACAGACTTGCACTTTTTTTGCCGCAGCTTATGCTCCTTTTTATCAACCTCACTCCGACTAGTTTTCCACTGCCTAAAAGAATCCTTTTTACCTTTTACAGCTTCTATTACATTGCTTGTTAACCATGCTGGCCTTTTCCTAAACCTATTTGTGCCTTTCCTAACCAGCGGTATATATTTAATTTGAGCTTCCAGGATTGTAGTTTTAAATAGTCTCCAAGATTCCCCAAGTGTTTTGACCTTTTTTACTTTCCCTTTCAGTTTCTTCTTCACGTACCCCCTCATCTCAGAAAAGTTACCCCTTTTGAAGTTAAACATGGCTGTGTTGGTCTTATTTGGCAATTTCCTATTTATACATATGTTGTACTCAATAACATTATGGTCACTGTTCCCAAGTGGTGCAATCACATTTACATCTCTCACCAGGTCTTCAGCATTACTGAGGACCAAATCCAGGATCACCTCTCCCCTAGTAGGTTCTGTAACCATCTGTTCCATAGCACAGTCATTGAGACAGTCTAGAAACTCACTTTCTCTCCCCCGATTCGAACACCCATTGGCCCAGTCAATGTGTGGGTAGTTAAAATCACCCATTACAACACAGTTTTTTTGTTTAGCAGCCATCTTTAATCCTGTCATCATTTTATAATCCTCCTCTATTTTCTGATCTGGAGGGCGATAACAAACTCCCACAGTTAAGTTTCCATTTGGGCCCGTAATTTCAACCCATAGCATTTCCAGAAGCGAATCTAATTCAGTTACCTTCTCAATCTTACTGGAATGTATACCTTCTCTGACATATAGAGCCACCCCACCACCAACCCTTCCCTCCCTATCCTTCCGATATAATTTATATCCAGGAATCACCGTGTCCCACTGATTTTCCTCATCCCACCAAGTTTCTGATATGCCCACAATGTCTATGGATTCGCCCAACACTAAACATTCCAGCTCCCCAATTTTACCTCGGGCACTTCTAGCATTTGTATATAAACACCTGTAACTTCCCCGGCACACTTTGCCTCGAGACGTAGTTAGGTCATCTGCACTGTTTGTCTCCATCTCAGTTGACAACTCTAATCTATCTCCCTGTAGAAGTGTTATACCTAGCCCTTCATCTCTCTGAGATGAACCATCCTGAACCAGAGACACTTTATCTCTTGTCGGCTTTCCCCTAGCATTTAGTTTAAAAACTGCTCTGCCACCTTTTTGATTTTAAGTGCCAGCAGCCGGGTTCCTTCTCGGGACAAGTGGAGACCGTCTCTCTTGTACAGCTCCCGCTTGTCCCAAAAAGAATCCCAGTGCCTAACAAACTTGAACCCTTCCTCCCTACACCATCGTCTCATCCACGCATTGAGACTCCTGATCTGCGTTTGTCTCTCTGGCCCTGCGCGTGGAACAGGTAGCACTTCTGAGAAGGCTACCTTGGAGGTCCTGGCCTTGAGTCTCCTGCCTAACAGCCTAAATTTTTGTTCCAAGACCTCACGACTGCATTTCCCAACATCGTTGGTTCCAACATGGACCACGACCGCTGACTCTTCCCCAGCACTATCTACCAGCCTATCTATAACACGCGTAATGTCCGCTACCTTCGCACCAGGCAGGCAAGTCACCATACGGTCAGAACGCGGTTGTGCCACCCAGCTATCTACTTGTCTAAGGATCGAATCACCAACTACCAAGAGCCTCCCTCCCGCCCCACGCAGGGATGGTTCCTTGATGCGAAGGGAAACCTGCTCACCAACTGAAGAAGAGGTCCCTTCTGAGGGCATGTTCCCCTTATCCTCAGTACGGTGCCCTGATTCCACAAGATCCTCATTCTCCTTGACAACAAGAACGCTGCCATTTTTAGAGTGGGACACATCTATCCTGTCCCTGAGAATCTTGTCCTCGTGCCTATCTAACTGTCTCCGCTTCTCCAGGTCAGCCACCTTGGCCTCAAGGGTACGTACTCGTTCCCTGAGAACCAGGAGCTCCTTGCAGCGAGCACACATCCAGGACTTCTGACCAGAAGGCAGATAGTCATACATGTGACACTCAGTGCAATACACTGGAAAGCCCCCAACCCCCTGCTGGCATTCTGACTTCATTATTCTGTTTTAGGAATAACACACTAAGAGGAAAGAAAACGGCTATGATCCCCCGGCTAAGAGCCACAGGCCAAGAGCCCTTTAGCTCTCGCCCTTCGGCTCGCGCCAAAGGCTCGCGCCCCTGCCCAGCAGTTGCCTTTTCAATGCAAAAGGTCACTTCCTGCTAAGCACAGGAGGTGAGCACAAAGGGGGGGTGTGGCTTGTACTCCAGCAACCCCCAGCAGCCTTACAAACACACTCACCCTCAAACACAATCAAGCCCAAACACACTCAGCCTCAAAACTACACTCAAATCAACACAAAACTACACACAAAAAGCCCCAAAGCTAGAGAGGACCACCCTTAGCTTCTCAGCTTAACCCACCACAGCCAAGAAAGGCAAAAAGCCCTTACCTCCTCTAGCAGCTGCAGACCATGTGCTCCTGAGCCCAGGTGACTCTGCCCATGGGCTTCAGTAAACATATATGCTGATGCTAGGATTGCCAATTTTGGGTTGGGAAATTCCAGGAGATTTGGGGATGGAACTCATGGAAGATGGGGTTCGGGGAGTGGAGGAAGCTCAGAAGGGGATAATGCCATAGGGGCCGTTTCCACACGGCTTACCTTTTGCCGGAACACAGCGTGTTCTCGTGCAAAATTGCACGATAACAGCATCTTCCTGGCGCAGTTTCACGCATTAAGACGCTGTGTTCCGGCAAAAGGTAAGCCGTGTGGAAACGGCCAGAGTCTGCTCTCCGGAGGTGCCATTTCCTCCAGGGGAACTGATCTCTGTTGTCTGGAGATCAGAGATCAGTGGTAATTACCACAGATTTTTGGCCCCACTTGGAGGCTGGCTCTGGTGAAACGCTGAAAAAAGGATTCTAAGGGAGGAGTGGAAAGCCAAACAGAAAATGTGCAGATAACCAGTGAGGTGATGAGGGCAGCATAGCCAGGAAGAATGAACTCATCCCTAATTCAGATCCTTTAAGGTTAAGGCAAGCACTTGAGATTTAGCTTGGGAACAGACTGGCAGCCAATGCCAATGTCATAGGCTTGGAACCATGTGGTCTGAGCAGCTGGCGTCCCTCAAAAAGCTGGCTGCCCTGTTCTGAACCACTCGTAGTTAAGAATAGCACTTTCCATTTTTCTCATCAGAATTTCTCCTGCAGATTTTGGAGTTCCAGATGACCTACCCGGTGTTCTTTCTGAAGAGGAATGAATGCAGACTCCTCCGCTGCTGGATTCAAAATGGTGTACAGGTTTTTGCGTGGTGAAGTATGTGCAAATTTTCACTTCTTTCACATCTTCCCTCCTCCATTAATTATTGATACAAATGTGCACGTTGATAAACCCTGCAAAGAAGCACTCTTGTGATTCTACTTATGGTTGTCCTAAGACTTTTTTGGTGTGAGGTGTCCTACTGAAGTGGAGGAAGGCATGTTGCAGTCAGTTAAATAAATATCATATATGCATTCATTGATGCATTCATTGATGCATTCATATGTAGAAGATACTTTTTGCAGTGCTTTGTCAGTGCACTCATGCTCATCAGAAATATGTGAACGTGCGACACCAGTGAGCTAAAGGAACTGAAAGCTCTAGCAAACTGCATAGATCATAGAATCATAGGGTTGGAAGGGACCTCCAGTGTCATCTAGTCCAACCCCCTGCACAGTGCAGGAAATTCACATCTATCTCCTCTTTTCCCACACACCCAGTGACTCCTGCTCCATGTCCAGAAGATGGCAAAACACTGTCAGGATCCCTAGCCAAATTGGCCTGGGTAAAATTGCTTCCTGACCCCAAAGTGGCAATCGCCATTACCTTGGACATGTAAGAAGGGGCCATGAGAACTAAGCATGGTTGTAACCCTTCCTGCCCTCCCTCTCATGATCTGCCTAGGTTCACAGAATCAGCATTACTGTCAGATAGCCGTCTAACCTCTGCTTAAAAACCTCCAAAGAAGGAGAGCCCACCACATCCCAAGGAAGCCTGTTCCACTGAGGGACTGCTGTAACTGTCAGAAAGTTCTTCCTAATGTTTAGCCAAATACTCTTTTGATTTAATTTTATCCCATTGGTTCTGCTCCGACTTTCTGGAGCAATAGAAATCAACTCCATGCCATCCTCTATATGATAGCCCTTCAAGTACTTGAAGATAGTTATCATATCATAGATCCTAACTACAAAATTAATTTTAGAAATTATCTTAGTTAAATTTGAATTTAGGCAGTCAGGAATGAGAGGGGGTGTAAAATTCCACAACAATGAAGGAACAGCAAAAAAAGAAATCTGTTGATTGCTTGTTGTAACAACAACAACAACAACAACAACAACAACAACAACAACAACAACAACAACAACAACAACATTCAATTTATATACCGCCCTTCAGGACAACTTAATGCCCACTCAAAGCAGTTTACAAAGTATGTCATTATTATCCCCACAACAAAACACCCTGTGAGGTGGGTGGGGCTGAGAGAGCTCTGAGAGAGCTGTGACTAGCCCAAGGTCACCCAGCTGGCTTCAAGTGGAGGAGTGGGGAATCAAACCCGGCTCTCCAGATTAGAGTCCTGCCGCTCTTAACCACTACACCAAACTAGTTTTGGGCTACATTTTCATGACATCCCCATGAAGACTGCATTACAGCCATCTGCTCTGGAAGTGTGAATTACTGTAGTTAGGGCATTTACTTCCCTTGATTGCCATAAATCATCCGATGGAATGACAGCCCATCTCAGCTCTCCAGAAGCAACATGACATGGTTGCTGTATCCATTCCCCCCCCCCCCTTCAATTAACCTCCTGGGCCAGATTTCCTTTAGCCGGGATATTAGCACTCTCATACACTCTCATATACAAGAAAGCCAGTTAAAAACCACCCTACTAATTACTACTTCATCAGCTTAATTGACATGGTGGGTAAATTCTACATAAAATATTTATTATGCAGATGGGAGCACTGGGCTCAAGAAAACCACGTTATTGCGGATGAGCATCAGAGCTGGGACCAGATCTCTGATAGAAATGGCTTCGTGTTGGTGGCATATGTAAATGTGCCAGTTTTTGTGGACCGAGAGGCTGCTTTTGACTCCATAGACAATGGCAGTTTGGGGTAAATCCAGGGCTTTTTTTCAGGGGGAACGCGGGGGAACGGAGTTCCAGAACCTCTTGAAAATGGTCACATGGCTGGTGGCCCCGCCCCCTGATCTCCAGACAGAGGGGAGTTGAGATTGCCCTCCACAGAGTTCCGGAACCTCTTGAAAATGGTCACATGGCCGGTGGCCCCACCCCCTGATCTCCAGACAGAGGGGAGTTGAGATTGCCCTCCGCGCCGCCGAGCGGCGCGGAGGGCAATCTCAACTCCCCTCTGTCTGGAGATCAGGGGGCGGGGCCACCAGCCATGTGACCATTTTCTCTGCGGGCAACCCACTGAGTTCCACCACCTCTTTTCTCAGAAAAAAAGCCCTGGGTAAATCTTTCCAGTTACAAAACTTGATCACAGACTGCTTCTCATAAAAGCCTTGTATGACCTGGATAGCCCAGAATATCCTAATCTCATCAGATCTCAGATGCTAAACAGGGTCGGCCTTGGTTAGTAATTGGATGGGAGACCTCCAATGAAGACCAGGGTTGCAGAGGCAGGCAATGGCAAACCTCCTCTGTTAGTCTCTTGCCATGAAATACCTCGCCAGGGGGTGCCAGAAGTCAACTATACTTTGAAGGCAGGATTTCATTTTCATCAAGGATGAAACTACACTTTATATGTTATTTTGTAATATTTTTAACTAGACATGCTGTGAATAAGCATGATCTCCAGGCAAACCTACCTTGCTCAGCCTTACATACAAGGCACGCTTGTATGTACTCTCAATGGTTATTGGTCACCATCCACCCTATCTCTGCAGGCAAGGGAACGGAGAGCAGGATTTGCAAATAGGTTCTCAAATTGCAGATTGAGCAGTATGGGAGGAACAGTACTTCAATTATTTCTTTTTTTCTGTCCTGTATCTATTGCCTATCAACTTTATTGGGTGCCCCCAATTTCTAGAATTATGGTAGAAAAAGCTCCTTCTATCCACTTTCTCCATGTTATGCATAAATTTATAAACTTATATCATGGCCATTTCCACACGACTTACCTTCCTCTGAAATGTAGCGGAATGTCATGAAAAACATACGGAAGATAGCGTCTTCTTGCATGAAATCGCACCAGGAAGATGCGATCATCCAGGAGTTTTGTGCGACATCGCGTCTTCCAGTCGCAATTTCATGCGAGAAGACGCTATCTTCCGTATATTTTTTGCAATGTTTTGCAACGTTCCGGAGGAAGGTAAGTCGTGTGGAAATGGCCCTAGCCTCCTCTTAGCTATATTTTTTTTCCTGTACTAAAACATCCCAGATACTTCAGCCATTCCTCATAGGAAAGGCGCTCCATCCCCTTGATCGTCTTGCTTGCCTTCTTTTGTACTTTTTCCAGCTCTGCAATATGCATTTTGAGAAATGGTGACCAGAATTGTACACAGTATTCCAAATGTAGGTGCACCATTGCGCTATACAAGGACATTGTGATACTGGCTGTTTTATTCTCCATCCCTTTCCCAATATTTCCCAGCATGCAATTTATCCTTTTCACCCCTGCTGCACACTGAATGGACATTTTCATTGAACTATCCTCTACAACCTCAAGATCAATCGGTTTCAGCCAATTCAGAAGAGACCTGTAACCAAAGTGAGGCCAACCCCTGGAACGCACAGATCAAGGGAACGAAGAGGAAACCACTCCCCAGGAGCGCGATATCCACTTAAATCTCTTTTTTTCTTTTTTGCTTAAACTTATGTATTCATTAAACTCTATAAGGATGTGTTGAACTGCTTATTATTCACACGTACCACATACAGAGGAGCTAATTCCAAAAGTACATTCTTTAAATACAGGACATGTGTAGTTTACACCTAATCAATACAAAAATTAGTTCCTCAAATATACAAGAGAACCAGAAAGGATTGAGAGCCAAGGGAGAGCAAAATTAAATTCATTTGTTCCGTAAGGATAACACCTCAGTTCTTAAATCTCCCAAAAGGCACACCAGCAACTTTCACCTTTTGGGAGATTTAAGAACTGAGATGTTAGCCTTACGGAACAAATGAATTTAATTTTGCTCTCCCTTGGCTCTCAATCCTTTCTGGTTCTCTTGTATATTTGAGGAACTAATTTTTGTATTGATTAGGTGTAAACCATACATGTCCTGTATTTAAAGAATGTACTTTTGGAATTAGCTCCTCTGTATGTGGTACGTGTGAATAATAAGCAGTTCAACACATCCTTATAGAGTTTAATGAATACATAAGTTTAAGCAAAAAAGAAAAAAAGAAGTTTAAGAGAATATTGTGCTCCTGAGGAGTGGTTTCCTCTTCGTTCCCTCAATTCAGAAGAGACCAGCATATATTTAATGTTAGGATTTTTTTTGTTCCAACGTGTATCACTTTATACTTAGCAACACTGACCAAAACCCATGCTCTATCAAGCTGATTACAACATGTATTATAGGTAGCTTCCTGACACTCTAATTTACGACCCCCTCTCACCTTCTGCCTTGGTTATAAGAAGTCCTTCCTTTTTCTACTCCTCGAATCTGATGAAGGGAACTGTGACTCTTGAGTGCTCATACCCTGGAAATCTAGTTGGTCTTTAAGGTGCTGCTGGACCAGAATCTTGTTCTACTACTGACCAACACAGCTTCCCACCTGCAACTATCAACACCAAAGTGTTCTACAGGACCAGGTCATAGCAGCTTTTGCCTCTCTGGGAACTAAATTTTTTTGATTGACTCTTCTTGAGACATGTATCTTGATCTGCTGTAACTGGGTTGGTAAGGTGACTTACTTGTACCTGTACTTTTCTCCAGTGGGTGTAAAAGGAGCCACTAGATGGCTTTTTCCAGCAAGAAGGTGTAAGGGAAATGTTAACATTTTCCTCTGTTCCCATAGCAATCTTTTCCTTGATAAAACAACTCCATAGGTTGCATTTGCAATTGGAAAAAAAGCCCGTATACAAATTAGAAGAAATTGCAAATGCTTGTGTTTGGTTTGGTTTCTCTTCTTTGTAATGTTGGAGTCCACTGGGATATTCATAAACGCAGAATCAAACCCCTTCTTGGAAATTCATCAATCATTTTGCTCTTAAAAGCTGTAAATGTCTTTACAACTGACTGAGTTGCAAAATAAATGTGATGGCAGGAGATCTGCATATTTAACCTCAACCACATTGAAAGTAGAGTGGCTGTGAGAGCATTTGATGATAAAAGCAAAAATCTCAGAGATAGCCTTGCCCCTGCCTCAACTTACATGACACAAGTGTTAAGAGCACATCAATGGAAAAATATTTTGTATTTATTTATATAATGTTTCTGTTCTGCCAACATGGCCTGATAAATACGTGGGGGTTTATATGCTGATTGACAGTGAGCATCCACAGCTGCGCCTCTGAAGATCCCAGTTCTTGAGAGATTTTTTCGCTGTGGGAACTCATTGCAGAGGCCATTTGAGACAGAACTAGTAGCTAGTTCTAGTATATACAGGGCTTTTCTCTGGGAAAAGAGGTGGTAGAACTCAGGACCGCACAATGATGTCACTTTGGGTCAGCTGGAACAAGGGGGGAGTTCCAGAATGCTGCTGGAAGAAGGAAGAAATGGAATTGTAAAGAGACAGAAGCTTGAGAAAGCTTCGACGCTGTCTGGACGATCCACCCAGAACAGCAATCCCACATTAAGAATTAAATGTCAACATAAAAAGATGGGGAAGCAATCCAGAAAACACCAGAATGTAATGGGTAGACTCCAGAGCCATCTGGGCAGTCAGTAACATCCAGGGCTTTTTTTCTGGGAAAAGAGGTGGTGGAACTCAGTGGTGGAACTCAGGACCGCACAATGATGTCACTTTGGGTCAGCTGGAACAAAGGGGGATTTTTAAAAACTTTATATCGTCCTAGACGAAAATGGTCACTCGGCGGCGTGGAGGGCAATCTAAACTCCCCTCTGTCTGGAGATCAGGGGGCGGGGCCACCAGCCATGTGACCATTTTCAAGAGGTTCCGGAACTCCGTTCCACTGTGTTCCCGCTGAAAAAAAGCCCTGAGTATGTAGATAAAGAGTAACTAGTATATATATAAAGAGTGCTCAATTCCAATCCATCTATTTTGTCCTCAAAAGGTTCCATGGAGAACATTTGCAAGAGAAAGCTTAAAGGCTATGTGTGGGATACAATTGCCAACCTCCAGGTAGGTCCTGCAGATCTCCTGGAATTACAACTGATTGCCAGACAATAGAGATCAGTTCCTTGGAGAAAATGGCTGCTTTGAAAAATAGACTGTATGGCATTATACCCTGCTGAGGTCCCTCCCCTCTCCAATCTCTACCTCCCCCAGGCTCCACCCCTAAATCTTTAGGAATTTCCCAACCTGGAGTTGGCAACCCTAGTATGGAGTCTGGAACCAGACTGGTGCTCACTGATTTTTCCATATAAATGCCCCTCCTAGACAATTTCCAAAATCAGTAGGCCTAACTGATGGAAAAATAGCTTTGTAGGTGTCACTCTGGTTATTCGTTCCCAACCTGTTCTTGGTTCTGACACAGAAGTGATGACTTTCAATTGCCTTTGGAGCAAGACTGCTGTTGTGAGAGAACTCCCAGCAATCCCCAGTGTTGCTCACTTGCTCCTGCAAGGCCAGTTGAAGAAAAATGGAAGAAAGCGGGGTGGGTGTGCTGGCGTCACACCAATGCATGACATCACTTCCAGCAAAAAATAGCAGTGGCATTATGACATCAGAGGCAACACTATAGGATTTGCCAAAAACTCTGTGGTTTAACCTTAGAGTTTTGGCAGATCCTAGAATGTCACCCTTCAGCATCATGACATCATTTCTAGAT
Organism: Eublepharis macularius; assembly: GCF_028583425.1. Taxonomy (NCBI): domain Eukaryota; kingdom Metazoa; phylum Chordata; class Lepidosauria; order Squamata; family Eublepharidae; genus Eublepharis; species Eublepharis macularius. Next base: position 17,760,583 of record NC_072802.1, read on the forward strand.
TTTGGCCAGAAGTGACATGGCATGCCAGTAGGACTTTTTATTAAAGGTTTATGCACAGTGTCTAACTGTTGGTGGTGTAATTCACAAAATGCATCTCTTAAGCATGTTCAGTCATTCAGCCCTTTTGTGAGGAAGTTATGAGTAGAGATGGGCACGATCTGAATTACGATTTCAAAAATGCCCCGATTTTGGCATTTTCACCATCGTGACTCAGCTGATCGGTTCTGCCCATGGCAACCGATCCAGCCGTCGGGAGTTTGCTAGTTCGGCACTTGATCGGATGGGTCAGTTTCAGTTTGCAATTGCAGACTTTCTGGCGCTAGTAATTAATTCCCGGGGCAACGGAGTCAGGGAAATGAGCTGTGTTTGCCCTCCTTCTGTCGCCCTCGAAACACGAATGGAAGCCCAGCTTTCCTTGATTATCAGGCTTCCTTCCAACCATGGAGCAGCAACCCCAGGGAGGGAGGGGGAAGGGGGTGGGCACAAAGGAAAGGCAAAAGGCAGCGCGGGAGGCTGGGAGGCCGCCCGCGCCGTTCGCCTTTCCCCAGGACAAGGGGCATGTGGGCAAGCCAGCTGCCCCTTGTCCTGGGGAAAGGCAAAAGGCAGCGCGGGAGGCTGAGAGGCCACCTGCGCCATTCATCTTTCCCAGGACAAGGGGCACATGGACAAGCCAGCTGCCCCTTGTCCTGGGGAAAGGCAAGAGGCAGCGCAGGAGGCTGGGAGGCTGCCTGCGCCATTTGCCTTTCCCCAGGACAAGGGGCGCGCGGACAAGCCGGCCGCCCCTTGTCTTGCGGGGCAGGTGAATGGCGCGGGCAGCCTCCGAGCCACTCATGCTGCTGCCAGCTCCGCAGTGCACCGGGACGAATGGCTTGCGGCATGGGCAGGAGCAACTCAGAAGCGCGCACGCGCAACAGCCTGACTACGGTTGCTCTGGGTGCTGGCCTCCCCGATTTCTGATTTCCGATTTTGGACCGAAAACGAGACGTGATCGGTTAGAATCGGGAACCTGCGTTCTGCAGCAGCCCGGATCCACGATTGGCTTGATTGGGATTTATTTTTGGAATGTGCCCATGTCTAGTTATGAGTCATATTAATTTTGTGTTAGAAAACTCATTTATTTTTGAGGATGTTAATGCTCTATTAAACTACTTGCCTGTCTCTTGAAATCTAATAGTCAATGGAAATGGAGCCTCTGTGCCCTTACATTTGCTAAAAATTTATACGTCAACACCGGAAAGACAAAAATCCACCTTATAAACTTATAAGAACTTATAAACTTAACAACATTTGAACATATCGCATATAGAAGGCAACTGTGCATGGACTTATTTTTAGATATTTCGAAATCTTTTATAAATATCTATGTGTAGATTTGCCAATAGTGTTTTTGTAGACAACACTCTTTTCTTTCTTTTTTCTTTTTCTCCTTTTTTTCCTCTTGTTTGCTTTTTTATTTTTATGTTTTTGCATTAATTAATCATTCTTTTTTTTAAAAAAAATGTGGGTAGCTATTCAGGTAACACTGCACCAGGAAGTGATGTCACTGTGGTAGGGTTGCAAGCCAGTCCCTTGGTGGGAGCAAGGGATTCCCCCAATCCCAGCCTCTGCCCCCTGCTGCCACTCACCTGGCCAGCAAGGGGGAAAAGGCGCCAAGGAATGAGCCCAGGAGGCAAGAAACCTCCCAGGCCTGCACGCAGTAAGTGTCCTCCCCATGGATGCAATGATGTCATTTCCGGGAGTGATGCATAACTTGTCTGTTGATGATTGGATGGTGTTATTTGAGCTCCAAATTTAACAAAATTTCTCTGTGTTAATTGGATGAGGTGTTTTGGGGTAAACTTTAAAAATTGCAATTCTTTTTTATGCCCAGCAGAGGGCATGTGCCCACTTTTCACAGGGTAGCTCCTGTGAAGGGCGGGAGCAAGCCTGCCACTAGATGTGATGATGTCACGCCCAGAAGTGACCTTGGCCGATTCCAGATGGGCACAAATAGAGCGAGTGCTTTCGCTTTTTCAGCGGCCTCACTCGTAAAAACCTGCAATTTCCCATCCCAGCTTACCTGCGGTCCATGGCGCTCAGTTGCGCTCTATAAGCGGACGGTGTGAACACGGTATTGCAGGTTTGCACAGTTCTGGATGCTTCGTCGCCGCGGAGAGACCCTCCCCTTTCCCTCCTTCCTTTGCCGGCCAGCCAGCAACAATATTCCCTTAATTTTTTTTAAAAAACCGGGCGCCATTTGCGCAGTCGCACATTTGCGCACATCGAACTGTGCAAATGTGCACAAATGCACAAACGCACAAAAGCGCACAAAAGTCAATGTTGCATATTCGCATACTTGCACATTTGCGCATTTGCGCAAAACACGTAAAAAAATTTTTTTAAAAAAAACCCGAAATGTGAACCAATGAAGGCCCCCAACATCAACTGTGACGGGGAGGAAACAACCAATCCCGGGTACCTCAGTTGGCCGTGCGAACATCCGGAAGCGGGACGGCACGGCACGCTGCGAGACAAAGCGGATGGAGACGAAAGTGAACGCGTGGCCGGTAAGCGATTATTTCCACAGAAAAACCGCAATTTCTGGCCATCTGGAATCGGCCCTTATTGTGCCTTGCCAGGAGTGCATGCGCTTCGCACATGCACGAGAAGCCTCAAAAGGTAAGTGCGGAGTCCCTCCCCCCTCCCTCTGGTAGAGTAAGAGGACCTGAAACCCTACACTGTGGGCAGCAATGAACGGGCTTTTGTGCATGCTCAATTACAGCAGGATTTCTGGGTACTCAGCCCACGAGGATCGGATCCACTTTGGGCTTTTATAATTCCACACTTGGGGGGATTAAACTGAAGTGGCGTCTGGTCGGTTTCTTGTTTTCATTTCTGTGCTTAAGAATTGCCCCATTTTCTGCTGCATGGTTTCTGGGGGAAGGTGATATAAGTGGTTTTCTCAGTGTGTCTTTTTCTTTTTTTGTGCATTGTAACATTGGGACATTAGAGGCAGTTGTGGTTAACTTCTACCTCACTGTGTACTTGTCTGTTGATGATTGGCTGTTATTTGAGCTTCAAATTTAACAAAATTTCTCTGTGTTAATTGGATGAGGAGTTTTGGGGGAAACTTTAAAAATTGCAATTCTTTTTTATTATTACAGACCCCAGCACGGGGTCTGTAAAACTGACAGCCCGGGCAGCAGGAAAAGAGGCTGTTAGTTTTACAGACTCCGTGCAGGTTTCAGCTCATCAGCTGAACCCAGCGTGGGGGTCTGTGAAACTCACAGCCCCTTTCTCCTACGCAGGGGCTGTCAGTTTCACAGACCCCGTGCTGGGTTCAGCCAATGGGTTGAAACTGGCACGGGATCTGTGAAAATCTGAACCAGCCACGGAACAGCTGGAAAAATTCATTTGTTCCGTAAACATGCGTTCCTATGGAATGCATGTTTCGGTGCAAACAAACCAGCCATTCTGTACGGAATTTTGTTCCATGGTTTGTTTCATGCCCATCTCGACTTGGACAGATGTCAACCAAAGGCTATTTGGCATAATTCTTTATCCTTTAGTAAAAACTGAACTGGAAGGGTTTGTTTTGCATGTGTGCATGCGTGCGTGTGTGGTGGTGGGTGGAATCAGAACCTTGACCAGCTGCTAGAGCCATTGCTTCCCATGGAGATAAAAGAATGTTTTGAGGGCTGACAGTGTTGGGATTTGAGTCCAGTGGCACCTTAGACTTAGATTGTCAGAATGTAAGCTCTCAAGAGTCAGAGCTCCCTTCTTCAGACACATGGAAATGGAGATCCTTGAGCCTTTATATCCAAGCCAAAGGTAGATGGGATGTTATAAGGGAAGGCACCAGGGTGTAGAGGTACAATGCAGCTGATTAGAGCAGAAATTAGCATCTGTGGAGGGGGTGACAGTTGGTGAATAAGGAGAAAGAATGCTAGAGAGAGAAGAACTAAGAGGAACAACAAAGGCTGAAGCAGAGGAAGATGGGGAGAAAGAATGTTTCACTGGAGTAGAAAATAGGCTTGCCAACTCTGGATTGAGGAATGGTTTCCACCACAGCGATCATTCTGCTAGCTGGCCAATAATACCAGAACTGCCGGACTCCATGATATGTTGAGCTTTCTGTGATGTGAAATCCATCTCCCCGTTTAGACTTCCTGTCAGGTGGCAGCACTTGCAGGATTTGGTAACATGGACAAAGGGTTTAATCAGACACAGAGGAAAGGGTATTTTAGAAAGGGATGGAGTGCTTGGTCACCACAGGAATTTATTAAGTGTTTCTGAATTAGAAGATCATTAACAGGAGGTAAACTTCCCTGAATGATCTTCTGAAAGCCACAGCAAGCTGGATGTGTCTTTTGATAAAGGAGCGACAGGGAGGACCACCAGATCTAACCCAGTCTTCTGTGTGATCTGATGGTATTCTCACGGGGATGCTGAGACTAGAACTTCACTCACTCACCCATCCACCCAATGGGGGCCGAAAGCAGCTCACATCATTGTCCTCCCCTCCAATTTATCCTCACAACAACCCTGTGAGGTAGATAGAGTTAGCTAGTATGTGATTAGCTCAAGGTCACCTAGCAAACTTCCATAGCAGAGTGCGGATTTGAACCTTGTTCTTCCAGATCGTAGTGGTTAACATTTGGAATTTGCCGCGGGGGGATTCACTACAAGCATAAGTGGCTTTAAAAGGGGATTAGATAAATTCATGGAAGGTAAATGCATCAGTGACTCCTAACCACGGTGACTAAGAGGCATTGGCAGTGACCCTCTTGATCCCTGTGGCAGGAGGCAACATCAGGGCAAGACCTCAGCCTTTCTGTCCTGTTGTTGGCCCTCCAGAGTACCTGGCTGGCCACCATATGGGACAGGCGCTGGACTAGCTGGAGCACCCCACTCTAAGCTTTTTTTGCGTGCTTATCTTAGGCCTCAGTACATGTAATTTTTCTCAGTGGAAAGAAACAGTGATTCTCAGGGATAGTTTCAGGTCAGGAAATCCATGCAAAGGAGAGACACACCACGGCTGCATTCTGAATCGGGCCCTTGCCCATCTGGGAACTGATGTCTGAGCACAGAACACAGAAAGCGCATCTGATCAGAAGTCCTCATGGCGGGCCCGGAGAGCGTGCGAAGACAATGTCACAGGCAGTGGGCACTTAAGGATAGGTGTGATAACGACAGGAGAATGTCCTGGAATCAGAAATATTTAGGAAGCTCCCAATTTCTCCTTTAGTAAAAACTGTGCTGCAAGGGGCTGGCTTGCCTCTGTGTGTGTGTGTTGTGCGGTGTGGAATGAGAATGAATGACCAGCTGCAGTTGCTTCCCATGGCGATAAAAGAATGCTGTGGGGGGTGACAGTTGGTGACTGAGAAGAGAGTTACAGAGAGAAGAATTAAGAGGCACAGAGGAGGATGAAGCAGAAGAGGAGAAAGAACCTTTCCCTGGTGTAGAAAGGAAGGTGGCCAACTCTGTACTGGGAAACGCCTGGAGACTTGGGGGGTGGGGGGCAGCCTGAGGAAAGCAGGGTTTGGGAAGGAGAGGGACTTAGCAGGGTATAATACCCTAGGAACCACCTCCCAAAGCAGCCATTTTCTGCAGGGGAACTGATCCCTGTCATCTGGAGAGCAGGTCTAATTCTGGAAGATCTCCAGGGCCTGCCTAGAGATCTGCAACCCTAGTAGAAAAAGAAATATGGGAACCTAGAAACTCGATTGTGAAGAGAGTGACAATCTCTTGGCTGAAAGGACACCAGGGTTCAAGATCAACAGGGAGAGGTGGCTATCTAGTGGCCAAACTCGATGTGACGCTGCTGTTGTAGGAGGCAGTGTGTTCTTATCTGAAACTGGGCCACAGTGTTGAGGAGGGGGGTTAACTCTTCTCTCCTGTGCCATTTTCCTAACAGATATCCTAACCCCCTCAGGCTGCTCCTTATCCTTCTCATATGTGGCCAGAGTTTGACACCCTTATCATTACCTTATCATTAGCCTGACTGTGACACGCAGCCTGCATCATCGCCCCTGTGAGATCACAAAGTGCCCTCTGCCTACAGAGTATAAGGTTGCCCATAAAACCCCCCGAACTCTTTGGGACCAAGCCAGTGTTTCTGGAGACTTGAACTCATCTACAGCTCCCGTACCTGGCAGGTATAAAAATCCCTGGAGAAGTTCATGATGGATGAGGCCGCTAGTCGTGGCCTCTGTAATCTCTTAGACCAGCTACTTTGTACAAAAGGGTTCTTTAAAAGTTGCCTTTGAGAGCGAGCCCTTTAATATAGTTCTGCTCTTGCTGTTTTCTTTACTATTTAGGGCTTCTAATCCTTTTTAGATTTTATGACTGAAGTTATGGAATTAAGAGGTAAAAAAGAACAGGTAAAAATGAAAAGAAAATGGAAATTGGATGAATGAAACAGAATAGCTGGCTAAAAGTAAACATCATATTCCAGATGTGCAATAAATTTAAAAATATAATAAAGTAGTTAGAAGATGAAATGTGCTTACAAGCTGCAAGGAAAGGACAAAGGTGAATCTGAAAGTGAGCATCTTGGCATAACTTTCACAATGGTAATTTGATTTATTCTGCAATTCTACTTTCAGGAATCAAAAGCCACCCTCAGGGAAAGTAAACTTCAAGAGGAATTGTAAAAGCAGGGGGAAAGGACAAGAGTGGAGAGATGTCAACTATGACTGTATCCTAAAAAAGAAAGATTAAGCCCAATGAAACTTTCATTGAGGAAGAGCCCTATCTTAGACCACCAAGGGGAGGACCAGGCTGACAGCTCAGATCTCTGAACAACCTGCTGAACATTGTTTGGGGAGATGAACGGACGGCAGAATAGACCAACTGGCCGAACGTTCACCAAACTTTGGGGAGCGGACCACCAGGAATTTAGGGGGCTGACCAAATTTTTAACAATCTTAAGAGAGCTGACTGACTGGCAGCTCCCTTTTACCAACCTTTGGGGGGCTGACCCACTGGCAGCTGAGTCCAACTGACCAAACTTTACCAACCATGAGGGAGCTGACCATCTGGCAGCTCCCTTTTACCAGCTTTTGGGGGGCTGACCCACAGGCAGCTCAGTCTATCTCACCAACATTTACCATTCTTGAGGGATGTGACCATCTGGCAGCTCCCTTTAACCAGCTCAGTCGAACTCACGAAAATTTACCAATCTCGAGGGAGCTGACCATCTGGCAGCTCCCTTTTTCCAGCGTTTCGGGAGCTGACCCACTGGCAGCTCAGTCGAACTCACCAAAATTTACCAATCTCGAGGGAGCTGACCATCTGGCAGCTCCCTTTTACCAGCATTTTGGAAGCTGACCCACTAGAAGCTCAGTCCAACTAACCAAAATTTACCTACCTTGAGGGAGCTGACCATTTGGCAGCTCCCTTTTACCAGAATTTCGGGAGCTGACCCACTGGCAGCTCAGTCCAACTGATCAAACTTTACCAACCATCAAGGAGCTGACCATCTGGCAGCTCCCTTTTACCAGTTTTTGGGGGGCTGACCCACTGGCAGCTCTGAAGAACTCTCCAACCTGTTTATCAACCTTTGGGGGAGCTGACCGACTGGCAGCTCAGAAGAAATCTCCAACCTGTTTACGAACCTTTGGGGGAGCTGACCCACTGGCAGCTCAGAAGAAATCTCCAACCTGTTTACGAACCTTTGGGAGAGCTGACCCACTGGCAACTCAGAAGAAATCTCCAACCTGTTTACAAACCTTTGGGGGAGCTGACCCACTGGCAGCTCAGAAGAAATCTCCAACCTCTTTACCAACCTTTGGGGGAGTTGACCCACTGGAAGCTCAGAAGAAATCTCCAACCTGTTTACCAAACTTTGGGGGAACTGACCCACTGGCAGCTCAGAAGAAATCTCTAACCTGTTTACCAACCTTTGGGGGAGCTGACCCACTGGAAGCTCAGAAGAACTTACCAACCTGTTTACTAACCTTTGGGGGAGCTGACCCACTGGCAGCTCAGTCTCTCTCACCAACATTTACCAACCTCGAGGGAGCTGACCATCTGGCAGCTCCCTTTTACCAGCATTTTGGGAGCTGACCCACTGGCAGCTCATTCCAACTAACCCAAATTTACCAACCTTGAGGGAGCTGACCCTCTGGCAGCTCCCTTTTTCCAGCTTTTGGGGGGCTGACGCACTGGCAGCTCAGTTTATCTCACCAGAGTTTACCAACCGCAAGGGAGCTGACCGTCTGGCATCTCCCTTTTACCAGAATTTCGGGAGCTGACCCACTGGCAGCTCAGTCCAACTGATCAAACTTTACCAACCATCAGGGAGCTGACCATCTGGCAGCTCCCTTTTACCAGTTTTTGGGGGGCTGACCCACTGGCAGCTCTGAAGAACTCTCCAACGTGTTTACCAAACTTTGGGGGAGCTGACCGACTGGCAGCTCAGAAGAAATCTCTAATCTGTTTACCAACCTTTGGGGGAACTGACCCACTGGCAGCTCAGAAGAAATCTCCAACCTGTTTACGAACCTTTGGGGAGCTGAACCACTGGCAGCTCAGAAGAAATCTCCAACCTGTTTACGAACCTTTGGGAGAGCTGACCCACTGGCAACTCAGAAGAAATCTCCAACCTCCTTACCAACCTTTGGGGGGCTGACCGTCTGGCAGCTCCCTTTTACCTGCATTTTGGGAGCTGACCCACTGGCAGGTCATTCCAACTAAACAAAATTTACCAACCTTGAGGGAGCTGACCATCTGGCAGCTCCCTTTTTCCAGCTTTTGGGGGGCTGACCCACTGGCAGCACAGTCCAACTCACCAAAGTTTACCAAACTTGAGGGATCTGACCATCTGGCAGCTCCCTTTTACCAGCGTTTGGGGGGCTGACCCACTGGCAGCTCAATCCAACTGACCAAAATTTACCAACCTTGAGGGAGCTGACCATCTGGCAGCTCCCTTTTGCCAGCTTTTTGGGAGCTGACCCACTGGCAGCTCAGGCCAACTAACCAAAATTTACCAACCTTGAGGGAGCTGACCATCTGGCAGCTCCCTTTTTCCAGATTTTGGGGGGCTGACCCACTGGCAGCTCAGTCTATCTCACCAACATTTACCAATCTTGAGGGATCTGACCATCTGGCAGCTCCCTTTTTCCAGCTTTTGGGGGGCTGACCCACTGGCAGCTCAGTCTATCTCACCAACATTTACCAATCTTGAGGGATCTGACCATCTGGCAGCTCCCTTTTTCCAGCGTTTCGGGAGCTGACCCACTGGCAGCTCAGTCGAACTCACCAAAATGTACCAATCTCGAGGGAGCTGACCATCTGGCAGCTCCCTTTTACCAGCATTTTGGAAGCTGACCCACTGGAAGCTCAGTCCAACTAACCAAAATTTACCTACCTTGAGGGAGCTGACCATTTGGCAGCTCTCTTTTACCAGAATATTGGGAGCTGACCGACTGGCAGCTCAGTCCAACTGATCAAACTTTACCAACCATCAGGGAGCTGACCATCTGGCAGCTCCCTTTTACCAGCTTTTGGGGGGCTGACCCGCTGGCAGCTCTGAAGAACTCTCCAACCTGTTTACCAACCTTAGGGGGGGAGCTGACCGACTGGCAGCTCAGAAGAAATCTCTAACCTGTTTACCAACCTCTGGGGGAACTGACCCACTGGCAGCTCAGAAGAAATCTCCAACCTGTTTACGAACCTTTGGGGGAGCTGACCCACTGGCAGCTCAGAAGAAATCTCCAACCAGTTTACGAACCTTTGGGGGAGCTGACCCACTGGCAGCTCAGAAGAAATCTCCAACCTGTTTACGAACCTTTGGGGGAGCTGACCCACTAGCAGCTCAGAAGAAATCTCCAACGAGTTTACGAACCTTTGGGGGAGCTGACCCTCTGGCAGCTCAGAAGAAATCTCCAACCAGTTTACGAACCTTTGTGGGAGCTGACCCACTGGCAGCTCAGAAGAAATCTCCAACCTCTTTACCAACCTTTGGCGGAGTTGACCCACTGGAAGCTCAGAAGAAATCTCCAACCTCTTTACCAATCTTTGGGGGAGCTGACCCACTGGCAGCTCAGAAGAAATCTCTATCCTGTTTACCAACCTTTGGGGGAGCTGACCCACTGGCAGCTCAGAGGAACTTACCAACCTGTGTACTAACCTTTGGGGGAGCTGACCCACTGGCAGCTCAGTCTCTCTCACCAACATTTACATACCTCAAGGGAGCTGACCATCTGGCAGCTCCCTTTTACCAGCATTTTGGGAGCTGACCCACTGGCAGCTCATTCCAACTAACCCAAATTTACCAATCTCGAGGGAGCTGACCATCTGGCAGCTCCCTTTTTCCAGCATTTTGGGAGCTGACCCACTGGCAGCTCACTCTCTCACCAACATTTACCAACCTCAAGGGAGCTGACCATCTGGCAGCTCCCTTTTACCAGCATTTTGGGAGCTGACCCACTGGCAGCTCATTCCAACTAACCCAAATTTACCAATCTCGAGGGAGCTGACCATCTCGCAGCTCCTTTTTTCCAGCTTTTGGGGGGCTGACGCACTGGCAGCTCAGTTTATCTCACCAAAGTTTACCAACCTCAAGGGAGCTGACCGTCTGGCAGCTCCCTACTATCAGCATTTCGGGAGCTGACCCACTGGCAGCTCATTCCAACTAACCAAAATTTACCGACCTTGAGGGAGCTGACCATCTGGCAGCTCCCTTTTACCAGCTTTTGGGGGGCTGACCCGCTGGCAGCTCTGAAGAACTCTCCAACCTGTTTACCAACCTTAGGGGGAGCTGACCCACTGGCAGCTCAGAAGAAATCTCTAACCTGTTTACGAACCTTTGGGGGAACTGACGCACTGGCAGCTCAGAAGAAATCTCCAACCTCTTTACCAACCTTTGGGAGAGCTGACCCACTGGCAGCTCAGAGGAAATCTCCAACCTCTTTACCAACCTTTGGGGGAGTTGACCCACTGGAAGCTCAGAAGAAATCTCCAACCTCTTTACCAACCTTTGGGGGAGTTGACCCACTGGCAGCTCAGAAGAAATCTCTAACCTGTTTACCAACCTTTGGGGGAGCTGACCCACTGGCAGCTCAGAAGAACTTACCAACCTCTTTACTAACCTTTGGGGGAGCTGACCCACTGGCAGCTCACTCTCTCACCAACATTTACCAACCTCAAGGGAGCTGACCATCTGGCAGCTCCCTTTTACCAGCATTTTGGGAGCTGACCCACTGGCAGCTCAGTTTATCTCACCAAAGTTTACCAACCTCAAGGGAGCTGACCGTCTGGCAGCTCCCTTTTATCAGCATTTCGGGAGCTGACCCACTGGCAGCTCATTCCAACTAACCAAAATTTACCAACCTTGAGGGAGCTGACCATCTGGCAGCTCCCTTTTTCCAGCTTTTGGGGGGCTGACCCACAGGCAGCTCAGAAGAACTTACCAACCTGTTTACTAACCTTTGGGGGAGCTGACCCACTGGCAGCTCAGTCTCTCTCACCAGCATTTACCAATCTCGAGGGAGCTGACCATCTGGCAGCTCCCTTTTACCAGAATTTTGGGAGGTGACCCACTGGCAGCTCATTCCAACTAACCCAAATTTACCAATCTCGAGGGAGCTGACCATCTGGCAGGTCCCGTTTTCCAGCTTTTGGTGGGCTGACCCACTGGCAGCTCAGTTATCTCACCAACGTTTACCAACCTCAAGGGAGCTGACCGTCTGGCAGCTCCCTTTTACCAGCATTTCGGGAGCTGACCCACTGGCAGCTCATATCAACTAACCCAAATTTACCAACCTTGAGGGAGCTGACCATCTGGCAGCTCCCTTTTCCCAGCTTTTGGGGGGCTGACCCACTGGCAGCTCAGAAGAACTTACCAACCTGTTTACTAACCTTTGGGGGAGCTGACCCACTGGCAGCTCAGTCTCTCTCACCAACATTTACCAATCTCGAGGGAGCTGACCATCTGGCAGCTCCCTTTTACCAGCATTTTGGGAGCTGACCCACTGGCAGCTCATTCCAACTAACCCAAATTTACCAATCTCGAGGGAGCTGACCATCTGGCAGGTCCCGTTTTCCAGCTTTTGGTGGGCTGACCCACTGGCAGCTCAGTTATCTCACCAACGTTTACCAACCTCAAGGGAGCTGACCGTCTGGCAGCTCCCTTTTTCCTGCTTTTGGGGGGCTGACCCACTGGCAGCACAGTCCAACTCACCAAAGTTTACCAAACTTGAGGGATCTGACCATCTGGCAGCACCCTTTTACCAGCGTTTGGGGGGCTGACCGACTGGCAGCTCAGTCCAACTGACCAAAATTTACCAACCTTGAGGGAGCTGACCATCTGGCAGCTCCCTTTTACCAGCTTTTCGGGAGCTGACCCACTGGCAGCTCAGGCCAACTAACCAAAATTTACCAAACTTGAGGGATCTGACCATCTGGCAGCTCCCTTTTAGCAGCGTTTGGGGGGCTGACCGACTGGCAGCTCAGTCCAACTCACCAACATTTACCAATCTTGAGGGATCTGACCATCTGGCAGCTCCCTTTTTCCAGCGTTTCGGGAGCTGACCCACTGGCAGCTCAGTCGAACTAACCAAAATGTACCAATCTCGAGGGAGCTGACCATCTGGCAGCTCCCATTTACCAGCATTTTGGAAGCTAACCCACTGAAAGCTCAGTCCAACTCACCAAAATTTACCTACCTTGAGGGAGCTGACCATTTGGCAGCTCTCTTTTACCAGAATTTCGGGAGCTGACCCACTGGCAGCTCAGTCCAACTGATCAAACTTTACCAACCATCAGGGAGCTGACCATCTGGCAGCTCCCTTTTACCAGCTTTTGGGGGGCTGACCCGATGGCAGCTCTGAAGAACTCTCCAATCTGTTTACCAACCTTAGGGGGAACTGACCCACTGGCAGCTCAGAAGAAATCTCTAACCTGTTTACCAACCTCTGGGGGAACTGACCCACTGACAGCTCAGAAGAAATCTCCAACCTGTTTACGAACCTTTGAGGGAGCTGACCCACTGGCAGCTCAGAAGAAATCTCCAACCTGTTTACGATCCTTTGGGGGAGCTGACCCACTGGCAGCTCAGAAGAAATCTCCAACCTGTTTACGAACCTTTGGGGGAGCTGACCCACTGGCAGCTCAGAAGAAATCTCCAACCTCTTTACCAACCTTTGGGGGAGTTGACCCACTGGAAGCTCAGAAGAAATCTCCAACCTCTTTACCAACCTTTGGGGGAGCTGACCGTCTGGCAGCTCAGAAGAAATCTCTAACCTGTTTACCAACCTTTGGGGGAGCTGACCCACTGGCAGCTCAGAAGAACTTACCAACCTGTTTACTAACCTTTGGGGGAGCTGACCCACTGGCAGCTCACTCTCTCACCAACATTTACCAACCTCAAGGGAGCTGACCATCTGGCAGCTCCCTTTTACCAGCCTTTTGGGAGCTGAACAACTGGCAGCTCATTCCAACTAACCCAAATTTACCAATCTCGAGGGAGCTGACCATCTGGCAGCTCCCTTTTACCAGCATTTCGGGAGCTGACCCACTGGCAGCTCATTCCAACTAACCAAAATTTACCAACCTTGAGGGAGCTGACCATCTGGCAGCTCCCTTTTTCCAGCTTTGGGGCTGACCCACTGGCAGCTCAGAAGAACTTACCAACCTGTTTACTAACCTTTGGGGGAGCTGACCCACTGGCAGCTCAGTCTCTCTCACCAACATTTACCAACCTCAAGGGAGCTGACCATCTGGCAGCTCCCTTTTACCAGCATTTTGGGAGCTGACCCACTGGCAGCTCATTCCAACTAACCCAAATTTACCAATCTCGAGGGAGCTGACCATCTGGCAGCTCCCTTTTTCCAGCTTTTGGGGGGCTGACCCACTGGCAGCTCATTTTATCTCACCAAAGTTTACCAACCATCAGGGAGCTGACCATCTGGCAGCTCCCTTTTACCAGCTTTTGGGGGGCTGACCCGATGGCAGCTCTGAAGAACTCTCCAATCTGTTTACCAACCTTAGGGGGAACTGACCCACTGGCAGCTCAGAAGAAATCTCTAACCTGTTTACCAACCTCTGGGGGAACTGACCCACTGGCAGCTCAGAAGAAATCTCCAACCTGTTAACGAACCTTTGAGGGAGCTGACCCACTGGCAGCTCAGAAGAAATCTCCAACCTGTTTACGATCCTTTGGGGGAGCTGACCCACTGGCAGCTCAGAAGAAATCTCCAACCTGTTTACGAACCTTTGGGGGAGCTGACCCACTGGCAGCTCAGAAGAAATCTCCAACCTCTTTACCAACCTTTGGGGGAGTTGACCCACTGGAAGCTCAGAAGAAATCTCCAACCTCTTTACCAACCTTTGGGGGAGCTGACCGTCTGGCAGCTCAGAAGAAATCTCTAACCTGTTTACCAACCTTTGGGGGAGCTGACCCACTGGCAGCTCAGAAGAACTTACCAACCTGTTTACTAACCTTTGGGGGAGCTGACCCACTGGCAGCTCACTCTCTCACCAACATTTACCAACCTTGAGGGAGCTGACCATCTGGCAGCTCCCTTTTTCCAGCTTTGGGGCTGACCCACTGGCAGCTCAGAAGAACTTACCAACCTGTTTACTAACCTTTGGAGGAACTGACCCACTGGCAGCTCAGAAGAAATCTCTAACCTGTTTACCAACCTCTGGGGGAACTGACCCACTGACAGCTCAGAAGAAATCTCCAACCTGTTTACGAACCTTTGAGGGAGCTGACCCACTGGCAGCTCAGAAGAAATCTCCAACCTGTTTACGATCCTTTGGGGGAGCTGACCCACTGGCAGCTCAGAAGAAATCTCCAACCTGTTTACGAACCTTTGGGGGAGCTGACCCACTGGCAGCTCAGAAGAAATCTCCAACCTCTTTACCAACCTTTGGGGGAGTTGACCCACTGGAAGCTCAGAAGAAATCTCCAACCTCTTTACCAACCTTTGGGGGAGCTGACCGTCTGGCAGCTCAGAAGAAATCTCTAACCTGTTTACCAACCTTTGAGGGAGCTGACCCACTGGCAGCTCAGAAGAACTTACCAACCTGTTTACTAACCTTTGGGGGAGCTGACCCACTGGCAGCTCACTCTCTCACCAACATTTACCAACCTCAAGGGAGCTGACCATCTGGCAGCTCCCTTTTACCAGCCTTTTGGGAGCTGAACAACTGGCAGCTCATTCCAACTAACCCAAATTTACCAATCTCGAGGGAGCTGACCATCTGGCAGCTCCCTTTTACCAGCATTTTGGGAGCTGACCCACTGGCAGCTCATTCCAACTAACCAAAATTTACCAACCTTGAGGGAGCTGACCATCTGGCAGCTCCCTTTTTCCAGCTTTGGGGCTGACCCACTGGCAGCTCAGAAGAACTTACCAACCTGTTTACTAACCTTTGGGGGAGCTGACCCACTGGCAGCTCAGTCTCTCTCACCAACATTTACCAACCTCAAGGGAGCTGACCATCTGGCAGCTCCCTTTTACCAGCATTTTGGGAGCTGACCCACTGGCAGCTCATTCCAACTAACCCAAATTTACCAATCTCGAGGGAGCTGACCATCTGGCAGCTCCCTTTTTCCAGCTTTTGGGGGGCTGACCCACTGGCAGCTCATTTTATCTCACCAAAGTTTACCAACCATCAGGGAGCTGACCATCTGGCAGCTCCCTTTTACCAGCTTTTGGGGGGCTGACCCGATGGCAGCTCTGAAGAACTCTCCAATCTGTTTACCAACCTTAGGGGGAACTGACCCACTGGCAGCTCAGAAGAAATCTCTAACCTGTTTACCAACCTCTGGGGGAACTGACCCACTGGCAGCTCAGAAGAAATCTCCAACCTGTTAACGAACCTTTGAGGGAGCTGACCCACTGGCAGCTCAGAAGAAATCTCCAACCTGTTTACGATCCTTTGGGGGAGCTGACCCACTGGCAGCTCAGAAGAAATCTCCAACCTGTTTACGAACCTTTGGGGGAGCTGACCCACTGGCAGCTCAGAAGAAATCTCCAACCTCTTTACCAACCTTTGGGGGAGTTGACCCACTGGAAGCTCAGAAGAAATCTCCAACCTCTTTACCAACCTTTGGGGGAGCTGACCGTCTGGCAGCTCAGAAGAAATCTCTAACCTGTTTACCAACCTTTGGGGGAGCTGACCCACTGGCAGCTCAGAAGAACTTACCAACCTGTTTACTAACCTTTGGGGGAGCTGACCCACTGGCAGCTCACTCTCTCACCAACATTTACCAACCTTGAGGGAGCTGACCATCTGGCAGCTCCCTTTTTCCAGCTTTGGGGCTGACCCACTGGCAGCTCAGAAGAACTTACCAACCTGTTTACTAACCTTTGGAGGAGCTGACCCACTGGCAGCTCAGTCTCTCTCACCAACATTTACCAACCTCAAGGGAGCTGACCATCTGGCAGCTCCCTTTTACCAGCATTTTGGGAGCTGACCCACTGGCAGCTCATTCCAACTAACCCAAATTTACCAATCTCGAGGGAGCTGACCATCTGGCAGCTCCCTTTTTCCAGCTTTTGGGGGGCTGACCCACTGGCAGCTCATTTTATCTCACCAAAGTTTACCAACCTCAAGGGAGCTGACCGTCTGGCAGCTCCCTTTTACCAGCATTTCGGGAGCTGACCCACTGGCAGCATATTCCAACTAATCAAAATTTACCAACCTTGAGGGAGCTGACCATCCGGCAGCTCCCTTTTTCCAGCTTTTGGGGGGCTGACCCACTGGCAGCACAGTCCAACTCACCGAAGTTTACCAAACTTGAGGGATCTGACCATCTGGCAGCTCCCTTTTACCAGCATTTTGGAAGCTGACCCACTGGAAGCTCAGTCCAACTAACCAAAATTTACCTACCTTGAGGGAGCTGACCATTTGGCAGCTCTCTTTTACCAGAATTTCGAGAGCTGACCCACTGGCAGCTCAGTCCAACTGATCAAACTTTACCAACCATCAGGGAGCTGACCATCTGGCAGCTCCCTTTACCAGCTTTTGGGGGGCTGACCCACTGGCAGCTCTGAAGAACTCTCCAACGTGTTTACCAACCTTAGGGGGAGCTGACCCACTGGCAGCTCAGAAGAAATCTCTAACCTGTTTACGAACCTTTGGGGGAACTGACCCACTGGCAGCTCAGAAGAAATCTCCAACCTGTTTACGAAACTTTTTTTTTTTTTTTGAAAAATTTTTATTGGGTTAGAATCCATTATTTCCACATTTACATTCAATTTTCCCCAATTTTTTCATCTCTAACCCCCTCCCTTTCCCCCCCTTTTTGTTGACTTCCAACAGCTTTCCAACCCTTTGTCCCCTTTCCCTTACTTTTATTAGCTTCCTCTATCTAAAACAAATATATATTCTCCATTATTCTAAGCAGTACATCCTTAACTATTTTTAACATTATATGCCCAAACTGTAAGCCTTTGTTTCCATCTTAGATAAACAATTTATCCCAATTTTTCAATTTCAGGTATTTCTATATATCATAAACCTTATAGATCATACATTCGTTTATATCAAACAATTTGACTTATTCTCTATATATATTACTCATTCTATCTTTTTATAATAGTTCTATATATCTCTCCTCACGTAGTCAATCAATTTGACCCATCTATATCTTCAGACATTCAGTTTGGTACAAAACTTGTCAGAAAAAAAAAGAAAATATTGTTAGTTAATCGCTCCTTATATTTAGTCCTTATAATTAATTATTTTCTCTATGTTCTGTTTGTTAACCTATATATATCTATATATATGTCAATCTATTAATCTGACTGCTTATTAATTCACATTTATCTCTTCTCCCCCCGGTAAAGTCTCCCCCCTCTACTTCAATACTTCAGTAGTTCTCAAACTGCCACAGTTTTCCTCCCACCTCCCATTTCTTCTCCAGGTATTGTTTCAGCTTCTCCCAGTCTGTGTTGAACTGCCCTGAGTCCAGATCTCTCAATTTTCTTGTCATCTTGTCCATTTCAGCCATATACAGCAATTTGTAAGTCCAATCTTCAATAGTTGGCACTTCTTGTACTTTCCATTTTTGCGCATACAAAAGTCTAGCTGCTGCTGTCATATAAAATATCAACGTCCTGTGTTGGGCTGGAATTCCCTCCATTCCCAAGTTCAGTAGCAGGAGTTCTGGGTTCTTATTAATTTGAAATTGTAAAATTTCACTCATTTCTCTTATTATTTCCCCCCAGTACTGCCTGGCTACCTCACACGACCACCACATATGATAGAGGGAGCCCTCATGCTTCTTACATTTCCAGCATTTATTAGAAGTATTCGAATTCCCTAGCGCAATCTTCTTTGGTGTCATGTACCAACGATAGATCATTTTATAAATGTTCTCTTTGATATTAATACATGTCGTTGTCTTCATTGTAGTTTTCCACAAGTATTCCCATGCCTCCATTGTTATTTCTTTATTAAAGTTTATAGCCCATTTCACCATTTGTGTTTTAACTATCTCATCCTCGGTATACCACTTCAACAGTACTTGGTATACCTTGGATATTCTTTTCTTATCTTCTTTAAGAAGGGTCTGCTCTAGTTCCGAATTCTCTATTCGTATACCTCCCTTTACAGAGTCCGAATTATATAAGTCTCTGATCTGTCTATACTGGAACCAATCGTAGTTAGGTGATAGTTCCTCTTGTGTCTTTATTCTAAATTTGGATGCTTCAATTTTAGTTATTTCTTTATACGTTAAACATTGTTGTTCATTATCAACAGCTCTCGGGTCTATCACCTCATATGGAACCACCCACAAAGGGGTTCCTTCTTGTAGATAAATTCTGTACTTCTTCCAGATTATGTATAGACTTCTCCGAACAAAGTGATGCAGGAACATCGAGTTGACCTTTACTTTGTCATGCCATAAATATGCGTGCCATCCAAATATTTTTTTATATCCCTCTAGGGCTAATAGTTTCTTGTTCTTTAATGTCATCCATTCTTTCAACCAAACTAGGCAGATTGCATCATGATAAAGTCTCAGATTGGGCAGTTGCATTCCGCCTCTTTCCTTTGCATCTTGTAAAACTTTCACTTTCACTCGAGGCTTCTTGCCTGCCCAAACAAAATCTGATATTTTCCTCTGCCATTTTTCAAATTGTTTGGAGTCTCTGATGATTGGTATTGTCTGTAGCAAAAACATTACTCTTGGTAACACATTCATCTTAACTGCTGCAATCCTGCCCAACCATGACAAATTCAATCTATTCCATTTAATCAAGTCTCTCTCTATCTGAGTCCATAGTTTTTCATAATTGTTTTTGAATAGATCTATGTTCTTTGCAGTTAATTCGACTCCCAAATATTTCACTTTACTTGTTACTTCACAATCCGTTGTTTCCATTAACAATTGTTGTTTCTGCTTAGTCATATTTTTACATAATATCTTTGACTTCTTTTTGTTAATGAAGAAACCTGCCAAGTCTCCAAACTTCTTGATCTTATCTATCACTCTTGGCATGTTCTCCAATGGGTCCTCTACAATTAACATTATGTCATCCGCAAATGCTCTGACCTTGTATGAATAGTCCTTTATTTTTATTCCACGAATTTCATCATCTTGACGTATTTGTATCATCAGAATCTCCAATACTAAAATGAACAACAATGGAGATAACGGGCAACCTTGTCTTGTTCCTTTACTTATCGTCAATTTCTTGGTCAATTCATCATTCACCACAATTGCTGCAGTCTGGTCTCTATAAATTTCCTTAATTGATCTGATGAATCTTTCTCCCAATTGTAGCTTTTCCATAGTGGCAAACATAAAGTCCCAGTTTAAATTGTCAAACGCTTTTTCAGCGTCAACAAAGAAGAAACCAACCTCTTTGTCACAACGCTTGTCATAATATTCAATAGCATTGATCACTGTCCTTAAGTTGTCTCTTATTTGTCTGTCTGGCAAAAAGCCTGCTTGTTCCTCCTCTATGACTTCCGAGAGCCACCCCTTCAATCTCTCCGCCAATATCTTCGCAAAAATTTTGTAGTCATTGTTGAGTAGCGATATAGGTCTATAATTTTTCACATTAGTCAGGTCTTGGCCCTCTTTTGGGATCAATGATATATTCGCTTCACTCCAAGTTTCTGGAATCCTTTGATCCCTTAAAACCCCATTCATCACCTCTTTTAGGAATGGTGCCAGTTCATTAGCCATTGTCTTATAGAATTTAGCCGTAAGTCCATCTGGCCCTGGCGCCTTTCCTAGATTTGCAGATTGTATTGCCTTACTTATTTCCTCGTCAGTTACTTCACTATTCAACTTATTTCTCCAAACTTCCGAGATTTCTGGAAGTTTGGTTTTCTCCAAATATGACGCTATTGATTCTTTGTTTACTTCTTTTTTATTATACAGCTTAGCGTAAAATTTATAAAAGGCTCTACTAATGGTAGCCTGCTCCAAATACGTTTTGTTATCTTCGCAAATTTTATTTATTATCTTCTTTTCCCTTTTCTTCTTCAATTGCCATGCCAGGTACTTCCCAGGTTTATTAGCACCCTCAAACGCTTTTTGATTCAGTCTTTTGAGATTCCACTCCAATTCTTTATTGCTCATTGCTGTTAGCTGTTCTTGAAGTATTTTAATTTCCTGGTATACCTTCTTTTTCCCTGGTCTCTTTTTTAGCTGTATTTCTTTGGCTTTTATTTTCTCCTCAATCTCTTGTCTTTTCTCCTCTTTCTTCTTTCTTGCTCTACCATTTAAGTCCATTAGTATGCCCCTTACAACCGCCTTGTAAGCATCCCAAACTTTATTGGTTGGTACTTCTTTATTCACGTTGTATTGTATAAAAAACTTTGTCTCTCTTCTCAGTATTTCCATATTCTCTCTTTCCTGTAACAAGTCCTCATTTATTCTCCATGCTTTCCTTTTTCTCTTTTTTCCAAATTTCCACATAATTGGGTTGTGATCTGAGCCTACCATAGGCATTATTTCTACCTGTTTACGAAACTTTGAGGGAGCTGACCCACTGGCAGCTCAGAGGAAATCTCCAACCTCTTTACCAACCTTTGGGGGAGTTGACCCACTGGAAGCTCAGAAGAAATCTCCAACCTCTTAACCAACCTTTGGGGGAGTTGACCCACTGGCAGCTCAGAAGAAATCTCTAACCTGTTTACTAACCTTTGGGGGAGCTGACCCACTGGCAGCTCACTCTCTCACCAACATTTACCAACCTCAAGGGAGCTGACCATCTGGCAGCTCCCTTTTACCAGCATTTTGGGAGCTGACCCACTGGCAGCTCATTCCAACTAACCCAAATTTACCAATCTCGAGGGAGCTGACCATCTGGCAGCTCCTTTTTTCCAGCTTTTGGGGGGCTGACCCACTGGCAGCTCAGTTTATCTCACCAAAGTTTACCAACCTCAAGGGAGCTGACCGTCTGGCAGCTCCCTTTTATCAGCATTTCGGGAGCTGACCCACTGGCAGCTCATTCCAACTAACCAAAATTTACCAACCTTGAGGGAGCTGACCATCTGGCAGCTCCCTTTTACCAGCTTTTGGGGGGCTGATCCGCTGGCAGCTCTGAAGAACTCTCCAACCTGTTTACCAACCTTAGGGGGAGCTGACCCACTGGCAGCTCAGAAGAAATCTCTAACCTGTTTACGAACCTTTGGGGGAACTGACGCACTGGCAGCTCAGAAGAAATCTCCAACCTCTTTACCAACCTTTGGGAGAGCTGACCCACTGGCAGCTCAGAGGAAATCTCCAACCTCTTTACCAACCTTTGGGGGAGTTGACCCACTGGAAGCTCAGAAGAAATCTCCAACCTGTTTACCAACCTTTGGGGGAGCTGACCCACTGGCAGCTCAGAAGAACTTACCAACCTGTTTACTAACCTTTGGGGGAGCTGACCCACTGGCAGCTCACTCTCTCACCAACATTTACCAACCTCAAGGGAGCTGACCATCTGGCAGCTCCCTTTTACCAGCATTTTGGGAGCTGACCCACTGGCAGCTCATTCCAACTAACCCAAATTTACCAACCTTGAGGGAGCTGACCATCTGGCAGCTCCCTTTTTCCAGCTTTTGGGGGGCTGACCCACTGGCAGCTCAGTTTATCTCACCAAAGTTTACCAACCTCAAGGGAGCTGACCGTCTGGCAGCTCCCTTTTATCAGCATTTCGGGAGCTGACCCACTGGCAGCTCATTCCAACTAACCAAAATTTACCAACCTTGAGGGAGTTGACCATCTGGCAGCTCCCTTTTTCCATCTTTTGGGGGGCTGACCCACTGGCAGCTCAGAAGAACTTACCAACCTGTTTACTAACCTTTGGGGGAGCTGACCCACCGGCAGCTCAGTCTCTCTCACCAACATTTACCAACCTCAAGGGAGCTGACCATCTGGCAGCTCCCTTTTACCAGCATTTTGGGAGCTGACCCACTGGCAGCTCATTCCAACTAACCCAAATTTACCAATCTCGAGGGAGCTGACCATCTGGCAGCTCCCTTTTTCCAGCTTTTGGGGGGCTGACCCACTGGCAGCTCAGTTATCTCACCAAGGTTTACCAACCTCAAGGGAGCTGACCGTCTGGCAGCTCCCTTTTACCAGCATTTCGGGAGCTGACCCACTGGCAGCTCATTCCAACTAACCCAAATATAGCAATCTCGAGGGATCTGACCATCTGGCAGCTCCCTTTTTCCTGCTTTTGGGGGGCTGACCCACTGGCAGCACAGTCCAACTCACCAAAGTTTACCAAACTTGAGGGATCTGACCATCTGGCAGCTCCCTTTTACCAGCGTTTGGGGGGCTGACCCACTGGCAGCTCAGTCCAACTGACCAAAATTTACCAACCTTGAGGGAGCTGACCATCTGGCAGCTCCCTTTTACCAGCTTTTCTGGAGCTGACCCACTGGCAGCTCAGGCCAACTAACCAAAATTTACCAAACTTGAGGGATCTGACCATCTGGCAGCTCCCTTTTACCAGCGTTTGGGGGGCTGATCGACTGGCAGCTCAGTCCAACTCACCAACATTTACCAATCTTGAGGGATCTGACCATCTGGCAGCTCCCTTTTTCCAGCGTTTCGGGAGCTGACCCACTGGCAGCTCCGTCGAACTCACCAAAATGTACCAATCTCGAGGGAGCTGACCATCTGGCAGCTCCCTTTTACCAGCATTTTGGAAGCTAACCCACTGAAAGCTCAGTCCAACTAACCAAAATTTACCTACCTTGAGGGAGCTGACCATTTGGCAGCTCTCTTTTACCAGAATTTCGGGAGCTGACCCACTGGCAGCTCAGTCCAACTGATCAAACTTTACCAACCATCAGGGAGCTGACCATCTGGCAGCTCCCTTTTACCAGCTTTTGGGGGGCTTACCCGATGGCAGCTCTGAAGAACTCTCCATTCTGTTTACCAACCTTAGGGGGAGCTGACCCACTGGCAGCTCAGAAGAAATCTCTAACCTGTTTACCAACCTCTGGGGGAACTGACCCACTGGCAGCTCAGAAGAAATCTCCAACCTGTTTACGAACCTTTGAGGGAGCTGACCCACTGGCAGCTCAGAAGAAATCTCCAACCTGTTTACGATCCTTTGGGGGAGCTGACCCACTGGCAGCTCAGAAGAAATCTCCAACCTGTTTACGAACCTTTGGGGGAGCTGACCCACTGGCAGCTCAGAAGAAATCTCCAACCTCTTTACCAACCTTTGGGGGAGTTGACCCACTGGAAGCTCAGAAGAAATCTCCAACCTCTTTACCAACCTTTGGGGGAGCTGACCGTCTGGCAGCTCAGAAGAAATCTCTAACCTGTTTACCAACCTTTGGGAGAGCTGACCCACTGGCAGCTCAGAAGAACTTACCAACCTGTTTACTAACCTTTGGGGGAGCTGACCCACTGGCAGCTCACTCTCTCACCAACGTTTACCAACCTCAAGGGAGCTGACCATCTGGCAGCTCCCTTTTACCTGCATTTTGGGAGCTGACCCACTGGCAGCTCATTCCAACTAACCCAAATTTACCAATCTTGAGGGAGCTGACCATCTGGCAGCTCCCTTTTACCAGTATTTCGGGAGCTGACCCACTGGCAGCTGATTCCAACTAACCAAAATTTACCAACCTTGAGGGAGCTGACCATCTGGCAGCTCCCTTTTTCCAGCTTTGGGGGGGCTGACCCACTGGCAGCTCAGAAGAACTTACCAACCTGTTTACTAACCTTTGGGGGAGCTGACCCACTGGCAGCTCAGTCTCTCTCACCAACATTTACCAACCTCTAGGGAGCTGACCATCTGGCAGCTCCCTTTTACCAGCATTTTGGGAGGTGACCCACTGGCAGCTCATTCCAACTAACCCAAATTTACCAATCTCGAGGGAGCTGACCATCTGGCAGCTCCCTTTTTCCAGCTTTTGGGGGGCTGACCCACTGGCAGCTCAGTTTATCTCACCAAAGTTCACCAACCTCAAGGGAGCTGACCATCTGGCAGCTCCCTTTTACCAGCATTTCGGGAGCTGACCCACTGTCAGCTCATTCCAACTAACCAAAATTTACCAACCTTGAGGGAGCTGACCATCTGGCAGCTCCCTTTTTCCAGCTTTTGGGGGGCTGACCCACTGGCAGCACAGTCCAACTCACCAAAGTTTACCAAACTTGAGGGATCTGACCATCTGGCAGCTCCCTTTTACCAGCATTTTGGGGGCTGACCCACTGGCAGCTCAGGCCAACTAACCAAAATTTACCTACCTTGAGGGAGCTGACCATCTGGCAGGTCCCTTTTTCCAGCTTTTGGGGGGCTGACCCACTGGCAGCTCAGTCTATCTCACCAACATTTACCAATCTTGAGGGATCTGACCATCTGGCAGCTCCCTTTTTCCAGCGTTTCGGGAGCTGACCCACTGGCAGCTCAGTCGCACTCACCAAAATGTACCAATCTCGAGGGAGCTGACCATCTGGCAGCTCAGGTGAAGCCAGACTAACTTGTCTCTCCTGTGCAATTTTCCTAACAAATATCGTAACCCCCTCAGGCTGCTCCTTATCCTTTTCATACGTGGCCAGAGTTTGACAGCCTTATTATTTTCTCAGTATAAGGCCTGAGCATGACACACAGCCTGCATCATCGCCCCTGTGAGCTCACAAAGTGCCCTCTGCCTACAGAGTATAAGGTTGTCGTTAAAAAGAAACAGAACTGTTTGGGACCAAGCCAGTTTCAGGAGACGGGGCGCTATCAGTTTCAAAAAACCCACCGCTGGCTTCACCCGATGCATCAGGTGAAGCAGGGTGTGGCTCCCTGTCTCTTTGACACCGGGGAGAAGCAGCCAGGCAGAGCAGAGCTTCCCGGTGAGAGAGAGGGGGGAAATTTCCTCTCTCTCCCTCACCAGGAGGGAGAGCACGCTGGGCTGATTTTTCCCCCCGTGTCAAAGACACAAGGGACAACTTCCTGTGTCTTTGGTGTTTGACTTTCAATGTGTCACTTTCAGTTTTAAGCACCTTTCCTCTTCAGTTGGATTTACCAGATGCCTTTGGTGAAATTGGCGGCTGGATGTTTGAACGTGCCTCTTCTCCTCCGATGGTGAGCAGCAGGAGAAGGGGCGCTTTCAGTTTCAGTTTAAGTGCCTTGCCTCCCGCGTCACCCAATGCATTAGGTGAAGCCAGTGGCGAGGTGTTTGGAAGCACCCGTTCTCCTATCGATGGTGAGGTACTGGAGAAGGGTTGCTTTAGTTTCAACTGCCCCACTGCTGGCTTCATCCGATGGACTGAGTGAAGCCAGTAGCATGACCTTTGAAAGCACCTCTTCTTTTGCTACTGGCGGGCGACAGGAGAAGGGTCACTTTCACTTTCAAATGCCTTCAAATGGCTTCACCCAGAGATCGGATGAAGATCAGATGAAGCCAGTAGCTGGACATTTGAACATGCCCCTTCTCCTCTGGCTGGCAAGCAGCAGGGGAAGGGGAGTTGTCAATTTTAAATGCCCCGCCGCTCACCCCATTGGTGAGCGGCAGGAGAAGGGGCACTTTCAGTTTTAAACTCCAGGCTGCCGGCTTTACCCGATGCATTGGGTGAAGCCGGCGGAGAGCATTTTAAAGCAACCTTTTTCCTGCCGATGGTGAGGAACTGGAGAAGGAGAGCTTTCAATTTTAACTGCCCCGTTGCCAGCTTTGCCTGATGCATTAGGTGAATCTGGCAGTGGGGTGTTTGAAAGCGCCACTTCTCCTGTTGTCGGTGAGCAACAGAAGTGTTGGTTTCAGTTTCAAAAGCCCATCTGCCAGTTTCATCTGGTGCATCGGGTGAAGCCAGCGGCAGGGCGTTAAGCTCTCCTTCTCCTACCGTTGGTGAGCAACAATGGAAGGAGCGCCTTCAGTTTCAAATGCCCCACCGCCGGCTTTACCTAATGCATCGGGTGAAGCCATCAGTGTGTATTTGAAAGAGCCATTTTTCGTGCCGAAGGTAAAAACTGGAGAAGGGGCGATTTCAGTTTCAACTGCCCTGCTGCCAGCTTCACCCATTGGATTGGGTGAAGCCCATGGTAGGGCTCCTGCTACTGCTGAGCAATAGGAGAAGGGGAACATTCAGTTTCAAGTGCCACGTTGCTGGCTTTATCTGATGCATTAGTTGAAGCTGGCGGCGGGGTGTTTGAAAGCACCCGTTCTCATGCTGCCGGTGAGCGACAAGAGAAGGAGCAAACTCCGTGCCGCTGGCTTACCCGATGCATTGGGTGAAACCAGCGTCGGGGCATTTGAAAGCACCCCTTCTCCTGCCACTGGTGAGCGATATAGGAAGGGGAGTTTTCAGTTTCAAATGCCCAGTTGCCAGCCTCTTCTCCTGCTGTCGGTGAGCAACAGGAGAAGGGGCGCTTTTAGTTTTAAACGCCCCACTGCCAGCTTTACCCAATGCATCAGGTGTAGCTGGCAGCAGGCATTTGAAAGTGCCCCTTCTCCTGTCAATGGTGAGGAACTGGAGAAGGGGCACTTTCGGTTTCAACCATTCCCCGCCAGCTTCACCCAATGGCGAAGCCAGTGGCGGGGTGTCTGGAAGTGCACATTCTCCTGCTGATGGCGAGTGACAGGAGAACCCAACCATGGGGTGTTATGTGCCCCTTCTTCTACCATTGGGGAGCTACAGGAAAAGAGGCGCTTTCAGTTTCAAATGCCCTGCTGTCAGCTTCACCTGACAAATTGGGTGTAGCTGGTTGTGGTACTTTTGAATTGGCCCCTTCTGCTGCTGCTGGTGAGCGACAGGAGAAGGGATGTTTTCAGCTTCAAATCCCCCCCCCCCACCTGCTTTACATGATGCATTGGATGAATTAGGTGGCGGGACATAAGAAGGTGCTCCTTCTCCTGCCGCTGGCAACCGTCAGAAGTGATGCCTCTGGTGAACCCAGCGGCAGGGCGTTAAGCGCCCCTTCTCCTACCATTGGCGAGCAGCATGAGAAAGGGCGCTTTCAGTTTCAAACGCCCCGCTGCCCGTTTCACCCCATGCATCGTGTGAAGCCAGCCACAAGGCATTTGCTATCGCCCTTTCCCCTGCCACTCGCAAGCCACATGAGAAGTGTGGCTTTGAGCTTTGTGGTGCAATGAATCTTTACAGAGCATACTGAAGCAATTCAAACACCCGAATCTTAAAGTGGCTTGCCACTTCGGGTTTTGGGTCATTGTGGATTGTTTTTCCACTTCAGCTAAACCCAAAGCCGGAAACCCAAATATTTTTGGGGTGCACACCCCTATTGAGGACCACACATACAATCTTGAACATGAGCATCACTACATACTTAGTAACATGTAGAGACTGTTAACTTCACTACGAGAACTTCCCAGTAGCAGGTCTGGCCAGCTAACTGCTGCTCGTAGAAGCAAGCTTGGCTCTGTCTTGGTGGTCTGACTAACTGGCTTCCTTTATATCAGATTATCATTTTCATCTTAGCAGCGTTTGTTTTTTAGCTTTATTTCGGGTAATCAGGATTGCTCTGGGCAAATGCCGGTTGCTGTTTCCCAGGGCCAGGAAGGAATTTTTTCCCTTGCGGGGCTGATTGGCTGTTGTCCTATGAGGGTTTTTTGCCTTCCTCGGAGCAATTCTAGTCATTCTAGGCCCTTATTAATAACTCACCCCAAATCCCCAGAGAATCTCATCATCTTGATCAGCTCGAGTCAGGTCACAGATTTCAAAGGAAATGTGTGTTTATGTTAGAAAAAATGTTGAAATTTAGAATAGTTGTAAATTTCTACCACTTTCCATTCAAAAATAATGAATGAAAATTTTAAGGAAAACAAGAGTAATTAAAATTCTGTGGGGTCTTTCCTCCCCAATTAAATAACAAAAAGGAATAAAAACAGGAAATACAATTAAAATATATTAAAAGAAATCTCCCTTCCATTCTGTGAATCTATGCTTTTATTCCCAAATAAGTTATAATGATGAAAGTACAGCTATAAAATAAACACTCTTAAGACCCTTTATTCTGTGTATTTGTGGCATCTTTCTGTTACATGAAAAATACTGGGTTTTTTTGCATTCTAACTTACAGTGGATTTTCTGGGTTCTCAGACTGTGAGTATTGGGCGTCTGTAATTCTACACTTGAAGGAGTCAAACTGAAGTGATATCCAGTTAGAATCTAGTTTTTATTTCTGCACTTAGAAAAATGCTCCATTTCTGTTGTGGGAATTCTTGGGGAAGAAGACATGACTGGTTTTGTCAGTGTGACTTTTTATGTGCATGTGTGCATACATTAAAACAGTGTAACTTGGGAACATTAGAAGGGGTTGTGGTTAACCTTTACCTCATTCTGTACTTGTCCATCAATGATTGGATGGTGGTGTTCAAGCCCATGGCCAGGCCCCTAGGCTTTCAGGCATTTTGGGCCCCCTCTAGCACGCCAGCCTTTCACCCCACTACAGCTGACAGCCTGACCCTGCTACAGTAGATACTAGACCGCAGTACATAGCCCTATATCCATTTTGAGGGTCTCCTGAGGAATTCTATTCACAATTTTTTAATATTTTTATTCCATGATTAGAACTCTTCAGGAAAGCACATTTGGGGGGGTATAATTATTCAATACCGTAATATTTTGAAGTTAATAAAATTATTATTAATTAAAATACATATAATTGATGGATAAATGTTTTAATAAAAGAGACAATTTGTTTCACTTCAATAAGGATACAGTTAATTATCATATTATAGAGGTTGTATAAGTGAATCAATTAATTATAATTTATAAGGAATTGTGCCTCAGTCTCTGCGGGGCCTCTAGGCTTCAGTCTAGTCGGCCTTATGAATAATACGGCCCTGGTGTTCTTTGTATGTTATTTAGTTGAGGTATTCTGAAACTTTAAAAACTGCAGTCTTGATTTTTTTAAACAATGTTTAAAAGAACTGGACTAAAAATACAGAAAAACTGGAATAAAAAAATACAGGAAACACA
Organism: Eublepharis macularius; assembly: GCF_028583425.1. Taxonomy (NCBI): domain Eukaryota; kingdom Metazoa; phylum Chordata; class Lepidosauria; order Squamata; family Eublepharidae; genus Eublepharis; species Eublepharis macularius. The sequence goes on from NC_072802.1 coordinate 17,789,915, forward strand.
AGAGACTCCTGTGCAAAATGTCATCCTAAATAGCTTGTGTTCGTGAGAAGATGATTTTCTTTGTAGTGCCAAAGTCAGCATGCATGCACCACGTAACAAAAAATGACAAATTTAATTTTTTTGAAAAGATGAGGTCCAAGTGTGGTGGGAGGGGGAAAGGGTATGGTTACATACTGCTGTTCAAACAGGATGAAGGAGGCTAAAGGGGAGGGTGAGAGGCAGGGCTTACACTAAAGAAAACATTCTGCACTTCAAAAAAAGTCTTTTAGCTTTGCCGTAAAAAAATATATTGTGTGCAGGGAGAAAAACTGCAGAAAACCCAGGAGAAAATCAGTTCTGCAGCAGATGCAACCTTTCACTGTGCAGAACACAGAAGAGTATGGGAAGCAATTTGAAGCCTGAACCGAAGCATTTTGACTGTGTGTGTGGAATTTAGGATAAATAGAAGCTGCATAGGACCAGAAATGACAAAACAGTCCTTTATGGGAAAAGTCCATTATTTCTTCATAAGAGAAAACATAACACTTTATAATTCTAGGGCCAGTTCACGCCCCAAAGAGGGAGCATCCGTCTCCTCCTCAGCTCATGCTACGTCATTATGCCTTGAATCCAGCCGCTGCTGGCAGGGCCTGGAGATGAAGCCAGCCTCCTCCTGTGCTTTTGAAGGCTGGGATCAAGCCAGTCCCCCAGGGTACATTGGTGCTCTTCTCATCGCGTTGCCACAAGCAGTCACTCGGGTGGCTTGGCTGGAAATCTGCCCGATGTTTTTTCCTGTGAGGCAAGTGACAGTTCCAAGGGGGCAATTTGGATGGGGAAAATGGGGACAGTGGAAAGTTCAAACTCACCTTCCACAGCTGCACGATCCTGATATAAATCCAGGCCCCTGGGTGCTTTTAGCTATGGGAGATCCTAATAATAGATCTGCTTGGTCATGTTTAATTTACTCCTCGTCAGTGTATAAATGGGTTTCCGGCCCCCTGGCTGGCAATCCAGAGGAGAAAAGTGGGGGCAGAGACTTCAAAACCAGTGTCATGATGCTGTGATGTCATTTCCAGTTTCAGAACCAAAAATGAAGTCATTGTGTTGCACAGCACTCTAGGAATTTTCCAGATCTCTCTGGTTTTTATCTAGATGCCCAGAGCATCACAGGAGCTCTGTAGAGTATCAGTTGGAACATAGACAGCCAGGCAAGAGGTTGCCCATCACAGTGGGTAACCTGGCAGCCCTCATATAAAGAGACTAGAGGCTGAGACCCTGGCCGTTCCCACATGGCTTACCTTGTTCCAGAAAAAAGCGAAATCTCGCGCAAAATCTCACGAGAAGACGCTGATATCATGTCTTCTCGCGCGATAACAGCGTCTTCTCGCGTGATTTCACACGATAACAGCGTCTTCTTGTGAGATTTCGTGCGAGATCTCGCTGTTTTTCGGAACAAGGTAAGCCATGTGGAAACGGCCCCTTTGAGGACTGAAATCTTTGTTGTCCTTCTTTGGTCATGAAATATTCATCTTTGGAGACCCTTTAGTCTATGGGCCTTATTCTCAACTCCCTGAGGGGTCTGAAGGCTCTCTCTTTTGGGGCCATTGCAAATGGAAAAAGTTTTTCCAGTAGAGTAGGGGTCTGCAGCTTATAGCTGTCGAGACAAATGTGGCTCAGTACAGAAGAAAATATGGCTCTTTAAAAAAGAAAATGAAATCTTTAAGTTAAGTTATATTAGAGGGAGTAGGTGGGATGTTTGAATAACCAGTTTGTGGAGGGAATAAGAGGCAAAAATTTTGCGGTATTAAAGGACTTCTTAAAGATGCTTTACAGAAAGAGAAATGATAGCGGTGAACAGTTGCCAGTAATCCAAGAGCAAACTGCATAGATTTATACCAGTGCACTAAAACAATCATGTATGATGCTCTTTTGTATTTTAATTACTCATAGTGAGACCTCATTTGGGCGTATGCTGCTTTTTAATAACAAACTTGCAACAACCTTTATGGATTATTAATCAGCATGTCAATTATCAGTAATGTTGATGGATATAGATTTGAAGAAAAGGGATTTTGTATACTTTTTATATACTACTTCTGTGCCTTTTCAGTATTACATGCTTTGCACTCTTTCTATGCTCAGGAGCCAATGTAGTATTTGTAATGCAACCTGTAAGAATATGACACTTGAAACAAGAAGACAAAAAGAAGAATGGAAGCTGAAACTCTGTAAGAACTGAGGACTAAATATATTGCTTGTAGGAGATGCACTTATAGAAATATTACACATATGTTATATTATTCTACAGGATTCCAATAGGAATCAGTACCAGAGAGCCTTTTGTAGAAAACTGATTTGATGCAGCAAGCTGGTTTGGCCACCTGTGGCATTATCTCCCCGCAGAAAAAAAACTAGGGGAAAGGGCAGAAATGGGGGAAACATCCCTTTCTGCTCATGGACTTCAGTTATCTGAAGGCACCAAGGCTGCCAGATTGAGAATTCCTGGCACCCTTGAAGGTGAAAGTGTTATGCCCAGAAGGAAGTAGGTAAAAGGTTGGAAGGTGTCCTTCCAAAAGGAGGACAAGATAAAAAGCTGCAAGAATTGGAATTCCCACAAGTAGAGGGGCTGACCCAGAATTGCATCTTCAAATCAGAACTGACCCTAGATACCTTACGAGCCAATAAGACAATAAATATTAGAATATTGTAATATTATTATAATTACTTGAAGGTATTAATTGCTTTTACACTTCTATTGTAATTTGGGATGAGCTTTGCACACGAGGAGACTGTCTACTTCTGTGTAAAGAAGGGGCTCATCCACCGGTTTAATTAAACCATCTGTTTTGCTTCAATTCAAGGACTCCTGAATCTTTATTTTAATTTTTATTGTGGTTGGTCGGAAAAGGGAGAACGAACCACAGAGGCGCAAAGTTTTGCATGTAACAATGTTAAGCTGTATGTTTTCAGCGGCTCTGTCTCTATGGGCCGCTTGCTCTGAGTTTTAACCTAGACTGGTGCTTTAAATAGAAAAGGTTGCTGCTGCTGGCCCCTGCGATGGAATCCTCACTTTAGCAGCACAGGTTCTAAAACTGGAACTATATAGAGAAGGTGAGCATGGGCCCTCCCTGACATACTGATGAAACATTGCATAATATTTTTTTGCCTAAAAGCCCATGAGCTGTATAGACAAACCTACCAATAAATGGAATAGAAGATATCTGGTCTTTGTCTCATAGGCCTCTGGTGTGAGTAGGGGGGACAGCTATCCATCCTAGCCCATGGTGGTTTTACTGTAGGGTTGCCAGTCCCCCCCCCAGGGGATGGGATCCCCTGTTCCCGCCCTCCATCCCCCACTCCCGCTTACCTGGCCAGCAGGGGGGAAAGGCAGGGGAACACGCCTCCTGGGGCGCACTCCTGGGCGATGTGGTAGGCTCCCATGTACAGCAGCGGTCCAATTTGGCCCTGATTTGGGCCAAATTGGTCTACTGCAGGGCGCCAGCAGCACTCCTGTGCACCACAGCAGCCTGATTCAGGCCAAATCTGGCCCGATTCGAGCTGAATACGGCCGCTGTGGAGCTCAGGAGCACTACAAAATCCCTTGCACCACCCCGGCAGCACTCCTGCACTCCACAGTAGCCTGATTCGGGCCAAATCAGGTCAGATTCAGGCCAAAGCAGACCCAATTCAGCCCCCTGCAGAGTGTGAGAGCACTCCCTGGGCAGCACGTGGCCCGTGCGATGACGCCACTTCCCAGAAGTGACATCATCGCACAGGCCAGGAGCGCACGTGTGCTTTGCGCACATGCAAGGGCAGGAGGAAGGTAAGTGCCAGGTCGCCCACCGCCTGCCGGGAGGGTAAGGGGACCTGGCAACTCTATTTCACGGAGATACTAAGAAGGTCCTGCACCAAAACGTGGACAACTTCTCCAGAAGAGGGACTAAACAGTTTTCAGAGGATGGTGGTTCCTCAGAGAGCTCCGGCCCAAAAGTGGCATTCTGGCGGATGCCCCTCTCAGCTTTCTCAGGAAAAACTCTTCGCTTGCTCCCCTGTGCTCTCACAGTATAAATAGAGCCAGGGGGTGGGGGGCTGTTGAAGACTTACTTATTCAAAATGCCATGGGAAAAATGGCCTCCTTTGCCTTCAAGGCTGCATACGTGTGAAACAACTATTTGGCAACTTGTGCGGTTGATTGTTTTGATTACAACTGCCTTTCAACTTCCTTTTTGGTTTTATTGTAAATACGTTTTGCTCTTGCTTTATTACAACAGGCAGTTAAAACAAATAGACAAGGTAGAGAGTTTGCACACCCCTCTCCACAGAGGCAGCAAGCAGGATCTACCTTCCCGTGTTGCTAAGCGACAGATAAGACTCTCCAGAGAAACGCTTCCGCCTCATTGCAGGATACAGTGTTCGTAGACCTGTCATTTCTTGAAGGCTTACACAGGACGTATACTATGAATAAGAAGAAGAAATTTACGGCCTCTGGCATGGTAGAATCAAGGACCTGCAAGGGAGGAAAGACAGGGGTCATGGGAATAAAACTGTTTATATCTCGCATGCTGTGGAGCTTAGCAAATAGGATTAAGCGGAACCGACATTTCCCGCTCAACCTTTTCCTAATGAGAAGTAAACGGGATAGTTGGATGTAGGAATTCTCAAAGGAATTCTGAAAGGCCTTTTGCATCAGATGGACCTTTGGGAGCTCTGTGACATTCACTGCAGAAAAAGAAGATCAGAAACTAGAGCAAAGAAGACCAGAAATTAGGTGACGTGCTTTTTACAAGGGCCTTCCATACTTTGGCGAGTGTTATGCAATTTTAATTTAAAGTCCGCCTTTCTCACTGACGCTCAAGACGGATGATACAGTGTGAGTCAGTACAGTCAATTTCAAAGACATTCCAATAAACAATGTAATAGGACATATCAATGCCATTTGGCCATTTCCCCAAATCAGCCCACTGAGAAGTGCACATGCACTCTCACACCTGTGCAACGATGTCACTTCCCAGGAATGCCAAAAAGGTAAGTGCTGGGTCCGCCACCCTCCTGCTGGGAGGTTACCAAGACCTGGCATCCCTGGTTACCAGTCCTCCCTTACCTGAAAAGTGGGGGACTGGGGTTCAGTAGACAGGCAGGGGGGCCTGGTTCATGTATCTCATATGCGTGCTCCAGAGGACCCGATGATGTCACTTCCAGTTGAAAACCAGAAGCTATGGGATCTCAGCAGAGCCAAAATTGGCTCCAAACATAGTGTTTTCACTATATTTTGTGCTTGTTTGGCCCACTGAGATCCCATAGTATCCAGTTTCCCCCCAGGTGTATCTTCAGGGCCTCTTGAGCACTCATGTGCACCCCTTCACTGTATGCTTTGGTGGCTTCTGGCCTGCCTACCCACTCCTTTCCTCCCTGCTGGACAGGTGAATAGAGCTAGGAGGTGAAAGGTCAGGGATCTTTTAAGGAACCACGCCTAAAAGCTGGGCCTGTTGCCAACAGACCAGCAGGCCAAGAATATGGCCAGAGAAATTCCCCAGGGAGGGATAATAAAGCTATACCACCATCTCAAGTCTCATGGGAATATTCGCCCTTGTGGGATTTCTCTGGGACTGCCTGGATGAAAGGGGCTCCAGTGACTCCTTTACAAAAGAGCAAAAGGCCAAGAAAGATGTTGCTATGCCCAGGCTCTCTCTGCCAGCCAGGCTATGGACAGCTGGGTGAGGGCCGGAGATCTCTCAGAAGCACTGATTTCCAGAGAAGGAAATCTGCAATCGCCTAACTAGAATTAACTGGAACTTGGGTGCAGCTTTACAGCTGGAGAGAAAGCGTTGCACAAACTGCTTCCATGAAATGGACTTTATTTACTTAGAAAATTCATACGGCACTTTTTCAGGTAACCTGCTCAAGGTGCCTCATAAAGTAAAACGATAAAAATAATAATACAATGTAAAATCTCACCAGAGCATAAAACAGCATAATTTTTTTTAGCAGTGCAGTCATAAACAGCGCGGCACCCTTCATATGCTATTGAAGACAGCAGTTTTAGAAGGGTGTAATATTGTTTAGGATTGCTTAAAATGACCTGCATAAAACAGTTCTCAGCCTAGAGGTATGCTTTGTGGTGCAGTGGTTAGAGCAATGGACTACGGCCAGGGAGACCCAGATTTGAATCCTTACTCTGTCATAGAAGCTCCATACGTAAAAGCACCCTTTCCCCTCCACATCCCTTCCTTTGTGTATCCTGTGTTTTTGGATTCCAAATTTGAGAGCAAGGACTCTGTAGCTGTCAGTCAGATTAGGAACTGGGAGGCCCAGTTTCAAATCCCCACTCTGCTTTGGAAGCTCACTGGGAGACCTTGGGCCAGTCATACTCTTTGAGTCTAACCTACCTTACAGGGTTGTTGTGAGGATAAAGTGAAGGTAAGAAGAACAATATAAGCCTATTTTAGTTCCCAGTGGGGAGAAGGGTTTGGTAGAAATGAGGTAAAATGCTAATAATAATAGTAATAGTAATAGTAATAATAATAAACAATTTAACAGTGCAATCCTAAGAAGAGTTACTCCAGTCTAAGCCCACTGATTTCAATGGGCTTAGACTGGAATAGCTCTTCTTAGGATTGCAGTGTAAAAGACCAACCCCTCAGTTCAAAGGCTGGGTAAAAAATGTTTGGCCCTGGCTTTTAAAAGAGAGTTGGGGAGACACTAGATGAGCCTCAACAATAATGATAATGACGACAACAACAACAACATTCGATTTATATCCCGCCCTTCAGGACAACTTAATGCCCACTCAGAGCGGTTTACTAAGTATGTCATTATTATCCCCACAACAAAACACCCTGTGAGGTGGGTGGGGCTGAGAGAGCTCTGAGAGAGCTGTGACTAGCCCAAGGTCATCCAGGTGGCTTCAAGCAGAGGAGAGGGGATCTCCAGATTAGAGTCCTGCGCTCTTAACCATTACACCAAACTGGCTCTTCAAGGGGAAGGGCATTCCACAGGCAAGGCAGCAGTACCGAAAAGCGCTGTCCCTTGTCCCCGCCTGCCTCTCTCCTGCGCAGAAGAGAGCAGGACTTGTGAGTCGGGATCCCAGGCCCCCGGGTGGGGGTGAGGGATTCCCCACTCCCACCCTTCACCACCCACCACCACTCACCTGGCCAGTGTGTGTGTGGGGGGGGAATGTGGAGGAATAGGCCTCTCGGGTGCACTCCTGGGGCAGCGCGATGACATCATTCCTGAGAGTGACATCATCCTGCTGCCCTGTGAGCACTTTGCAGCTGGCCAATTTGGGCCCCAAAGGGGCTGAATCAGGCCCTTTGGGGGCCCAAATCAGCCTGCTGTGAATCACGGGAGCGCTCCCACCCCTTGCGTGATGACATCAGTTCCTGGAAGTGACATGCCACCCTGGGAGCACAAGTGTGCATGTGAAAACATCCCAAAAGGTGAGTGCCAGGTTCCCCCACATGCACTGGGAGGGTCAGGGGACTGGGCAACCCTACTTGTGAGAAGGTTCTGGACTGGCAGGCTGGATTGTATGGGAGGATGCAGTCTTTCAAGGATTATGAATTTGCTGCTCGAGAGAGTTAGCCATTACAGTCATAAAGTAATAGTTCAAATCAGCTCACTTCTTCAGATACCAGCGGTGAGCTGTGACTCATTAAAGCTCCTACCCTACCACAAATTTTGTTAGTCTTATAGATGCTACTGGATTCTTGCTCTTTTCTACTGCTACAGACAGACTAATATGACTACGCATCTTTAAAAGGGGGGGGCAAGAGTGTAGAGTGTCATGGAGGGATATTTCCACTGATGTTGACTAGCAATGGGAGGGGACAGAAGAGTAATCAGAACAAAATCATTATTTTATAGCATATATACTCTGCCTTCGTGCACGCGACACCTAAAAGGGTTTATGAGGCTGCTAGTAAAAGCAGTTTGACACTAAAAAGATAGAATGACAAAATCAAAACAAAGAGGAATCCAGACTCTGCTATTCACAATCTTTGTGACACTGCTGGAGGATTAAGGGAGGGGGCAGGCAAAGCTGACCAAAGTCTTCGCCCAGCCCTCTGATGGGCTGTGACTGCCGACAGCAGGGCTTTTTTTCTGGGAAAAAAGGTGACGGAACTCAGGACCGCACAATGGCGTCACTTTGGGTCAGCTGGAACAAAGGAGGAGTTTTTTAAAGTTTAAATCGCCCTCGGCAAAAATGGTCACATGGCCAGTGGCCCCGCCCCCTGATCTCCAGACAGAGGGGAATTTAGATTGCCCTCTGCAGCGCTGAGGGCACCAGAGGGCAATCTAAACTCCCCTCTGTCTGGAGATCAGGGGGCGGGGCCACTGGCCATGTGACCATTTTCAAGAGGTGCCAGAACTCCGTTCCCCCGCGTTCCCCCTGAAAAAAAGCCCAGGCCGACAATCTCTTTAGAATGGCAGTGACCTGTGGAGATGCAGGCTGCCAGCTAGAGGTATTTGCTGAATGTTCAGGAACAAGGTTGCCAGCTCTGGGTTGGAAATTACCTGGAGATTTTGAGGGTGGAACCAGGGGAGGTGGGGTTTGGGGCGGGGCTGGAGCTCAGCAGGTTATAATGCCATAAAGTCCACCTGGAATGGAGACAATTGCAGCTCTATGGGACACTTCAAGTAGGAGGAAAGAACGTGGACGGGAGGCAGCCGCCACTACTCTTGAGGAGAAAGGGCCCATTGAACACCTGATTCTACATCCTTCTGTCATCTCTCAACAAATCCAAGGACTTTGTAACAGAGGCCATATTGAACTGCAAATCCAGTGTTTGTAACGGCGCAGAGAAGGCTATCTGTTCTTCGAGTTTGGGTGTGGACTCTAGTATTGCCCTTGATGAGCCAGTCTGAAGCCAAATTTGCACTATTCTCAATCTCTACCCAAGAGACTTCTTGTCCTCCACCCCAAAATACTTCTCAGTTCAACACCTTAATCCCATAGATGCTCATTTCAATAATTTCTACACAGGTCACCAAATTCAGCTTAGTTGGCACAGGACATACTGAGCTCTGTGACGCGGGAAGCAACATTATTGCTAATGCTAAGTGCTATAGCGCCTTCTAGTGAAAAGTAGAAGCCAGTTTCTGTATCCAGCCTCCGTTTTTACCTGCACACCCTCATTCCCAGCCTGACTGTATGCATTGCATGTGGAACACTGTCAGCAAGCTTCAGTCTCTGAGAGGCAGGCACAGAACATGGGGAGCAATCACCATGTTTTGTATTTTATAAAAATGTATAAAAATTTATTAAAATTTCCTTGTGGTTTGTGGAGGGAAAGCGTTCAGAGCAAACTTTAATTGATGGGTGTAGCACACTCAGAAGGAAGTACTTCTCAACACAGCATGCAATTAACTTATGGAACTCACTACCACATTATTATTATCATATATGATTTTTTTCTGCAAGCCTGGCTTTCCTAGGTTTTCAGTATTCTTATGTTGTAGCTATGGCTAGCCTCATTAATTTTTAAATTAATTGGGGTTCTGTTAGATCAGCCATTCAAGCAGAGATTCCAGGTTCTATTGCAGTCTACCTCTCACACCACTGTCAGGGCTTGCTGACTGTCATAGTTGCAGTGCTGCTTCTGATGAACAGACAGACCAAGCAAGTGATATGGTTGGACTCCTAGAGACATTGGGTAGACATATACATTGCAAATTTCCTGGGGATGCTCAAGTGCAGGGTTTTAAGTGTGGTCCTCAGTTCACGTGCAGGCTGTTCTTTCCTGGCACATGTGCATGCTGCTTTCACGGGAGCTCCCTTTGTGTGACTGCATCTGCAAATGCGTCCACGGAGGGCAAATTGTTGTTAGAACAAGTACTGTAGGCTCCTTTGACTAGACAATTTGCATTTCTTTAGGGTGTGAGGAAGTGTCAAGATCTGCATTTCAACAAATCAAAGTGAGAGGTGGGGGGAACTGGAATACGTTTAGCAGCTGAGGAGGAACTGATAGTGAATGCATGAATGTATTCACACAGAGCAAACTGAAGTGTAACTGTGTGAGTGAGTGCATGGAAAGTTGGAGGGGGGGACATGTGAAATGAGGTTCACAAGAGCATCCCTAGGTACTTAATAATGTGTATTTCCACCCATCCACAGTACTCAAAGCAGATCTGGAGCCCAAGTCTTTCCGCTCTGAGTCCAGCTCTCCAATCATTGGACCTTTCGGGTTCTAACACTCTCCCAAAGTCACCTGCACCGGTTAACAAATGGGTCAAAGGATCCCTAACTACAGCCTTCAAACCAGAAATATCTATTCATTTATTTTAATTGTATTTATTTATTTAGTATTAAATTTATAGTCTGCTCTCCCGGCAAGTGGGCTCAGACCAGATAACATCACATATCATATATCACAATAAAATCACATTTAAAGGAAAAGCGTAACTTTCGGTAAACATAGAACTCCAGGCAGCAGCCCATATTGCATTAACCCGACCAAAATATCCCATGAGATGGGAACTGGCAGACAGCATCCAGCATAGGTTTGATAGGCTCTGCCAGGAAAATAATTGTTGGTTACGAAGCATTATGTTTGCGTAACATATTGGTTTTGGCTGCCCGTGTATGGTAGCCTCCATTCGATCTTCCTGCCAGGCAAGAGGAGGGTCAAGATCTGATCTCCAGCCAGGCACAAGAAAAGCCTGTTTATGAAATGCAGCAAACCACAAATAAGGGCAGGATGTAGAGTGTAAGTTCCAGGAACTGCAAACTATCCCAGCCATTTACTGTCATGCCTACTGTAATAGAGTCCGTGCCTGAAACTCTGTGTGGGCTGTGTGAGAGCATGTGTGTCTGCAGGTGGGGAATAAGTTTTGGATCCTATATGCTTTGAAAGCCAGTTCTGAAATACTGCCAAAGAGGAGCTGCGTGGACACAATATATGGTGCAGTTGGCATGGTGGCATGACACTACTACAGGGGAAAACTTGGAGGTGACCTCACACAGCTCTACAAATCAGTTTTACCATAGAGTTTCTAATGATTTTTAGAGCGATCTGTTATACATTCTGGGTTTTCCCCAGAAGCAATGTAATGCCAGCATGCCAGTGGCAATTTTTAAAGACATATTTTTCCTATTGGCTGCCAGAGTGGCAGCATGAGGTGGGGTGTCTCGGCAGGAGGTGTCCCACCATAGCAGAAGACCTGGCAACTTTGACCAATAGTATATGGGAACAGGCGTGTGTGGTTTCCCCATTGCCAATGTGGCTGCAGATTTTCCCTGCGGTATCCCAGCCCCAGTCCCCCAGGAGTGACCACTCCCCTTCCTGAGCCAGTTTTTTCTCATTTTTTAAAAGAAATTGGCAATCGAATAGAGTTATATACCATTGCTTTCATTCATTAAAAAAGTCTCTAGCCCCTTCAATTGCAGAGATAAAAGGAGAGTCTCTGAGAGTCTCTCTACACAATACATTTGACACATATTCTTCAAGTGTTAGGAGATTCAGTGTTAGCTGAGAAGTGTAGTTTTAAATGACAGAACCGGCAGAGATAGCTCTGGAGGGGATGGGTGCTCTAAAAGCCCTGCTGCCTTTGGCGTCTCCCCTTCTGGAGCCTTTGTTCTGCTGAGGCTTGATTAATTCAAAGTTTTAAGCAGCGAGGGCGGCAGGGTAAAAGCTCTAGAAGAGGAGACAGTTTGGCATGCCAGAGGGTGTGGAGGGCTTTGAGAGAATCCATCCCCTCCACTAGCTCTGTCTTTCAAAACTACACTTCCCAGCTAAGATTGCATCTCCTGACATGTGAAAAACACGCGCCCTGGCATCTCATGTAGAGACACTCTTGAGTCTGATTGGGCTACAAACCTTTTAAAAAATGAAAGCTGGGATTTCACAGAACCTGTTACACTTATTGTTATAATGGTATATTGATATAATAATATTAAGTTTCTGATTAAAAGAGAAAGAGCCCCCCAGGAGATGGTGGTATGCAGGCCTTTTTTTCTGGGAAAAGAGGTGGTGGAACTCAAGACCGCACAATGATGTCACTTTGGTTCAGCTGGAACTAGGGGGGAGTTTTTTAAAGTTCAAATTGCCCTAGGTGAAAATGGTCACATGGCTGGTGGCCCCGCCCCCTGATCTCCAGACAGACGGGAGTTTAGATTGGGCGTGGAGGGCAGTCTAAACTCCCCTCTGTCTGGAGATCAGGGGCAGGGCCACCAGCCACGTGACCATTTTCAAGAGGTGCCGGAACTCCGTTCCACCGCGTTCCAGCTGAAAAAAAGCCCTGGTGGTATGTGTTTGGGGGCGGGGGGAAATGGCCACCGAGGGGAGAGGGTCAGGGTAAATGGCTGCCATGTGGGCTGGAAAATCTGAATTTTCCCATCCGCATGGCAGCCATCCTGGCTTTCCTGCAATCATCCCCCAAACTTCAGAGCAAAGCAGATTTGAGAAAGATCAGAGGGAAAAGCTGGGGAAACCACCAGGGGTGCCCAAATGCACCGTAAGGCCGAACTTGGATCAGATAAGCTCTATGGAAATGGCCTCTGTGCAACGCTTGCGCCGTTGAGGGGGATCCCTGACACTAATGGAGCTTTTATGCAGATTCACATGCAGGCACCAGCTGGCAATGAGTGTGGCTGCATCCTATACAGAGTTCTTATCTGCTTTGGCTTCCAAATAGCAGCAAGTTGGGCGAGGGGGAGGGGAGAGAGCATTTACAAATAATTTTTGGGCTTTGGGCTTTTTGAAAACATGTATCCCGACTCCTGTTCCACACCTGCTACAGGGATGGAAAAAATTCAGTGTAAAATGGAAACATTGAAAGCTCTCTGCCATGGTTGTAGAAATTCGGAAACGTGCCTCTCCTTCACCAAAAAGAAAGAAGTCACAGCACATCATTTAGCGGGGATGCTGAACTGGTAGATATGCGCAACATGGAAAGATGGAGGGAGGGAGAGCAGGGACCTATTGGCTATTTCGCTTATGGGGCACGATCCTGAGGAGCCACTGCCCTGGAGAACTGTAGGCAGTCAGGACTCAGGAACAAGTAGAGCCAAGGGACCTCTGTGATGTTGGCCCCACTGAGGTTGCAAGGTGAGCAAAGCTTGACAAGCTGCCAGTACAACCTCTTTCCTTGTTGGTTCTGTGGGGCTAGCACTGGAACAGAAGTTGCGTGACAAATGTAAGCTCAACCAGGTCTTTTAACTCAAAAATTCTCCAATATACAGAACAATACAGTAATAATATCTATATAGTTAAGGACACAGGTGTAACCAGGGGTCATTTCCTAGAAAAACAACTGCAGGAACTCATTAGCATAACTCATTATCATATGCCACACCCCCTGACATCACCGGAAGTGTGTCAGAAGGCAACATCCACCCCTCAGGCCTCTTTCAGCAAAAATCTCCAGGTATTTCCTTAAAGCAGATTGAACTCAAAGCAGCTTACCCTCCTCTGGAGAGCCAGCCCTGCTTGCACCCACGCACATACACACTCTCTCTCTTACACAAGTAAAGCAGCAAAGCAAAATGAATCCAAGCAGCTTACGTTCCTTTGGAGTCCAGCTGCACTTGGCTTGCACTCATTCACTCATTTTCTCTCTCTCCCCCCTCTCTCTCTCATGAGTCACAAATGAAAGTAAAGCAGCAGAGCAGAATGAATCCAAGCAGCTTACGTTCCTTTGGAGCCCAGTACCACTCGGCTTGCACTCAGAGGAAAAGGAATCATGTGGGCGGAGCCAAAACCCACATGAACTCTTTTCAGATCCACCGGAATGCCGTTCCTGTGCGTTCCGCCTCCAAATGAGCCCTGGGTGTAACAACCAGAAACTTGAAGTATGTAGACAGTTCTCAGTCACCTCCTGAATGAAAATAGTTTCTTTTTAAAAAGAGTTTTGTATAATTCAAGAGCAATCCTAAAAACTAGTTATACAAAAAACTAAAAGAAACAAATAACTAAGCAGCATACAGAAATAACCCCACATATAAATAATACAAAGAAACAACAAAAAAGAAACTATATAAGTTAATAAAAGGGCTTCCGATTTTCTCTGCAACATATTTGTTCCAATATTTGCTGAATTAAAATATTTTCCACAATATCTCCAGTGTGATAAATTGTTATGTAAGCCCCAGAAACCTAATTAAAGGATTCCATGTTTGGGCCGTTAGCAGAGTCTATTGTTTGGCATAGGAAGCATGAATATAGGTGATTGGGAGCTGGTTCGGCTAGTTGCTGTGTGTGCAGAAAATAAAAAAGTATAACTTGTTTATATTTAGAAAAGAAATAAGCGTTCTTTATTGTAGGAACTCCATAATCTGATAGAAAAGGAGGACTATCTATCTAGTCTAACTATCTATCTAGTCTAAGGATGGACATGGATGGCAGGACAAATGCTGCATCCATGTTGCCAAGACAGAGGGAGGAGAGGAGAGAGATGTTGCCTGGAACAATGCCAGGAAGAGAAGAAATGAGAGGGAGGAAGTCAGGAGGAGGAAATCCTGAGAATAGCAATCTACATATCAAAGAACAGTCAGAGCAGTAAACAGCAAACAGTAAACAGAGTGCTCTGACCTCTCTATCTTTCTAACTCTTTGGTTTGTCCCCCTCTGAAACCCGAGGAAAGGGACAACGCTGAATCCTCCTCTTCCAACACAGCGTCTGTTAGAAAATGGGTTGTGTGTGTGTGTGAGTGGGACAGAGCACAATGTATAAATGGCTGCCACCTTTGTCAAAGTTCTCCCCCCCCCCCCAATTCTCACTTTACATAGTCTGTGAATTCAAGGAAGCAATCGGGTCTTGCTTGAAACAAGATGGGACCTTGATAGGTGAATGGAGCGTGCTGTGATAGGACCGTAGCTGTACCCTAAGGGAGTGGAGTGAACTGCAGTTTTGAGTCAAGGAACTGATGGAAAGTATTGACTCTAAGGTGTTTGTATAAGGCACTGGTGAAACCCTATTCATGCATCTCTCCAGTAAATAGCTCTTAACTCTAGTCAGGTCATGTTGCTTTTCCACATCTAGGATTCTTTGTTTAATCAAAACCTTGGCCTGTGCCACATTCATGGTCAAGAGATGTTGTTGGGAAAAACCATAATTATCTGATTTGCTCCTCAGCAATCTCGACCAGGGAGGAACAAAGTTATCCTTCAGAATTAGATATACAAAGCTATTTACGTTGGAAGCCAATTTTAACCAATATAATATAAATGCAATCCGTAATCTGGCTTCCACCGTTACCATTCCAACTTCCAATCTTACAGCTGCATTTGACACATTCTTCAGTGTTTGAAGTACTGCTCTTAGGGATGATTATTTTATTCATTTATGCCCCACCATTCTCCCCAATGAGGACCCCAAACAGCATGCGACATTCTCCCCTTCTCCGTTTTATCCCGTGAGGCAGGTTAGGCTGAGAATGTGTCCCTGGGCGAGCTTCCATGGCAGAGTGGAGAATCGAACTTGGGTCTCCCAGATCCTAGTCCAGCACTCTCGCCACTACAACATACTGGCAGTTCCACATGCTCCATATCAAACATTTGTTTGTTTGTTTGTTTGTCTGTCATTTGTAGTCCGCCTTTCTCACTGAGACTCAAAGTGAATTACACAGTGTGAAATTAGTACCGATAATATCAAGGACATTTCCACAAACAATGCCATAGGGTAAATAAACACAAGCTTACAAAGTCTAGCAAGAATCCATTACAGAGTTGCAGAAATGCTGAAACAGAACATAAGCAATTCTAGTCTGACATTAGCCAACCTGAAGCACAGGTAGCTCATGGGAGCACATATTTAAAACAACAAACAGTACGTAAGGCAACATAGTGGTGAAGTCTATGGTCCCTAACTCATTAGTGGAGCATCTGAGAGCCCCTTCCTACAATACAAAAGCCTTTTTGAGTAATTCAGTTTTGCATCATTTGTGGAAAGCTCGGAGAGCGGGGGCCCTTCTGACCTCCTCAGGCAGGCCGTTCCACAGGGTAGCAGTCACCACAGAGAAAGCCCGTGTACGGGCTGCTATTGATTTCACCCATGTGCAGGGTGGCACCTGCAGGTGACCCTGTTCAGATGAGCAAAGTTGCCGTGGAGGAACATAGGGAGGGAGGCGGTCCCGTAGGTATGCTCTCTCTCTGCATATAAATTAGACATCAGAAAGAAGGGAATCTAACTTAACTTTCTCTCTGATATGTTAAGGAGTTTTTTGTATGGAAGGACATTACAGTATGTAAGTGTAACCCACCATGAGCTAGTTGGTTTAGCCCAGGAGGGTGGAATTAGTGTCTGGAGCTGAGCAGCCATGTTATGAGCGCTTATCACCTTGAATAAGGTAACTGGAAAGATGTGGTATGTGAAAACTAATGAGTAAAAAAGGGGGTGAGTTTTCAAGATCTTAACTGAAGAAAAGTGGTATAAAGCTGAATAAATAAATAAATACATACATAAATAAGTATCCTGTTATTACTGGAATTGGCACTTGGTGGACCCAAAAGTTGGATTTTGTTCACCCTGAAGTGGTTCCAAGAGACAATTAAATACTGGGCTTAACTCAAAGACATTATTGGCTGCAAGTTTCTGTTCCTTGTTGTACCTATGTGTTTGTTTGTAAAAAACCTAGGTGTATTGGGTCTGACTAGTGAAAGGTTTTGATTTAAAGAGATTTCTTAATTTACATTTGTCTTGCAAGATTGGTTCCTAATTTAACCCCATAGAATCCATACAAAAAGAGGTTATATAAGCACCTACCTTCAGTCTACAGTAGAGCAATCCAGACACTGTTTTACCTCCTTATTGGTTGAACGTGAGAATCAGACCACGGTCTTCCTTAAATTAAAATCAGTAGAAGGCTGGCTAAGGCTGAATGCAGTTGATTCCCATAGCTTTTCTTTGGAGGTGCCTCTAACATGCAAAAAACTGGGCATGTCACACCACAAGAGGGAACCATTAGACTTTTTTTGGTAATATATATATTTTATTGGTTTTTCCATAAAAGTAGAAATAAGGAAAGGGGAGTTGGAAAAGAAAAGTAGAAGAAAGAGAAAAAGTCGTTTAGTCTGCTTACATCAGCATTCTACTTATCTATACGGCTGATTCCGCACACGTTGGATAATGCACTTTCAATGCACATTATCAATCATTTAAGGTGGATTTTTTGTTCCGCACGCAAAAAAATCTGTTCCAAATGATCTATAAAGAGGATTGGAAGTGCATTATCCAACGTCTGCGGAATCACTCTACATCATGTTTTATCCTACCAAGTGTTCGACTGTGATTACTGGTAACAAGTTACAATATTGCCTTTATATATTTACTGCATTCTAGTCTTTATATTTATTTTTAATCCAGTTGTAGAAGGAGGTCCATGGGACAGAAAAGTCTTCTTCCATTTGTCCTTTTATTAATGAGGTTAATTTGTCCGTTTCCGCATTTTGCATTATCTTCGTTATTAATTCCTCTTGTGGGGGTACTGTTTGACATTTCCAATAAAACGCTAATAAAATCCTGGCCGTTGTTACTACATGTACTGTGAGGTATTTCTGTTCTTTGTTCAGTACATCTGGCATACAATTTAACAAAAATGTCTCTGGTTTAGAGGGAATTGAAACCTGTAAGATAGTTTGTAAAAATGTGTGCACCATTGTCCAAAATCTATGCACCTCTTTACAAGTCCACTACATATGATAAAATGTCCCCGTGTGTTTCCCACATTTCCAGCAATTGTTTGACATGTTATTATACAATTTAACAAGCCTATCCAGTGTTAGATACCATCTAAAAAACATCTTATATAAGTTCTCTTTAAATGCAACAGACTTAGTTATTTTAACATGCACTTTCCATATCTTATTCCATTGTACTGGATCAATAGTATATCCTAAATTCTGTGACCATAGTGTCTTACATTTTCCCACCCCCTCATTAGTTTTCATTTGCATCAAAAATAAATACATTTTCTTAATCAGTTTTTCATCAGAATCACATAATTTTTCAAAATCCTTTTGTTTTAGGTAAAAGCCTCCCATTTTAAAAATCTTTGTTATATCTAAATTCAATCTGAACCCTTGACCACCAGTCTAGATTAATACCTTGTCTCTGTAATTCCTCCTTTGTTTTTAATACTCCTTTATCATCCAAGAGATCTTTATATCTAATAATCTTATCTGGAGAAAATACATTTGGCTGAGAAAATGCTTCTAATTGCGAAACCCATTGTGGGATCTTGGAATATATTGACCATTAGACTTTGAGGAACAACAGAATTTCTGCAGTTCAATTCACAACAAAAAGCTTTTACTATATTCTGTTTCAATGGGCCAATCTAGAAGTGATGATTTATGCTCAAGTATAATTTGTCACTTCCAGCTTGGCCCAATGTCAATAAGATGAAAAAAAAAACAATCACGGATATGTATTTGGTGCATTTCCACACAATCGGAACTCTCAACTGCCAAAATCCCAATCATGTAACGCAGGTCAAAATTTGGGATCAAAGCAACCTCAAATTCTGTTCCAAGAAAAACTAAATTCCATCCTTTATTCAAATAAAACATTATACATAGTGTAAATGTAATATATATATTTGTTTATTGGGGAGGACTAAAGAGTAGGGACGTGCGCTTCGGGTTTCCAATTCGGATAAAAAACCCGAATCGGACCTGATCCATAAAGATTCGGGATATCCAAATCAGGGCCAGCATGCTGGGCCCGGTTCAGAAATCCTGAATCAAAGCTTTCTGAAGCATTCATAATGCTTCGGGGTTGAGTTTAAAGGGCCCCGCCACTGCTTGCAAGCAGTGGTGGGGCTCTTTAAACATCAACTCACCCCCAGCTTGGCCCCCCACCCCCAGCCCCCCACCTCCACTTACCTTGCAGTTGGTGGCAGTGGTGGTTCCAGCCCTCCCTGCTGCCCTGCAGGGCCGCAAAGTGGTAGCAGAGGCAGAGAAAGCCCTTCCTGCCCCTCAAATGGCCACCACAGCTGCCATTTGAGGGGCAGGAAGGGCTGGAGGCAGTGGCTCCAGCCCTCTCCGCCACCCTGCGGGGCCATGGAGTGGCAGCAGACCTGGTTCCAGACCGTCGCAGCCAACTTGCTGCCGCCATGCCACTGCTGCTGCCGCCACTGCACCCCGCTGCTGCAGTGGCACAGCAGCAGCCCACCACCCAGCTGATCACCCACCTTGACAGTCAGGTAAGTGGGTGAGCAGTGGGGGTGGAGGGGTTGCCCGGGGGTGGGGGGTGGGAGGTGGGGGTGAGGGTGGGGGAGTTGCTCCCTCTCACTTAGGTATGCTCCAAATATTTGCAGAGCATTCCGAAGCAAGCAAACTACCCTAATTGCCGCTTCGGAATTATGGTATTCCCGAATCCCCCCCCCCTGAATCTTTTTGGGCTGCACACCCCTACTAAAGAGTTAGGACACTGAGGCCTCCTTTCTGACCTCTGGAAAGCAGCTACTCAGGTTGTAATTCAAAGGGGAAACCGCCATAATAGAAAAGAGGCCGATTAATTCCTTTTGGCCATTATCCCTATGAAAATTGCCAGGCCAGATCCTACCCCACTCCCTAGGGTATCAAAGCAGCTTGGGATTGGCAATATAACAGCAAGACTGTTGTGCAGGGGGAAACAGCTGTATAGCTCCTTGTGTCCTGCACACCTTCCCAGTGAAACCGGAACTCCTAGGACTGCATTTTCTTTAAAGGAAACCCCCCAAGAAAAAATAATCACCGATTTGGGTGTTCTGCCAACACAAGGGCTCGTCAGTACTCATGCTAGGGTGATGCTCCACCAGCAGGGATCCCATTTGCTGGTGTATCTTGGACTCTTCTGACATGGCAACTCAGGAGCAATTCAGTGCACATATAGTGGGTGAAAATTGTGGATATACTTGCAGCATTGAACAGTTTTAATTGGAAGGTACAGAGATATGGAAATCAGCTTCAAGTACCTGAAAGGCCCACTGCAAAAGATGACCGAACTAGGGAGATGGAACACCAAGAATGGAATATTTGTTTTGTATCTCTGGGTGAATACGGCCAAAGGATGAGATGAAAAGCAGATGCTGGCTGCAGCTGTGAAAAGCAAACATTGACCAGTTCACAAGCAAAAGAGAATGATAGAAGAATGTTTTCTGTCTTAACATGATAGTTGAAGATGTTCCTTAAAAGGTGGAGTGTAAATTATCGCAAGGCAGGAATGTATAATCTGAGCAAGGAGTAGAAGAGACTAAAAGAAAATGATTTGATTAAGTAATTAAATAATAACAGATTTTATTTAGGATCATGTTGGGCTAATTTTGTTTATTATAATTTTGTTTAGATTCTTTAATATCATTTGGTGATATGTTCAGGGTTCAGGTCCCCCCTAGTAACTTCCCCAACATTTGTTGGGATGAAATTCTCGAGGACTGGTGCTCTCATCCAAGGAAACTTCCCGACCATATTTCAGGCAGCCGGGGCCATTTTCACACAGCTTGCCGGCCATGGAACTTCACGCTGAGCTCCTGGAACGACAGCATCTTCCTGGCACGATTCTGCGTGAGAACAGTTCTCATGCTAAATTGCGCCAGGAAGACGCTGTTGTTCCGGGAGCTCGGTGTGATGTTCCGTAGTCAGTAAGCCGTGTGAAAACGGCCCAGCAGAAAGTGTTCCCCATTTTAGAGGTCATTACATTCTTTGTTGCAATACAGAGCAGGCATGGGGGACAAGGTTTTTCCTCCATCCTTGCCCACCATTAATTTCCTGATGTAGGTAAGGGCCCTAGAAGGATACTGCAGTTAATGGTATCAGAAGCCACGGAGAAGTTGAGGACAATCAAAAGGGACACGTTTTCCCTGCCCATTCCCCAGTGTAAGTTGGTAACAATGAGCAAGGACTTTTTGGAGTCAAAAGGCTTGAGGCCAGACTGAAAAGGTCAAAATGATTTATTTATGCAATATATTTGTATACTGCCTTTCCGTTTGAAACAACGAACAGTGCAATCCTATGCATAGTTCCTCAGTTCTAAGCCCAATTGTTTTAGAACGGAGCAATTCTGCATAGGATTACACTGTAAGGGTTTTGCAAGTAAGACCACAAAACAGAACAGACACCTAGAAGGAATTCAGGCTATAAAAAACGATCATTTACGAAACCCTGGATTTGGGAAGCTACCGACTCCACATAGGCTTTTGAGACTGAGGGCCAAGCTACACATGACGAATGACACTTGAATGGCAAGTGTATTTCTCCCTGTTCACTTGCCCTCCACTCAATCCACTTGCCGTTCAAGTGTCATTCGTCATGTGTAGCTTGGCCCTCAGGCACTTTCCACACACTCTTACAGGGACAGCCCACTCACGGAATGCTGGTGGCTTTCCCCCAGGAATCCAGACGCCTCCATTTTCAAAACAGTTGCGAGCTGTTTGGCTTCCTTTTTTTCAGTGCCTTTTCTGGGTCCGCAGAAAGCGCGTTCCCAGAAAAAGAGCTGAAAAAACAGAAGCGCGTGGAAAGGGCCTAACAAACAATGGTAATCTCACTGGATTTTGCTACCTTTGGCATGCATACCACTACATATTGCACGTTTGAATGTATTTGCTTAGTTTTGATTGTTTGTTGTGTGTGAGAGAGTAATGTGTGTTTTTTTTTACTTCATTTATAGCTCACCTTTCTCCACAATGGGGACCCCAAGTGGCTTATATCTTTCTCCTCCATTTTTTCCCCACAACAAACCCTGTGAGGTAGGTTAGGCTGAGTGTTTGTGACTGGCCCACGGTTGCCCAGCAGGCTTCGATGGCAGAGGGGAAACTCAAACCTAGGTCTCTCAGATCCTCGTCTGACATCCTAACTGCAACACCACACCGGCTCAGCTAGCCAATACATGTGTCACAAATATATTCCAATGTCCCCAACCCGATTTGCAGTCCCATTTGACATCAGAGACCTGAAGCTGGCAAGTGCTCCATCACAAAGGGAGCATAGAGTGGGGGGAGGAGGTCCTTCAGCCTTCCCTCGCTCACTGCTTTCCTGAATCAAGATGGCTGTGAGTGAGTTTGTGGGGTGCCCCAGGCTACAGGCAGTACACCCAGGCTTTAAGTACCTGCAACAGGAGAGAGAAAATTCAGCCTGGATCTTACATTACTGGAAGCCGTCTTCCCCCAATTCCCATTCTCTCCCTCACACACAATACTATGCCTCTTCCAGTGACAATATTTGGCCCATGAAAAGGATAAAACAAGGTCATGTTTTCTTCCTTTAAACAAAATATTTGGAACATAAATACTTCAAAGTTCCATCCCCATTATTCTCATCTGGTTGGCGCTCTTTCAGCGACAGCTCAGGATTGAATTGACTAAAACCAAAATCACCAGGATGTGGTCTTGAAACCTGATAAATAAGCAGTTACTTTATCATACTCAGCCTACCATAGTCTCCAACGACTCATTATTTGTACTTCATTCTTTGAAACAGGAGCAATTTTTTTTTCCCAGAAAAGAAACGAGATCTCTCCATTCATCTCTAATCATTTTTGGTTCATTTCATGTTTGACTTCCTGTGACTGTTGTGCTTTCAGACCTCTAACAAACTCTTAACCGTTCCCTCCTGGCGTAGTGCCTGCACCCCACAAACAGCTTTTGATTTTATTAAAAAAGATGTTTCTATCCTTTCCTTTCAGCTTTCTACAAACCTCACACATTTTTTTGCAGGATGGTACACTTGCATTCTGCCCTGTCCTTGATAGCTTAGGTAAGGTTGTTTCTTCAGCTCTCAGAGGTTAATTTTATCTTTGCCTCCCAAAAGGGGAGGTGAAATTGACAGAGTCTTTGAGACAGCAAAGATGAAATTAATAAACCCTCTGAGGAGCAATCTCTGCCCGCTCTGTCTTTTTAAACTGTGCTTCCTGGCTAACATTGCGTCTCTCTTCACTTGAGCATCCTCGTGTAAGACGTTTCATGTGTTACTGGACTGAAATTCTGCTGTTCTACTGTTGCAGAAGGAAGAGAGGAGGGAGACTTTAGGCCAAACCCAGGGGTTTCTGTAGCCAGAGTTCCCAGGTTTTCCCCCCAAGCTCAGTTATCAGGTGGGTGGCATTCCAATTCAGATCAGAACAAAGGCACCAGGGCAAATGGGGTTTAAGTGTTTCCCCAATGACATTTTCCCTATCTAAGGGCCAAGCTAGAAGTGACAAATTACACTTGAATGGCAAGTGAACGGACTCACGTGTATTCCTCCCTGTTCACTTGCACTCCACTTGCACTCCACTCGATGATCAAGTAGAGTGCAAGTGGGGCGCAAATCAACAGGGAGGAATACATGTGAGGGCCAAGCTAGAAGTGACAAATTACACTTGAATGGCAAGTGAACAGACTCATGTGTATTCCTCCCTGTTCACTTGCGCTCCACTTGCTCTCCACTCTATCACGTAGTCCAAGCGGAGCACAAGTGAACAGGGAGGAATACATGTGAGTCTGTTCTTTTGCCATTCAAGTGTAATTCGTCACTTCTAGCTTGGCCCATAAATGGCTCACGGAACTGCTACTTGCCCTTCATGTCTCGACAAATCTTGAGAGACCAGATACATTAGCATCGTTTATACTATGTTATTGGGTCCTGGAAAAAAGCTTCTGTTCAGATGGCTTGGGATGGAGGCCTAAAGATGATTGAAGGGCAGGTTCTCAGGGGTGGAATGAATGTGCCTGTGGAGGCCTACAGCCGTTTCTTTTGCTTTTCTAAATTTAACCGTGGAAATCAACCCAAATTACATCATCTGCTTTATTGCACCCCTCTTGCTTGTCACCATTTTCCTTAACAGAGAGGGTCTGTGAAGCAGGTGGAGTGAATCCAACTCTTGGCAAAGGAATTGTGGAAATTTTTACCGACTCTCAAATTTGACTAGCTTCCTTTTTACTGTGACATTGTGGATCTGCCAGAGAATCTTCAGGTGTGTATTTTAGTTGCAAAAAAGCAACCATGGGGGTGGATTGGGGCCACAGCCCAGCATAGCAAAAACTTTTTTTCCCCCTAGCAGCCCAAAGGGAAACATTTCTCATCATAGGGAAGGATAAACAATAATCTCTTTTGGTTGTAATATGCATTTGCATCTGCTGTATCGATTTTATTATACTGTATTTTGTTCTTAAGAAATTATAGATTAATATTATATATAGACACTGTCATAGCTGTCTAGAGAAATAAGGAAGAAGAACATTACCAAGACTGAACAAGGCCATTTGCCACTCTGAGTTCAGCCCCAAGTGTAAGTTATTATGGGGAACCCATAAATTTGGGACGGAGGGTGATGGTTTTGCAGAAGAATGAAGATCTGCACATTCTTTCTTATCTTCAAATGACAGCTTGGATATATTTTGACAGTTGATTGACACCAAGTTTCTGGAAAGAATCTGGCATTTTGCCTTGCTGCAAGCTAGAGAGATGGGAATGGCATTCATTTGACTCATAAACGTCGGGGCTCTGATTTAGTGCATGCTTGTGTTTTTTTATTATATCAATCATTTCTTGCCCATTAAAATTCATTCTGGCAGCTCCAGCAACCGGGCTTGATCAATTGCCGCGGATGGAGGAAAAGCATGTGACAAACGGCAGTCTATCATGATGCCGAATAACCTGTATTTTGAATATTTGTTAGTCCCCTTGGGTCCAAAATAGACAACATGTGTGACACAAGTCAGGTCATCTTATGCTACTAAATTTAGGATTCCTGGTGGGGGGGGGACTCTCACCTGCCCATGGACACCTTTGCCATCATGCATTTATTGTTTGGAAGTTGCATATGTGGGTATTCTCTGTGGTATCCTCTTGTGCCCACCAATTCCCCCCACTGCTGTAGTGCTTTTGGCCAACATAAAATATTTATTTATTTTTACATCATTTATACTCCACCTTTCTTCCCAATGTGGTCCCAAATCATTCTCCTTTCCTCCATTTTATCTTCACAACGGTCGAATCCACATTCACCCATTACCCGCATGTTCATCGGATATCTTCCGTTTGCCTCCAATCCGCGATTTTTTCCTCTTCGTTCACATTCCTGCTTCCAATCCGTATTTCTCGCACGTCCCTCTGTTCACACGGCTGCTCAAAAACCACTTTTTTGGGCGGGACCTTTTTTCCTGCCCATTTTTTTTTAGCACACTTTTCCATTATTTCGATCTTGCCTTATAAAGAAACATCATTGAAGATAATGATACCTCTCTTTCCCCCACTGACAGCACTGATGGCTCTCTCCCGTTTCTTTTTTGGAAATTCGGAAGCATGTGGGAAGCTTTCATGGGCATTTCCTATGCAGGACAGTTCACTGCCTGAATTTTACTGAAGTTTCACTTCCTTGGAGTGTCATTATTTCGATATTTCGTAATTTCGATATTACAGTAATATAAAATTAAAAAAATAAAAAACAGTTAAAAAGGAAGTTTCGCGAGTCCGTTCTGAGGATGGATTCACCTCAAAATGATTTTTCAAACTACCAGATTTGATTCAGAAACAGCATAATCAATAAATCCAATGCTATGAAGTCAAAAACAGTCTTTTGCAGACTACGGAACACTTGGAAATTGAATCAGCCAATAGGAACTCTCGGAACAGCCGGAGAGACAGGAAGGGGGGGTGGTTTTTTAAAAAAACGCGTAAATTGCATATTGGCCCGTTCATGGCCACCATGAAACTCCTGTTGAAAGCCTGTGACCACATATTCGGGAGAAATGCGAATGAAATGCATCTGTTTAATGAGGTAATGTGACCGGCACTCGGGATTGCGTGGGGAATGCGGGGAACATGCGACTTAGAACGAGTAATGTGGATTCGACCAACAACCCTGCGAGGTAGGTTAGAATAAGAGCTTGTGACTGGCCCAAACTGGCATAGATTTCATCCCAAGTTCAGTTGAATTTAGTCAGAAAACCTACATATTAAAAGCAACACCAAGAGTAGGAGAAGGTAATGTCCTATTGGCAGGGCTTTTTTTCTCGAAAAAGAGGTGGTGGAACTCAGTGGGTTGCCCTCGAAGAAAATGGTCACATGGCTGGTGGCCCCGCCCCCTGATCTTCAGACAGAGGGGAGTTTAGATTGCCCTTGGCGCGGAGAGCAATCTCAACTCCCCTCTGTCTGGAGATAAGGGGGCAGGGCCACCAGCCATGTGACCATTTTCAAGAGGATCCGGAACTCCGTTCCACCACATTCCAGCTGAAAAAAAGCCCTGCCTATTGGAAAATGTCTGTGACACCACTGATTATGAAATCCCCCCCACGGACCCCCTGCAGTTTTGGAACTGTTTTACAGGTTAAAAGTTGGTAGATAGGGAGGGCTTATTTGCTGGTGATATTCCTTTGGTGATTTGATAAATAATCCATAGTCTCCTGCCATTTCAAGGAACATTATTTCTAATCTTTTAGAAAAAAATTGGAAACAAGCCCAAGCATTAAAGCATGCTTCCTTTCTTTCTTGTCCCATTGTCCTCAGAAGCCTTCACACTGTAGACTTCCCTTTGACAGAAACTTGTATACTGCAAATCAACACATCTTCAGCGCTTCAGGAGTTCCCCGCAATTAACTGCATTGAATTATCATATCATAGTTGTTTTCTTACATAAGATCAGCTTGCTAAAATGGGACTTACATAGCAGAAGTTCCAAGAAAATTGTGCACTTCATCAGAAAATGAAAAAGGGAAGGAAGAAATGCAAGCAGAGACATTAATTTATTTCTGCACTGCATATAGCTAAATATTTAGCAGGAACCTCAGCATTTACAGAAAGATGTGGTTAAACCCAGAGCCAGGGGTACAATTTCAGATTTTATTTATTTAAGATATTTATATCTTGCCTTTCAGTTCACAGAATTTCCAGGGCAGTCGGCCAATAAAAAGCCACCATCCATAAAAATAAAATGAACAATAAAAGCAGCCCACTGGAAGCAATAAAACAGACAGCAGTCCTCCTCATATCTGAAATTCTTGTGGTGTGTGTAATGTGTTTAATCTCATACTAATTACGCATCACTCAAAGTAATTTCATATTTTCTTTTCTCTACTTAACCATCTTGATAGTTAAATGTTGCATCTGTTCAATGCATAATCATTTTTTAAAAAAAAAAGAGATAGCAGCATCTCATGAGATCTGGTTTACATATGTGGGAGAATGACCAAGGCATGCCTCTCCCATAAATTATCCTTCCTAATCATTCCCAGCACAAGTTCTTGCTGCCTCCCAAAAGGAATCAGAAGGCCAAAGAAACAACAATTTCTACCAAACCCTGCCAGGCCCTGAGAGCCAAACTACAAGTGACACCTTACACAGGTTGGACACTTGTCAGCTTCCCTCAAGTTTTGATGGGAAATGTAGGCACCCTGGTTTTACAGCTTGGCTCTCCATTACAGCTGCAAGACCAGGATGCCTACATTTCCCATCAAAACTTGAGGGAAGCCGACTAGTGTCCAACCTGTGCAAGACGTCACTTGTAGTTTGGCTACAAGTGAAGTCTAGACACCTAGAGAAGCCCAGGCCACTTCCTGCTTTTGAGGTAAGGATGCCAGGTTCCTGGCGGAAACTGCTTCTGTTTCCTGCTGCTGCTGCAGTGGCTGGCAGGAGAAAAACCATAGAGCTTCCAGCAATTCCTCGAACAATACCTTGTCACTTCCAGGTTGTACCCAAAGTGATGCGGCAACATTGGTGATGCTGCTGTTTTAAATTTTATTTTTCTTCCTCTGTCTCTTGGAGTGGTGATGGGCAACAAGACTCGCTGGAAGGAGGCCTTCCACCATCGTGGGAGGTCAGGCAAGACCATCTACCACAGACTTTCCCGGTTTCCCCCAGAAGTGATGCAACACTCTAATGGTGATCCCCGCCCCATTTCTCTGTCCCCCCAACCCCTCCCCTATTTTAAGTCCTTAGCCACAGTAAAAATAAAGAACGATGACACATGGTGTGCGTAAAAAGTTGTGAAATTTATCAAATGGCAAAGAATGGACTAAAAATAAAGAATGATGACACATGAGGGGCATAAAAAGTGGTGAAAGTTATCCAATGGCACAGAAGCACAGCCAAGAACCCGTGGACGCTCGACCGCGAACACGTGTAGGACGGGGTGCCGATTCTGCCGAAACACACGGACAGCACGTGAACAGCAAAACCCGCGGGAGACACGTGTAAGTACAATCACGTGGAGAACGCGTGAAATTCGTATCGTCTGTTTCGGCTCAAAGAATGGACTAAATTTGAACCCCACTTCAGGCCCAAATGGTCCCCACCACCACCTCTGAGTGGACTAGAACCCAGCAACACTGTAACTTCTGGAGAGGCACTGGCAAGAGCAACAAGCTGGCTGTCAATGTGATGTTGAAAACTGCACAGCCACAGATATACTTGAAATGCTGCTTGTTTCCAACTGTGAACACATCATCAACAATGCATACATAAGGCTTGAAAGAAATCAGGCAGTGTTCATGGGAGAAGTTCGAGGTTCAAAACCATTATTTGCAACAGTTGCTGTTGTTTTGATACTGAGTGCATGATGTAGGCTGTAGCCTTGTCCCTGTTCCACTTTGTTCCTTCCATTCCTCATGCGGACTAATGATAAGCACATGCTAACTATTAGCGCAACCAAGTGTGGTTGTTCCTTGTTGTTTGTACACGAGCTGACATGTGCTTCCTTTTATAAGTTTTGCAGCAAATGTCTTTGGCATTTCTTACATAAGCGGCCTTGCCAGCATAAGAAAACTTCATTCAATTAAATTGTTTTCATAACGGTTGGGAGAACTGCGATTAAGTTTGTTCATTTTATTTGTGGAGGGTTAGGGTTTGAAGATAACAAAACCTGATGCTCACTCCAAAGACGTTTGGGGCTCAAAAATGCTTTGATATTTATGACAAAGAGATTGGAGAGAATGCATTTTTTTGTCCTGAGAAGTTACAAACTTTGTTTTTCTTTTTCATTTCCTTCCATTAAAGAAATGTCCACAGAAGGCACTTCAGGTAGTTTGCTCTTGTAACTACGGAGAGGGCTAAAGAAAAGGCATTTTTTAAAAACTCTGTTCCTGTTTCTTAAATTCTGTTTAATTTTTAGTTGGCTTTTCTAAGGTGAGCCAAGTGGGTGAGCCCACATCAACCTGGTGACCAAAAAAACCCCCTTCTAATAGTAGGGGGAAAAGCAATTTAAGGAGAACAAAATACAACCCTACACACATTTTGAGCATCTCCTCTCACTTTCAGGAGTGGAAGGGATTTATAGTTTGATTCTTCAAACTTAGTACATCTCAAGTGTTTCTAGTCCTCTTGAGGTTAAGAAAAAAAAAACCTCTCTCCCTTTGCATTTGGTCCCCCTTATCCATATTTTATAAAAAGTTTATTTAAAAAAAACAGTTCAAGGGGCGGAGGATCTTTCACTTAGGTAGAGTTGCCACTAGTCAGATCAGTAGCTTGGTGCAGCATGTTGCCACCATGTGATTCCAGCCATAGCATATTTCTAGCCCAATTAGTAACGCTATAAACGGAGAGGCTGTTGTTGTGTGAGCCATTGATATGTACTGTGAGGGCCAAAGGATGGCAGTGCTAAAGTTCCAGATCCCCTGGAGTCCAAACTGGGGGGGGGGCTCTGCCCCCCACTGCCTCTTACCTGACTGGTGGGGAGGAAAAGCTGTGGGGAATGGGCCCAGAAGCTCTGAAGTGCACTCCTGCGCACTCCGTAGTCTTTGTTGCCACACTGGGAATGACAAAGGCTGAACTGATTCAAAGGAAAACACCCCTGTGGGGAGGGGGCTTCCCTTTGTTGTCGTGCTGAGAATGACGTTATTCCCAGCGTGACAACGAAGGCTCCAGAATGTGTGGACGCTTTGCACATGTGCATGGTAAGTATGCCCCCCTCAAGTGCATCCTTGAAGACCTAGCAACTCTAGGTAGTGACCGCTGATGTGTTTTGTTGGTGGGAACGCTGTCCACCCCTGCGGGGGCATGAAGGGAGAGGGGCTACGAGCCTCCACAGACATCTTGCAGAAATGTCCTTGGCTATGTTTAAAGAGCCATTTCTAGTAGCAGATCACTCTTGTTCCCCTTCAGAAAGGTAAACATTTATAGCTTGAGGTGAAGGGGGGAACTGTTGGGGAGGGGGTGGGCACAGAACGGACAGGCTGTTGTGTTCTAATTCCAAATGCAGGAAGCTGTCTCATCGTCACACATGTTCTTGAGCAATTTAACCTGAACTAAATCAGAATGGGTTTATTTGTGTAACGCTAGGAATGAGGGCCAAACCAGACATGATGGTATCCCCATGCCTGCTATGAGGACACCGCCATCATTTTAAAGTAATTTAAAAAGGCTCAGTGTGGTGTTCTTGTCCCCCACCATGCCTTTTTCAACTGCTGAAGCAGCTGTGTAGGAGGGGGCTGTGCCCAAATCCACACTTGATAAGGTACATGAGTTGGTGGGGGGCGGGGGCAAGAGCACCTCAGTTTACGGCATTGTAAGCCTAATTGGGATTGAGCCCTCCTAGCATTTTTAAAATTACTTTAAAATGGCAGCTGTATCATTGTGGTGGCCACAAGGATTCTGTTGCACCTAGGTTGACCCTGAGTTGAAATATGTCCAAATGATGAGTACCAACACTAGAATTATATTTAGATTTTAGATTGCACTTCAGAATGTTCAAAACATTTCACATATTTTGCGCCAGGGCTTTTTTTCAGCTGGAACGTGGTGGAACGGAGTTCCGGCACCTCTTGAAAATGGTCACATGGCCAGTGGCCCCACCCCCTGATCTCCAGACAGAGGGGAGTTTAGATTGCCCTCCACGAGGGCAATCTAAACTCCCCTCTGTCTGGAGATCAGGGGGCGGGGCCACCGGCCATGTGACCATTTTCACCAAGGGCAATTTAAACTTTTAAAAATTCCTCCCTTGTTCCAGCTGACCCAAAGTGACATCATTGTGCGGTCCTGAGTTCTACCACTGAGTTCCACCACCTCTTTCCCCAGAAAGAACGCCCTACGTTGCACTAATGTAGTGGTGTGGTTCCCGCTGAGGCTGTCAAACTGCCTCATTTGGATACCAATACAGACTGTATGTTTGCATGACTGAATGTTCCTCCATACAAAAAACGCCAAATGTGATCCACATAGAAAACTAGCTATCAGGGAGAAAGATTCAAATCTCTGTAATGAAGTTCTCAGGGGTCCTTTGGGCTAGGGTTAAAGTTGACCTACCTTGCCAGGCTGTTAGGTTTGCTGAGATTATTTTAACTGAAAAATATCTATCCCAGCTTTCCACCATATTTGACCTTCCTGGCAGCAAATAACTTAGTTTTTAAAAAATGAACATAATAAACAAATCCGATAATAGTACAGCAGCGATAACTGGGTATTAAAATACATAACCAGATCAATATCTGTTTTTCTTCAAAGTCCTTGCAGAACAGGAGAGTTAAAAATGTCAGGTCCAGAATGCTTTCTTGTATGCCTTTGCTTAACCGACTCCATTTTCAATCCTTTCAGTGTTTAAGTGCTCTCTTCACAGGTGCCAAGGTTCCCAGGCAGCTATCTCACAGAAAAGGATTGTTTTGGCTACCGATGTTCCACCATGAACCGGCCTTGAGGAACTTTCGCTCTCCTAACTTCAAAGGGGTTGTTTTGAGAACTGTGGGGGGAGGTTGGGCCTGCTGTGATCTGTTACTTTGTACCTCGTGCTTTGCCTGTCATTGGTAACAATGCATATGTACCATCCTGAATATTGTATTCAGGCTAGTGGACTATAATGAACTAATTCTTCAGTAAAAACCTTTTGGAAACAATGGACTGTTGTCTAATTGCAGAAGGTAGTCTGGAGTAAGGACATTATCTAGCCACAGTTCTGACATTTTGTTACCAATCAACTTTTCCAATGCCTAAGCCGGATCAGACGGACTCCAAAGCTGTCCCAGTCAGGGATCCTTTGTTTGACCCGTATGCCTCTCCCGGCTCTCAAGGTTTGGAACCTCAAGAACCTGTACCGCGAGGAAACAGCTCCTCGGTTACAACGCTTTATACCCTTGCCCCCAGCAGTGCTGATACTTGGCCTAGGGCTACAGCCGAACCACTGTTCTCCTTGCCCACTCCGACGCAGTGGGGCGCGAGACCAAGGGAGACGAGGGAACGGAGGGCCAGTACAATGTTCACGCAAACGCAGCTGGATAGCCGGCGCAGTTTGGAATCTATACCCGAGCATACCAGTAGCCGACCGTGGCTGTACTGGAACAGGACGACCGAACAAACGGAATGGGAGACGTCCCGCCATGGCGCCCTGAGCTGGGATTATTCGGAAGTCACCCCGTGGTCGGGGCAACAAGACGTAAGTGAGCACCAATGGGTGCAGCTTCAAAGCCGAACGATTGCAATTGACTCAGGAATATCAGCAATCACTGGTCTGACAAAAGGAGTTTTGGCCGCGGGATCTCAAGAGGAACAAGGAGTGGAAATACCCTTGCTGTGGCGACAGACGGAAACCACGAGACCGCAGGCCGAAACCGTACAGACCTCACAGGGTACCAGAGCCATGGGGTACACAGAACAGGAGGAGGAAACCACGGATAGAGTGCAAGTGTTGGAGACCAGACTAGCAAGCATGGAAGAAAGTTTAGCAAACTCCGTCCACCTGCTTTCAGTACTCGTGGCGGGGGACGGAGGTCGTGCCAGCTGGTCTACCAGACATCAGCCAAAGTTTGTCTAACCTGCAAAGTCTTCTGCCCCGTCCGGAGGGCCCTATCCAACCGTGGCTGCAACAACCACCAGAAACGGGAGACGCGGATTCTGTCACCGGGGAAGGACCCTGCCCAGAAGACCCGTGTCCCGGAGAACCCCGTCCTGAACAACCGATCATACCAGATGACGATGGAACCGGCGGGGGAGGTGGAGAACCGAGTCCAGGAGACCCCTGCCCCGATCGCCCAATTACTCCCGCTGGCAGTGGGATCGGAGGAGGAGGAGGAGAACCAGGACAACCGCTGGAGCCTGCTTCCCCTATAGTGCCTCCACCCACGACCCAAGCGAACCAGCCCCCAAGCCTCCCGAGAGAAACTACACCACGAGTCATCCCCGGGATGGGGACAAGCACGGTGGGTAGCGGTACCACTCCTCGGCCACACCAAACGCCGGGGCCAAGAGGGACCCTAACTCCAAATCAGCCAATCCCCGGAGGGACGCAAGTACCTCTGCAACCCCCTCCTCTTCAACCTACCCCGTTACGACCGGCGCCCCAAAGACCGTCTCCTCTGCCTCTGTTACCAGCGCCCAGATTTCCTGTGCCCCGAGGTACGGCTCCTCTCCAACCCATCTCTCCTCACCCATCTCCGTTGCGGCCGGCTCCCACTCCTCTCCTACCAGCGCCGTTACAACCTGCACCTAGACGACCTCCCCAGCCGATTCCGGGAGCGCCCCCATCGCACCAACCTCAACCTTACCCTCAGCAACCTCCGCCGCAGCTACCGCCAACACTGCGACAGCCTCCTTTACAACTCGCCCCGCTTGATGTCTACCCAGCGCCAGCACCAGCCCCCAGGCACAATCTTCCCATGGGTTGGGTCAAGCTGGACGCTACATTTGACGGCAATCCTTCCAAATTGGGATTCTTCCTTGTTCAAGTAGTACAATTTTTCAATCGATGGGGGCATCTATTCGGGAGTGAAGCCAGTCAAATCGAGCACCTGGGATCACGTCTCCAAGGCAAAGCAGCTGACTGGTATGTAGGACTTTATGAGGTTGGGGCCCCTGAGTTGGATACACTCCAAGGGCTGGTGGATGCAATTTGAGCCCAATATGAGGACCCCCTGGAAGAAACTAGAGCCCGAACTGAATTGCAGGCTATTAGGCAAGGCAGCATGTCAGCTAGAGACTATGCCACAAAATTCAGACAACTCGCTGCCAAATGTCCAAGGTGTGAAGAATCCACCAAAATCATTTTATTCAAACAGGGCTTAAACCCTAAACTGTTGGACAGAGCTCTCATGCAAGATAACCCTCCTACGCTATTAGGTTGGATCCAATTAACCTGCGAAGTAGAAAATCGCCTGCTGGAAGTTCGTTTGGTGGAACAACACCAACAACCCACGGGCCAAAGACGCTCCTCCACTCCCATCTGAGGAAGCCGGGGGGCTGGATATGCTACTCGTGGAGCAAGAGACGCTAGATGGCAACAAGGGTTGTGTCTGCAGTGTGGCCAAAGTGGTCATTTTGCGGCACAATGCCCATATCGGCCTGTGCAAAGACCTCTGCTCCAACTAAGACGCCCAGCCCCCGCAGCCTACCCGGCGCCACCGCGCCCTACGCCAGCTCCCAGAACAGTGAGAGGTAGAGGAGCTTCTCGGAGAAACCCTCCCGAGAGAGGATTAGAACTGGAAGAAGTTATGGAATATGATCCAACAGCCCTGATGGTGGGGGAGAATCCAGAGAGTCCCTCCTCGGGAAACGAAATGGATCTGTCATAAAAGGACCCAAACGGCAGATCAAACCTCAGTCAGTTCCGGTTTCGAACCGACCTCACGGGTCCATACTCTTCATACCAGTAACTTTGGTGAACCCTGACAAGAAAATGCACATCCGCGTGCAAGCCCTAATAGACTCGGGCTGCTCCAGAGACATTATTGCACCAGCCCTAGTAAATGGGCTAGTACTTCCTGTGAAAGAATTGGAAATACCTGTCATTTTTGAGCAAATGGATGGCACCAATATGAATCCAGTCACCACTGAAACCACTCCGGTCATAACAGGCATGGGACAGCATTGGGAAATAAGATCATTCGTTATAAGTGCCACTGCCAAATACCCCTTGATCCTGGGGAGCCGATGGTTGTGCGATCACAACCCCTACATCAACTGGGCAGAGGGAAGCATCATGTTCACCCAGGAGTCTTGCAAAAATCATCGTTGGGACCAAAATTGGGGTAGCAACCCTACTATCACTGAGCCTGCTCTCCTCACCCAGGAAGAAATCAACCAAATACCCAAGCAATACAGAGCGCACACCCAAGCTTTCACTGAGGAAGAAGCTAATACTTTACCTCCTCACAGGAGGACGGACTGTGCCGTGGAAATTTTACCGGGCGCCTCACTGCCCAAAGGCCGTCTATATCCTATGAGTCCTAACGAAAGGGAAGAGCTCCGCAAGTTCATTGACCTCAATCTTCAAAGAGGATTCATTCGACCTGCTAACAGCCCCCATGCTGCGCCAGTCCTTTTCGTCAAAAAGAAGGACGGGGGCTTAAGACTGTGCACAGATTTTCGGGGACTTAACGCTGTCTCTTCCAGCAACGCCTACCCCATCCCGCTCATCAGAGATCTACTCAATGTCGTGGCTCAAGGTAAGGTCTTTACAAAATTAGATTTAAAAGACGCTTACTTCCATGTTTGTATCAGAGCGGGGGATGAATGGAAAACCGCTTTTAACATGCCCCTTGACCAGTATGAATATCTGGTTATGCCATTTGGCCTGGCTGGGGCCCCCTCGGTTTTCATGTCCATGATCAATGAAGTACTGCATGAATTCCTATATAAAGGTGTTGTAGTGTACCTAGATGATGTTTTAATCTATTCGGAGACTGAAGAGGAACACGTGGACCTTGTAAAAAGGGTCTTAACCACTCTCATGAATAACAAACTGCCCATTAAGCTCTCCAAATGCGAGTTCCACAAAACAGAACTCACTTACTTAGGATACTGCATTTCCCAAGAGGGCTTGAAAATGGATCCCGGCAAAATTCAAGCAGTTCAAAATTGGCAAACCCCGGCGACCCGCAAAGAACTACAATCCTTTTTGGGCTTTGCCAACTTTTATAGAGAATTTATTGCAAATTTTGCTCAAATTACACTCCCCCTAACCGAACTGTTAAAAACCAAAGACAAGGGGGACCAAGCCAAAAAACCAAGGGCGAGATTGGCTTGGACGCCAGAATGCCAGATAGCATTCAATCACCTCAAAACGCAGTTTATTTCGGAACCCGTTCTACAACCCCCCGATGAAAACCGCCCCTTCATAGTGCAGGTCGACGCCAGCGACACTGCAATTGGGGGCGTACTGCTGCAGCGGGGGGAGGACGGGAAGCTCAAACCCTGCGCCTTCCTTTCCAGAAAGTTTTCAGACGCTGAAAGGAATTGGAATGTTTGGGAGAAGGAGGCCTTTGCCGTAAGAGCTGCTCTCACCACATGGAGACATTGGTTAGAAAGAGCCCGTCACCCTTTCGAGGTTTGGACGGACCATAAAAATTTAGAGGCCCTACGCAGCCCCCGTAGACTAAATGCCAAGCAACTGAGGTGGGCGGAATACTTCTCCAAGTTCAATTTCACATTAAACTTTCTACCGGGCAAAACTAACTTTTTGGCCGATGCTCTATCACGCATGCCCCAGCACAAAAGCAAAAGGGAGGAGACAATTGACACAGTCTTTTCGCCTACGCAATTAGGGGGCGTGGTGACCACACGCAGCCGCACAGCCCAACCCCCTCAACCCGATCAGGGATGGAGACAAAAACTAAAAGCCCAAGTGGATAAGGAAGGGGGGGACGTGCCCAAAGACAAACTGCAACAATCCGATCAAGGCGAATGGCTTTGAGGAGATCGCTTCTATGTACCCAAAAGTTTAAGAAAAGAAGTTTTACAACGCTGTCACGATGCTCCCACGGCAGGGCACTACGGGTACTTAAAAACGCTTCACTTAGTGCAATGACAATTTTGGTGGCCGGGCATGCGCAAGGACATTTCCCAATATGTAGCGTCTTGCCCCATTTGCCTCAGCGCCAAATCCCGAAAGGGCAAACCTCCAGGACTATTACAGCCTTTAGAAACACCTAGTCGACCATGGGAAATAATTTCTATGGACTTTATCACTGACTTACCCCCCTCAAAGGGGCACAATTGCATTCTAGTCGTAGTTGATTTGTTCTCCAAGCAAGCTCATTTTATACCTTGCACCACCATTCCTTCTGCTAAAAAACTAGCCGACATCTTTATAAAAAACATTGTAAAAATACATTCTTTTCCATCAAAGGTGATTTCGGATCACGGCGGACAATTCGTTGCCAACTTCTGGCGGGAGCTTTTACAACTACTGGGCATTGAACAAGGTTTAAGTTCAAGCCATCATCCAGAAACCGATGGACAATCAGAAAAGACTAATCAGATATTGGAACAATTTCTGCGCTGTTACATTAATTTCCAGCAGGATAATTGGCTTGAATTACTACCCTTGGCAGAGTTCTCGTACAACAATAGCGTACATGCTTCCACAGGAGAAACTCCCTTCAAAGTCGTCTATGGCTTCCACTTCAAACCATTCCCGTTTGAAGCGCTACCCCCTCCTACTGCCGTTTCCAAGGACGTCTCCGAATGGTGGGGGGAAGCAGCTCAACAATGGACTCAAATAAGAAAACACCTCATCAAAGCCAAACAGGATTACAAAAAGTACGCCGACCGCCATCGTGCGGCGGAATGGGATTTACAACCTGGTGATCTTGTCTATCTTTCTACAAAGAATCTGAAAGTAACCCAAACCAGCTGCAAGCTAGCCTTAAAGTTCCTAGGACCTTTTCCTGTTCGCAAAGTAATCAACAAAGTGACTGTTGCCTTAGATTTACCAAAGAACTTACGCCACGTACATGATACCTTCCATGTCAGTTTGCTGAAAAAAGCTCCCTCTGCAGATCAGTGGCAAACCCGTGCCCCTCCAATCCCAACCTTAATCGATGATCAAACCCACTATGAAGTTCAACAAATACTGGACTCTAAAATAAAAAGAAATCAGCTGTTTTACCTCATTAGATGGAAGGACTTTGATTCTGGGTTTGATGAGTGGGTGAATTCTGTACATGTTCATGCTCCTAGATTAGTTAAAGCGTTCCACTTTCGCTACCCACATAAACCTGGGGGGGGGGAGCATCTTAGAGGGGGCAGAATGTCAGGTCCAGAATGCTTTCTTGTATGCCTTTGCTTAACCGACTCCATTTTTAATCCTTTCAGTGTTTAAGTGCTCTCTTCACAGGTGCCAAGGTTCCCAGGCAGCTATCTCACAGAAAAGGATTGTTTTGGCTACCGATGTTCCACCATGAACCGGCCTTGAGGAACTTTCGCTCTCCTAACTTCAAAGGGGTTGTTTTGAGAACTGTGGGGGGAGGTTGGGCCTGCTGTGATCTGTTACTTTGTACCTCATGCTTTGCCTGTCATTGGTAACAATGCATATGTACCATCCTGAATATTGTATTCAGGCTAGTGGACTATAATGAACTAATTCTTCAGTAAAAACCTTTTGGAAACAATGGACTGTTGTCTAATTGCAGAAGGTAGTCTGGAGTAAGGACATTATCTAGCCACAGTTCTGACAAAAACCTGGTAAGTTAAATACTAAATAGCTACATGTGTCTAGGGAGAAAGTCCCAAGCTTGGAGCACCTACACAGAGAAGGCCCTGTTTTTATCTAGGGTTGCCATATGGGGTCTGGTATAAGACCCTTAGGAGAGGAAGGGGAGTAGACTAACCTTTTTTTTTCTACAATCGCATGCGAATAGAGTTTGTGTGTGCTCCCATCCAGCATGATGACATCACTACTGGATGTGACATTATTGTGACAACCCACTTCAGGGCACTCGGGCTGCTGGCTACTCCTGCCAGTGCTGCACAGCCACAGGAGGCCAGGCGGCCGGGCTGGGCAATGGAGGAGTGGGAAGGAGAGGGACCAGGGTCGAATCCACATTCACCCATTACCCGCATGTTCATCGGATATCTTCCGTTTGCCTCCAATCCGCGATTTTTTCCTCTTCGTTCACATTCCTGCTTCCAATCCATATTTCTCGCGCGTCCCTCTGGTCACACGGCCGCTCGAAAACCGCTTTTTTGGGCGGGACCTTTTTTCCCCGCCCATTTTCTAAAAAAATTTTTTAGCGCACTTTTCCGTTATTTCGATCTTGCCTTATAAAGAAACATCATTGAAGATAATGATGCCTCTCTTTCCCCCACTGACAGCACTGATGGCTCTCTCCCATTTCTTTTTTGGAAATTTGGAAGCATGTGTAAAGCTTTCGTGGGCATTTCCTATGCAGGACAGTTCACTGCCTGAATTTTACTGAAGTTTCACTTCCTTGGAGTGTAATTATTTCAATATTTTGTAATTTCAATATTACAGTAATATAAAATAAAAAAATAAAAAACAGTTAAAAAGGAAGTTTCGCGAGTCCGTTCTGAGGATGGATGCACCCCAAAATGATTTTTCAAACTACCAGATTTGATTCAGAAACAGCATAATCAATAAATCCAATGCTATGAAGTCAAAAACAGTCTTTTGCAGACTACGGAGCACTTGCAAGTTGAATCAGCCAATAGGAACTCTCGGAACAGCCGGAGAGACAGGAAGGGGGGTGGGTTTTTAAAAAACTGCGTAAATTGCGCATTGGCCCGTTCATTGGCCACCGTGAAACTCCCGTTGAAAACCTGTGACCACATATTCGGGAGAAATGCGAATGAAATGCGTCTGTTTAATGAGGTAATGTGACCGGCACTCGGGATTGCGTGGGGAATGCAGGGAACATGCGTAATGTGGATGAGTAATGTGGATTTGACCCAGGTGTCTGGTATTTGGGAACTGTTTTGCTGGGATGGTCCCGTAAAATACCAGAATGTCTGGGTGAAAACTGGGCTCCTGGCAACCCTACCTGTTTTCACTAACCAGCTATCTAATATCTGAAGAGGGGGGAGGCTGGACAAGGCCTTAGATGATAAATCTCAATGAATGGGGATGTTCATAAATGTCCTGGTACTAGGGTAGGTTATGGATGACCTTCTCCCTCATGAATCTGCATAGACATTAAGATCAACTTCTGAAGCAATGTGTATCCTCTGAGGCTGACAAGTAGCCACAAAAGATGTTTATTCTATGGTTGGTCCCACACCTACAGAATTCCCTCCCTGTAGGAATCTGCCTCTAATAACTATTTCTACTGAGTTATAGGCACCTGGGCTGTTTTCACACTGCTTACTGGCCACGGAACATCGCACCAAGCTCCTGGAACGACAGCGTCTCCCTGGCGCAAATTCGACGTGAGAACTCACATGAAATTGTGCCAGGAAGACGCTGTCATTCCGGGAGCTTGGCATGATGTTCCGTGGCCATTAAGCAGAGTGAAAACGGCCCTGGTGAAGACAATTCCCCCTCTCAAAGTATTTTCCAATTAGAGGAACTTTTTAGTTTTAAAAGTTTTTTAAAATTATTAGTCTTCTTGGGAAAAAAACTGCTTTTATTTGTTTTTATCTGCAATTGTTGCTAATTTTGTCTCTTATTTCTGCTGCTAGTTTTAGTATTTCATATTGTTGCTAATTATATTGCTGCTGGACTGATCAGCTGTTGTTGGATTTTTACTCACTTTTGCTATGTCTTTTACCACTTTAGTGTCTTTTAGTTAAACAGCCTGGTGAATTTTACCTGGGAGGCAGCATACAAATATTTAAATAAAGAGGTAATGTACTCAAAGCACTACGAACACTTTAAAGTGCTACATAAATGAAGGTTTGGTCCAGAAGATGGAGAGGAAAAGGGCAGCTGGACCTGACCTCTAAGGTGCAATCTCAGTCGTACGTTGGGTCCTCCTAACCACACACAAACATGAATGCGAAGATGGGACGAATAGAAAACATTTGCAGGAATCACTGAAATCGTGCAATTCATTCTTTACAACAGAAAACAGCTCCCCAGAGGATTCATATGAATGAAAAAATCTTCCAGGAATGCAGCTACGTGTTTGCCTACCCCGCTCTCACTAAACATTTGTCTTTCTGCTCTCTCACAACAGAACTTTGAGCAATATCATGAAGATATACATCCTGGCTTTTAAAAAGATAATTTACTGCCCGTCAGCAGCTGCAACAGATTGAGAATGTCCCAGGGTATTAAAGTCCAGAAATGTTTAGAACAAGCTGCGACAGGCAACATCTATCCCTGATATTTGCTCTCATTTAAAGTCTAACCCCCTTCCCAAAGATAAAAACTCCCCCTCTCCACTTTAAGTACTTCCTGCATCATCTTAAAGTTACAAGCACTTCATATTCTTGGATCCTTCAGATTAAAACCCAGACAACAGCTAAGCAAAATTATTCCATTGTTGTCTTGTTCAGCAAAGGAACTACTCGAAAACCACAAGCAAGAAAATAAAAAAGTCTGCATAAACAGAAACATGTGAGCAGAAGGTTGTGTGAGTACACAATGATGAGCAGGGCTTTTTTCTGGGAAAAGAGGTGGTGGAACTCAGTGGGTTGCCCTCGGAGAAAATGGTCACATGGCTGGTGGCC
Organism: Eublepharis macularius; assembly: GCF_028583425.1. NCBI lineage: Eukaryota > Metazoa > Chordata > Lepidosauria > Squamata > Eublepharidae > Eublepharis > Eublepharis macularius. The sequence continues at coordinate 17,831,109 of NC_072802.1, forward strand.
CCGCCCCTTGATCTCCAGACAGAAGGGAGTTTAGATTGCCCTCCGCGCCGCTCCAGCAGCACGGAGGGCAATCTCAACTCCCCTCTGTCTGGAGATCAGGGGGCAGGACCACCAGCCATGTGACCATTTTCAAGAAGTTCCAGAACTCCATTCCACCACGTTCTCACTGAAAAAAAGCCCTGGTGACGGGCAAGAGATACCAGCTGAACACCAGACTGATCTAGAGATGTCACAGTCTGCAATGGCTGTATGAATGCTTTTGCATTCTTAGGCCCAAGAGTAAAAATGAGTAGCCTTGCCTCCATCTCTGAGTCTAGATCTTGTTCTGTAAACTCTGCTGTCTTCTCCAAGTTTCATCAAGTGTTGTTCACACATCATGCACATGCACTCTGAAGACAGTGTACCCCATGGGCTTTATTAGGGTTGCCAACCTCCAGGTGGGGCATGGATTGCTCCTGGAGTTACAGCTGAGTCCCGACTACAGAGATCAGTTCCCCATAGAGCTGACAACTATGGGATGAGAAATTCCTGGATATTTGGGGGTGGAGCCTAAGGAGGATGGGGTTTGGGAGTGGGAGGGACCTCAGTGGGATATAATACCATGCGAGGGTGGCCAGCCCCCGCTTACCTTGAAAATATGGGACAGAGTCAGGCAGACATGGAACCCTGATCCAGCCTCCTTGAGCATAGACACTCCAGAGGCCTGATGATATCACTTGCAGTTGAAAATTGGAAGCTATGGGATCTCCGCGGGGCCAAAATTGCCCCCCCCCAAGCAAACTAAACCTTTCAGCAGCGTTCAATACGGTCGATTACGAACTTTTGAACCACGGCCTCGCCGATGTGGGAATTCAAGGGACAGCACTACAGTGGCTAGTCTCTTTTCTTCACAGTTGGGGACAGAGCATGGCACTGGGGGAGAAGTTATCGTCCTGCCGCCCACTAATATGTGGTGTGCCGCAGGGGGCGATACTCTCCCCATTATTGTTTAACATCTATATGAGCCCCCTCGCCCAGTTGGTGCGAAGTTTCGGGCTTGGGTGTCACCAGTATGCGGATGACACCCAGCTATGTCTGCTGATGGGTGGCCGGCCTGGATCAGCCCCGGATGTCCTGGAGTGTGCTTTTGAAGCTGTGGCTGGATGGTTGAGGCAAAGTCGGCTGAAACAAAACCCTGCGAAGACGGAGATCCTGTATTTGAGTCGCGGAAACGTGGATTTGGGACCTTGGCTCCCTACACTCAATAGGGCAGTGCTTACACTGGCCCCAAGAGTTAGGAGCCTGGGGGCGATCCTGGATGCCTCCTTGACCATGGAGGCCCAGGTCACTGCAGTTGCCAGGTTTTCTTTTTTCTATATTCGACAGACCAGGCAGCTTGCCCCTTATCTTTCCTCCCACGACTTGACTACAGTGGTCCAGGCAATGGTCACCTCTAGGTTAGACTACTGTACACTGGGCTTCCCCTGAACCTGATCCGGCGGTTACAGCCATGGGTCATCACCAGAATGCCAAGGTGTACACACATAATGCCAGTATTGTGTCAGCTGCACTGGTTAGCGGTGAAGTACCGAATCAGGTTCAAGGTTCTGGTATTAACCTATAAAGCCCTATGTGGACTGGGACCAGCGTATCTGCGGGACCGCCTCTCCCCATATGAACCCTAGAAGACTCTTCGCTCTAATGGTAAACATCTGTTAAAGGTCCCTGGCCCCAGGGAGGCCCGTCTGGCATCAACCAGGGCCAGAGCTTTCTCGGTCCAGGCCCCAGCCTGGTGGAACACTGTCTAATGAGACCAGGGCCCGGCAGGACTTGCTATCTTTCCACCAGGCCTGTAACATGGAGCTGATCTGCCAGGCATATGGTTGGTGTTAGGCGGAGCCTCCCTGTCCGGTCGAGCATGAGTTGTGCCCTCCCCACTAGCGGCATCCTCCATCTGTTGAATACTCCCTGTTTATGCTCTGGTGATGCCTAGAGGGTGGTGCTGCTGTGTATGTGTATAGTGTATTTTATTGTGCCACTGTGTATATACATATGTATTTTTAACTTTTGAAATCTTAGTTGTTTTATAATTTTAAATTGCATGAATTGTCAAATGTATTTTAAATTGTGTACAAATTGTAATCCGCCCAGAGCCTGCTGGTGTGGGGAGAGCGGAATATAAATCTAATAAATTAAAATAAATTAAATTAAATTAATTTTCCTGTGTGGATCAATGGCTTCCAACCTGCCTCCCTCCTCCTTCCCCCCACTGACCAAGTTAGTGAGGCTGGTGAGAGGGAGGCGAAAGGTCAGAGTGAGGGATTCCCTGACCGAGTATGGTAACCACACAGTCCACTCTCCAAACAGCCATTTTCTCCAGGGGAACTTATCTCTGTAGTCTGGAGATCAGCTGTAATTCCTGGAGATCTCCGGGCACCACCTCGAGGGTGGTAGCCCTAGTTCCCCTGGAGGAAATGGCAGCTTTGGAGGGTGGCTCCTATGGCATTGCAGCCCCACTGAGCTCTCTTTCCTCCCCAAGCTTCACCCTCTGCAGGCTCCACCACCAAATCTCTTGGCATTTGTCAAAGGAGCTCCAAAGACCGACTGGGTAGAGCTGAGCAGTGGGGTGAAGGGGTGGTGGGGGGGCAGAGTTGGGAAGCTAAACAGATCAGTTTCAGATCAGTTTCAGTTTCTCTTTCAGCAAAGCGTTGAAAGAAGAGGTTGGAAGACTGCAGAAGGCAGGTGGACTTGGTGCTTGCTGTGCCCCATATCTAGCATTACTGTATTAGTTAGGGCGCCAGATATGGAACGGGAGGCCATGGTTCATATCCCGATTCAGATGGGAAGCTTACTGGCCACAGACTCCCAGCTCAACCTACCTCACGAGATCGTTTGGGAGATGAAAGGAGAAGGAGACAATCGTCTATATCACCTTGAGTTTCTGGAGGAATGGTAGACTATAAATGTACTGCTACTCCTACTAAGTGCCAAGCAAATCTAATTCTGTTTCTCACTCACACACTGGAGGGTAGGAAACAATGTATAGGAGCTGGAGTGGGCATGAGTGTGCTAGCCCCACCCACAACCTACACATAATTGCCACCTTGTGAGTGTGGAGTCTACGCACTTAGAAAGTGTGCACTAGAACTGCCAGGTCCCTTGGTGGGGGGGTGGGGGATCCCCTGCTCCCAGCTTCTGCCCCCCCCCACTGCCACTCATCTGGCCAGCAGGAGAGAAAGGCCCAGGGAATAGGCCTGGGAGGCAAAAAAACTCCTGCACCAGTGTGCAGTGGGTGAGCTCCTGCCGGGCGCGATGACATCACTTCTGGAACCTAAACGTATCAGTTTCAGCTTCTCTTCCAGCTGATGACATCACTTCTGGAAGTGATGTCATCGAGCCTGGTGGCAGGCAGGCTGCTGAGATTCATAGGGGCCAATTTGGCCAGTTTGGGCCCCTGTGAAGCGCGGGAGCGTGCCCACCACCAGGGGTGATGACATCACTTCCGAAAGTGACATCACCATGCCCCCATCCAGGATTGCGCATATAACACGTGCGCAAGAAGACCCACAGTGAATGCCCGGTGCCTCTGCCCTGCCAGGAGGGTAAGGAGGTAAGGAGACTCTAGTGTGCATATATAGACACTGTCTCCATGGTCACATGACCATGTGCTTTCAAGCTGGTGGAGCGGGGCCAACGCCCTCACGATTCCGGTGTGTGCAATGTGTTGCTACAGCAGCTTTTCCTGCCCTAAGTCTTGCTTAGCCTACTAGTTTGATTTCTAAGCAACAAATGTACTTCCAGGTCTACATTTGCATCTTGAGGACTAGAACTCTTGCTGTTTCTTCCAACAAAAGCTGAAATTCTTACAATGCTGCATTTATGTACCCAGAATCAATGACTAGTGCTTGTGGAACATAGCCTCAGAATAACAAAATACTCACATTACACGCTCTCTTGAGCCTTGGAGGAAAATGTGTGCGTGCGTGCATGTTTGAGAGAGATTATCCTTTCACATTTCAAGACGCTCTCTTATACAGCGACGCAGTCATAGCCGAGCAACCATGGAAGTTCCTCCAGCCAAGACGATTTATGGACTCAGAACAAAACTCTTCTGATCTTTTACAAACCTTGTCGCTTTGGACTTACTTTGCGGGTTCGTTTCATGTCTCCGTTTCTATTTTAGTTCATTTAAAAAAAGCTATTTGTAAAATGTCCTACCTAGTTCCCAGTGGGCTAATGGGAGCCTGTTGACATTGGGTATTTATACAGATGTGTGGCCAAGCAAGGCTCACTGGAGCCTCAGTTCTGAACATAGTAACCTCAGTCTAGAATTCGCTGTTGCACCCGGAACAAACTCAGCTCAGGAAAAGCCTCCCAAGTGTATTGGAGAAAGTGAGAAACAAATAAAAAAGGCTCCATACGGTACCGCTGATTCCAACACAGTCTCGTCCAATATGACAGCGCAAAAAAGGACTTGATTCACTGGTGGGGATGCCAATTACATTATGGACAGAAAGTAGTGGCTTCCCCCAAACACTTTTTTAACCTGGAAAAGTTCCTCGTTGAATTCAGACTTTGAAGTCACACTGCATTTAAACAAGCGAACTGAAGCAATTTAATTGACTTCATGTGCTATGCTGCGGCTGCCTTCTCTCCAGCTGACTCAGTTTAACAGGGATGGTCCCTGTGTTCTGTGAATACGTCCCTGATAAACCAGCGTCCTCACTTTTCCTTTCTGGAGATGTCCCATCAGCATTTTGCTCACACGGATTCCTAGCACCACCTCCCTTCCGGGTTCAGCTCTAAAAGCTGAATCTCTGAATGGAATGGCTGCATCTTGTCTCCAGCACTCGCATAGGCGTGCTTGAGTTCTACGGCAACATGCAGTACAAAGCCTGCCTGCCGTTTCACAACCTTCAATGACTGAAGTACCTTTCGATAACATTCTGTAACATATCTATGTTTTTAGCATATTTTGAGGAGGTGGTGGAGAGTACCCTCAGGTCATAGCTGGCTTACGGTGCCCCTTGGGAGGGTTTTCATAGCAAGAAACTAACAGAGGTGGTTTGCCATTGCCTGCCTCTGCAACCCTAGTCCTCACTGGAGGTCTCCCATCCAAATACTAACCAAGGCTGACCCTGCTCAGCTTCTGAGATCTGATGAGATCAGGCTCACCTGGGCTATCCAGGTTAGGGTGATGTTGAATAAAACCCATTTATGAAATGAATTGCAACTTTTATTTATTTATACCCTGCTTTTCTCACCACTGGGAACACAAAGAAGCTTACATCACTCTCCTTATCTCTGTTTTAATCTCACAACAACCCTGCGAGGTAGGTTAGGTTAAGTGTCTATCTGGCCCAAGGATGAAAGTTGTTAGTCATTTAGGCGTCGCTAGACTTTTGTTTGATTTTGGCCTAAGGTCCCCCTGTGAGCAGAGTGGGGATTTGAACCTGGGTCTCCCAGATCCTAGTCTGAAACTCTAACCACTACACCATTCTGGGAATGGCAACAACACTAGTAATGGTAGATATTTACAACTCTATAGTAGCTTCCCCCACCATTTTGAACATTTTGCGTGACCCATCTTATTTTATATTACTTCATTTATATCCCAACTTTTCTTCCCCCATAGGGATACAAAGAGGATAATAACATTCTCCCCTTCTCTGTTTTATTCTCACGTTGAGTTAGGTAAGACTGAGAGTGTATAACTGGCCCAAAGCCACCAAGCAAGCTTCTGTGACAGAATGGGGATTTGAAGCTTGGTTGACACTAACCATTGCACGTGCTGCCTATTATGTAGACTATGGCCGTCGTCACACGGCCATAAATTTAGCGCCAAACTAGTGCCATCTCCCACTAAATGCTCACCTTATTCTGGCTCTCTTGCAATTTCATCATTCTCCCCAATTCACGCTTTGTGACTCTTTATGTCGTCTTTATCCACTCCCATGCGAATGCCCTGTATCGACTATGAACGCTTTGCAACACCAAAATGCTCACTCTCCCCGATCATCTGTCTCACCTAACGCTGATTCTCCTGCCCGACACTCCCACAAGCCCCAGCGCGACCCACAATTAAGCCTCAAAGTAATTTTTTTAAAAAAAACATCAGCCTTATAGCACTATAGCTCTATTCTGCCATGGGCGGGAAACCTCTGCTACCTTTCACAGTTGGCTTTGGGGTTGGCCCAGCACAACATTGGTATAATAGAAGAGTGATATAGCGCAAATATGCGGAAATTTTTTTTTTAAAGGGCCGGGATTTTTAAGGCCCCGCTTCCGGAGGCACTTTTCCCTTTTAATGTGACTGACTGGAAGCGCAAGCAGTCGTCAAAAGATGGGAGAATCTGTTCTAAGAACAATAACAGAAGAAACTATTTCTAGTGCAAAACTGACGAAATAAGGGCCCATGTGACGACAGCCTATTTGGAGTTCTACTGGCTACAACAGGCAAGAGGAGTGGGTGGGAGAAAAGTAGGGATAAATGCATGAGAGACATTACAGCTGCCCCATCTTCCAATTCAACAGTCAGTTGGAAAGCAAAGACAAAATCTGGTAACTTTGAAGGGATTAAGGCAGATAAATATTCCAGCTGCTGGAACAGAGGCAACTCAGCCTGGCTGGACACACTGAGGGGTGACTAGAACCAGACTGTGTATGTGTGATCTCTCTCTTTGTCTATGCTAACAGCTTCTCTCTGACTTCTCTTTCTGTGCCTTTTGTACTCTCTCTCTCCTCATCTTACAAGAAGCAAGACACTTCTGTAGAGCTCTCCTGTGCCATTTTCTCATATTGTCATTGACATGGAGTTGGATTAGCTGGTCACTTGTAACAGGAAACAGTGTTATTTAGATTTGGTTTCTATTTTTCTTCTGCTACTAAAAAATGCAAGTAAATGCGAATCAGTTCAATAAAAGTTCTATTTATTGCAATATACTGCTTTGATCCCACACTTTCCTGACTGTGCAATGTTGATACATTATGGCCAAATCCACACTTCCCTACCTTCCGCTTTTCATACGCAATAATTGCGCTGGATTCTATTCCGCAATGTCCCAGTCTGTGTTCACATCCCCTCTCTTACTGCAGCAGCGTTGTGCTATACTTCGTCCACATCCCTAGGAGAATCGTGCAATACAGGGCTGGTTTAGATCTGCCGTAGCCGATGATGATATCGCGTACTTTTTAAAAAAAAATTAATACCAGATTTCCGTTATAGCGATTTTTCGCGCAATCGCTATGGTGAGGCCACACACCCTTTGATGCCTGCGATAGGTCAATGTTGTTTTTTGCAATTTTTCTAGATATTCATTGGACCATTCTTCTGGTGAGCAAATTTGAAATGATATTTAAGGTGGGGGAGATCCAGACTCTCTTCGTTGGGTACTAGAGGTGGATGTTGGTCACCACCATGGCTCCGAGGGAGATGATTTTGTTTTTCATTGCAGGACATTGGCGGAACAGAGGTGTTTGCACGGCCAATTACCACAGACTACTGTTACCACTCAACTATGATTACAGGATAGTGATTTTTCGCTATACCGATAATTTCAATATTTATTTATTTTTTAAAAAATCTGGAAGGAGTCAACCTTTGCAGCCACAGAAATTCCCTAGGCTCTCCTTCGGCAGTAAAACATAATTCACTGAAATAAAAATGATGCCCCCCTCCCCGATGCCTCCACGGGCATTTTTCAATGCCCTAAACCACTTGTGGGTGATCTTCATGAATGGGATTGTGCAATAGTGCTAGGAATGCCCCCTTTAAAAAAAATAATAAGCAGGATGGGGGTGCGGGCATGCCTTGGACAGAGTTGGAACCATAATTGCTTTGCAAAGAGGGACAGTGTTCCGGAAAGGCGAGAAACAAGGAAGTGGGGGTGGTTAAGAGGGGGCGGGTCTCTTTGTGAACTGCTGCTATTTGTTCATATCCATGGTGAGAAGTGCGCAAGAGAAGCGTTTGAAAGCGTGACAAACTCGTCTGAGGTGCAGCGTAACAAATGCGAAAGAATGGCGGGATTGAGGTAAGAGTATGTGAACAGCCCTGTGAGAAGCACATAAATGGTGGGGAAATTGCCGCAAACTTGAGGCGTGTGGATTCGGCCTAACTAACAAATACCTGCATTACCAATTGGGTGAATCCTTTATACGACTTTGCTACTTCGACCACCCTCTTGACCTAGAGTATGGAAGCTTAGCTTGATCTGGCTCACTCCCTTTCTTTCTGGAACATAGGCCGCCATTCAATTAGGTCTCTGCTTATTTAGTATGCTTGAAATACCAGCCTTTTACTGCTCTGGAAATATAGGCCTCCCTATTTATCTAATGTTTCTGGTCTTTTGTAGGCTTTGGATATTTCCCAGGCCATTTGAATGAATGAAACTGCAGCCTATTTCCCTAAGGTTCTGGGTGATTCAGCAGTGGTCGGGTAATTTGACAGTCAAACCTTTCCTGTCCTCGGCTCTTGCAGCTAATTTCACCTTCTTCCTATGTGAAGCTTGCTGCCAATGTGCTGCAGCTGTAACTTTAATATGACACTACAGAAAACACTTAACATTCTTCAGTGTAGGGTTTATGGAAAATCCTTCTCTTGAGCCATAAACAGTCTTAATGTCTTCCAGCTGTTCTCCTTCCAAACGTCCAAGCTCCAGTGTTGATGTAAACAAGGGATGGGTCCTCAATGCACAGCTAATACACAAGCAGGAAGATGTGCTCTTGCACAATGCAAACGGTGCTCCACCTGTGAATAAAGTGGTTCAAAATGAAAACATCAGATATTATAACATGACTGTTGCAGTGAGCCTACCATGTAAGCGCTCCCAGTATGTTTTGTGCCCATATACAACGTTCGCTTCAGATCAAATTCATGGGAAACTCATCCTTTTTTGCTTGCAGTAGAAGCCAGCTGTGCATAGCATTGATTGGCTAAGGACTGGTGTGTTTGTTCACTAATGCACTTCACCTCTCCAAAAATTCTATTTTTTGGATAGGGTGGTGGTAGAAGCTCACCTGAAGAAGAAAGGGAGAAGCATACCAAATTATTAAATCATCATTTAGTTCATTGTCCTGTGTGGATTTTCCCCATTCTGTTACTTTATTGTTTTTAAAGTTCAGTTTGCACAGTGTTCATCTTCCTTCTTAATTCTGATTTAACTAGGAAAATTCCAGACTGGGAACATGCCCAATTTGCTGCAGCGTTCTTTTTATTTCTTTTCAAGCATACGTGCACATTGATAAAACACTGCAAAAGTCATGATCCTATGAATGATTATATCCTTTCTGTATGTGTAAATAATGTATCCATGCGCTCTTACATAACACCATAGAAAAAGAAGCTCATTAAGGCTATGCGGCGTTGTTTGATTTCTGGGGGTGTTTTATCTATACCATGTGGGCATTGGTAACGTAGACGAGGGGAAAATGCAACATGAATGGAAGCAACCAAAAGCCACAGAAACCTTTGCACATGCTGGACTCTGTACAATATTTGGAAATAAAAAAGGGAAGATTGGATAATCCCTAATCAACACAGCAGCCTGAACACGGGCTTTCTCTGTGGCCTCTACCCTCTGGAACGGCCTGCCTTAGGAGATTAGGAGAGCCCCCACTCTTCTGGCTTTCCACAAACAATGCAAAACTGAATTATTCAAAAAGGCTTTTTACTCTGATAGGAGGGCTGTGTTTTAGGCAGGGGGGAGGGGGGGTCTCAGATGCGTCGCTAATGAGTTAGGGACCATAGATTTCACCACAATGTTCTCTTGGATTCCTGCTAATGCTACGTCTTTGTGAACGTGTATCTATTTACCCTATGGCATTGTTTATGGAAATGTTCTTGATATTGACTGTACTAATCTCATACTGTGTAATCCACCTTGGATCTCAGGGAGAAAGGTGGACTGTAATGACATAAATAAATACATAAATACATAAATAAATATAATCTGTCACATTTTTATCCTGCCTTTCCTCCAGAGAGATCAAAGCAATATACATGATTCTCCCTTCCTCATTTTATCTTTATAACAACCCTGAGAGGTAGGTTAGGCACAAAGGTGACTATTAGACCAAAGTCATTCAATATGCTTCATGTTATAGTGGAAATTTCAAGCTGGGTCTCCCAGTCCTAGCCTACTTCCACATGGATGATTTGTTCCACTTTTGCTTCCAGAATACAATGCTTGTTTTCCCCTTTAGAATTCATACTACTTTGCCCTCTAATCATTCACTTCCCAGGTTTTCCCTTCCTTTGCTCTTATTTACCACACTTGCTTTGCTATAATCTTTTTGTGAAAGGATGTGGTCCAAGGACATTTGCATGTGGTCTGGACGGGAATGTGTGCTATTTTAAAGGTCAGCAACATTTTTGTTCCCTTTAATTTTTTTAAAGAGTCAGCCAGCCTTTTTTGTTGCAGAGATATAATGATAAAGGTGCAGGCAGCTTTTGTCCAAATTGACTGGAAAAGAATGGAGATGAGAAGCTGCAAGAAGTCTGGAGCAGGGAGGGGGGAATTCCCTGCTCAACCAATCCTTTGGATGATCAATTGTCACTGTGAATGCCTTTGCATTTGTAGTAGCAATGGCTTGGTGGATCTTCAAATTAAATACTGTATCCCCGGTGGGTTTGAATGTTAATATGGATTTATCATGTTCTCTGTAGTAATTTTGAAGTTTGGCATCCTGGCTCTTTAATTGTAAGATGTAGGGGATAATTCCATACAACTGCTGTCTAATATAATTACTTCACGAATAGTTCATCACATAGCTGCTTGGAAAGAATGTCTGATATATGCCAGGGGATTTTTTCTATGATGTATTATAATTCTTGCTTGTAAGTATGTTTAATTTTTGAATATGTATAATTTTGGGATTCTGTGTATTATTGTGTATTTAACAGGTGTTTTTAATATGTTTTCTTAGTCTGTAACTGCCTGGAAGAAGGGACCCAGAAATGGGATACGACGGCTAGCGAGCCCACTGCAGTTATACAGCAGCAATCATACAGCAGAATCTTTTGATACATCCCCTTTGTTTCTTTATAGACATTGTTTCTTATGTATATATGGCATATTTTTATATTCAGATATTTATTCTGGAATAAGGCATTGTCAATTTATACAAAATAGGCACAGGCAGGGCTCATTTTGAGGGGGAATGCACAGGAACGCAGTTCCGGCAGTTCCCCAAAGAGGTCATGTCAGGTGGCTCCACCCACCTGACTCTCAGCCATTTTAGGCCCATTTTGGCCTGGATTGGGGCTGAAACGGCCTGGATCGGGCCTCTGATGGGTGGTGGATCACTCTCCCGCTCAGCAGCAGCCCGATTCTAACCATTTTGGGCCCCTTTTCAGCCATTTTCAGCCCCTTTTTGCTATTTTGGGCTCAATTTCGACCCTGAATGGCCAGGATTGGGTCCAAAACAGCCAGGATAGGTGATGTCAGGGTGTGTGTGGCACATGCAAATCAGTTATGCTAATGACACATTTCTGGCAATGGCAAGGGGTGTGGCACATGCTAATGAGTTATGCTAAAGAGTTCCTCCAGCTCTTTTTCTACGACATTACCCCTGGTCACTGGTCACTTTATTATGTATGCATCTACGTTTTGATTGGCACTCAGGACTTTAATTGTGGTTTACAACTATTTTGAAGTAGCGTTTTTTTGTGACCATGTGGCTTCTTACTGATTGATTATACTTGCCTTACCAACGATATGTATAATTTGTGGCAGTGACTGAGTTCTATTTACAAAAATTAATTAACAGACACTGATTTTGTGGAAAAGATTTTGATGTATTCATTGTACATTCAATAAGTTTTTGTAGTTAGTACGTCATGGTGTTATTTGCTTCCTTTTTTGTGACAACGAAAGCAATGTGAACATTCGTCACTATTTGGATACAGCCTTGTCCAGTATGCTACCACACTGACTCTCTGATGAACGGATTCCACTTTAGACACAAAATCAGATCATTCAAAACTCCAGACTTCAGGGAAAGACTTGGAATATGGAGTCTTTCAGAAGCATTCCTAGTTGCAGAGGCAGGAAAAAGTTGGATTCAAGCTAAAGGAGACCCCCCCCTCCCCACACATAGTTGTTTCTGATTTATACATACATCTTTGTGAATTCTGTGTCTACACTGCACACTGAAACCAGTTTCAAACTGGTTTAAGTCTCTTGGCTCAAATTAAGAAAATTTGAGAGCTGTAGTCCTTTAGAATAGCAGGTGACTTCACAGTGGATGTGGAGGCATAGGGTACAGAAGTAAGCCAGGCTGCCTTTTCCACTCTTCCAGTATCTCCTCTGATGGGAGAACTCACACATAGCTTCCATAAGTACAGGTTTTTAGTACAGAAATGCAGATGTCCTATTAATGAACATGACAGGCCTACTACAGGAGTCCCAGCAGTTGTTTCAATGGGGGAAAAGTTATTAACAAACAATCTTAAAGGAAAGTATCTGCTCAGAAATCTTGGGAAGTTTCTTCTCCATATGGGATGAAATATTGGGCGGTAGCCAAGCACCTGTGCACGAAGGCTTTCCCTTGCTACTCTTCATTCCTGCAGCCCCTCCTGATCCCTATAAAAATCATTCCTGGGGTCCCAGGACCCATGGGGAAGAACAGCTGTGTGCGTCATTGGGCTGGAGTGAGGAGAGACCATAGATGAAAACTGACCTCTTTCCTCAGTGGAGCTGCACTTATGGCAGAAGGAGGAGGAGCATTTTTGCCCCTTTCCTTGTTACAGCCCCCCCAACCCACACAACCTATTCCACAGAGTGACTCCCAGACCCTTGGAAGTATCCTTCCAGCAGCTGGAAGAGATTCAGTAACAAGAGAGTAACACAGGAAAACTCCATTCCGTGCATGAAGTGGTAGATGATGATAATCTTCATGTATAGTCTATTTTTCCCACGGGGATCAAAGACTGGATTACAAATATGATAAGGATAGCCCAGGCAAGCCCCGTCTCAGAAGCTTAGCAGGCTCAGCCTTGGTTAGTAATTGGATGGGAGACCTGCAGTGAAGACAGGGTTGCAGAGGAGACAATGCCAAACCACTTCTGTTAGTCTCTTGCCATGAAAACCCCACCAGGGGTTGCCATAAGTCAGCTATGACTTGGCGGTACTCTCTATCTACTATCTAAGGACTTTCCAGTCAATTGGCGAGTGAATTACAAAGTATGGTAAATGCTGGAATAGAAGTTACTCAGCATGCTGGGACACTGGAGGAATGCTACTTTTCTCTTTGTATATGTGAGTTTTCTTCCAAATGAATAGGATGCCACGTCTAAGCTGGGAGCATCTCTCTGACTACTATGCCTCTTCCTGCATTTGTTGTCTTTCTCTCATGGCTTTCCAAGAAGGATGCTTCTCCAAGAAGGATGCTTCTCCATAGTCCATGAAGCCATGCGTACCTTCAAACACATGATGCCGGATAAGCTGGTCATTTGTCTAGAGAAAGTAAGTACCCCTTTAGACTAGGGGCAAATCCACATTACTCATTCTAAGTCGCATGTTCCCCGCATTCCCCACGCAATCCCGAGTGCCAGTCACATTACCTCATTAAACAGACGCATTTCATTCGCATTTCTCCCGAATATGTGGTCACAGGTTTTCAACAGGAGTTTCACGGTGGCCGTGAACAGGCCAATGCGCAATTTACGCAGTTTTTTTTAAAAACCACCCCCCTTCCTGTCTCTCCGGCCATTCTGAGAGTTCCTATTGGCTGATTCAACTTGCAAGTGCTCCATAGCCTGCAAAAGACTGTTTTTGACTTCATAGCATTGGATTTATTGATTATGCTGTTTGTGAATCAAATCTGGTAGTTTGAAAAATCATTTTGGGGTGAATCCATCCACAGAACGGACTCACGAAACTTCCTTTTTAACTGTTTTTTTAAAATATATATTACTGTAATATCGAAATTACAATATCCTTTTAAGGAAATACAATATCCTTATAAGGCAAGATCGAAATAACGGAAAAGTAATTTTTTTAAAAAAAAAGGCGGGAAGATTTGTTCCCTCCCTCAAAAGTGGAAAATGCAGGTGTGGGGTGAATGCAGATTCGGCCAGTGACTATTGGGAACATAATGACACTCCAAGGAAGTGAAACTTCAGTAAAATTCAGGCACAGAACTGTCCTGCATAGGAAATGCCCACGAAAGCTTCCCACATGCTTCCAAATTTCCAAAAAAGAAACGGGAGAGAGCCATCAGTGCTGTCAGTGGGGGAAAGAGAGGCATCATTATCTTCAATGATGTTTCTTTATAAGGCAAGATCGAAATAACGGAAAAGTGCGCTCAAAAAATTTTTAAAAAATGGGCGGGAAAAAAAGGTCCTGCCCAAAAAAGCGGTTTTTGAGCAGCCGTGTGACCAGAGGGACGCGCGAGAAATACGGATTGGAAGCAGGAATGTGAACGAAGAGGAAAAAATCGCAGATTGGAGGCAAACGGAAGATATCCAATGAACATGCGGGTAATGGGTGAATGTGGATTCAATCTAGGTTTCTTTCTTCTACAAGAATGCTATGAATTGGTAACTACCGCAATAAATGTAAATATTGTATTTTTTACAATTTACTTGCCTGAGGAGTGATTACTACATGTGGTTCACGTTGTCCTGACTGTGAAACTCTGCTACACTGAACTAATTTATGTTTTCCAATAATAAAAACATTTGACACTAACAGCAAAAATTCCTATTAAAATAGAACAATGCAGTGGGTGTAAACATTGGAGTCCATACCAGCAGGTCAATGGTATAAATCTCCTTTATTTGAACTGCGGCACACAACGCCTCACTCAGGCATCCATCTTGGAATCAGGCCTGAACTAATTCCACCTTTGTCAGGAACATGAATAGTCTGACAGCTCAACAAAAAGTATTGGTCACTAAGTGGAAACTAACTGGAAAAAATACAGGAAAAAATAACAGATCAAATACAATGGGGCTGGGCAGATAACAGTTATGAGAAAGACTATTCAGTCCGGGGCTTTTTTTCTGGGGAAAAAGGTGATGGAACTCAGTGGTGGAACTCAAGACCGCACAATGACATCACTTTAGGTCAGCTGGAACAAGGGGGGAGTTTTTTAAAGTTTAAATTGCCCTTGGCGAATATGGTCACATGGCCGGTGGCCCTGCCCCCTGATCTCCAGACAGAGGGGAGTTTAGATTGCCCTCTGCGCTGCTTGGTGGTGCGGCGGGCAATCTCAACTCCCCTCTGTCTGGAGATCAGGGGGAGGGGCCACCGGCCATGTGACCATTTTTAAGAGGTGCCGGAACTCCGTTCCACCGCAATCCCACTGAAAAAAAAGCCCTGATTCAGTCAATCAGCAAGTGGCGAACAAAATGTAATAAAACAATTTGAGCTAACAGCAGAGATTCTTAATGAAACAAAATATTGTAAGAGGGCTGGAGTTGTAGGATTGTTGGCTAAGGTAACAAAACAATCAATGTAGAAAAGTTTGTTCCTTATAGAAGTCACCCACCTCCTGAGCTTACCCATTATACTTTAATTCTGCTTCATTTATAAGAACATACTCCTGAACTGGCCAATATCCTCAACTCCAGGATAAGAAAGATGCAGCCTTAACCCTCACCAGGATCAAAGTAGAGTTAAATATTTCCATGCTCAGAAAGGGAATGGCAGGTTAAACAAGGCAATAATTTCTTAATTACCGAAGAGGAAAACATCAATAAACATTGGAAACCAGCAGCTGAAAAACCCTTGCCCAGGAAAACAAATATAACCACAGGTTTTGATTGTTAAGGTTCGCAGCGGAGATTACTTATTTTGGCAGGCACAGATTCAAGTCTTACAACGTGCAGCTCTTTTTAGTTCATGCTAAGCAAAACCATGTGTCCCTTCAAGGGAAGTTTTAATCTACCCTGGGGGAAAGCAAGGGGCAGGAACTAACAAACTGCACTTTACATGAATACGCACAGGTAGTTCTGTGCATGGAAATTACTAGGGGTACTTTCTCCACGGCTCTGCTCCTAATTGCCTTCCCAAAGCAGCTTTCTCCCTCTTGAAGAATGCTCTATTATTAGCTCAACAACAGTAGCCATTTTGAGATTGGCTCTGTCCTTGTGGCAGCCATTTTAGTGTCCACCATCCTTTGTCAAAATGTCAAATGTCCACACAACCTCAATGAAGTTAGGGATTTCAGTATTAGATAGGTAAATTTAATAATAATAACAACAACAACATTCAATTTATATACCGCCCTTTAGGATAACTTAATGCCCACTCACAGCGGTTTACAAAGTATGTCATTATTATCTCCTCAACTAGGGGTCATTTTGTAGAAAAAGAGCTGGAGGAACACATTAGCATAATTTATTAGCATATAACATGCCCCTTGCCATCACCGGAAGTGTGTCATTAGCATAACTGATTTGCATATGCCACACACCCCTGACATCACCTATCCTGGCTGTTTTGAACCCAATCCTGGCCATTCAGGGCCAAAATTGGGCCCAAAACGGCAAAAAGGGGCTGAAAATGGCTGAAAAAGGGGCCCCAAATGGTCAGGATCGGGCCACTGCTGAGCGGGAGAGTGATCCACTACCTGTCACAGGCCCGATCCAGGCCGTTTCAGCCCCAATCCAGGCTGAAATGGGCCCAAAATGGCTGAGAGTCAGGTGGGTGGGGCCACCTGTCATGTGACCTCTTTGGGGAACTGCCGGAACTGCGTTCCTGTGCGTTCCCCCTCAAAATGAGCCCTGTCCACAACAATAATTACCCTGTGAGGCGGGTGGGGCTGAGAGAGCTCCAGAGAACTGTGACTAGCCCAAGGTCACCCAGCTGGCTTCAAGTTGTTTGTTTGTTTGTTTGGTGTACTTCAGTTATATCTTGCCTTTATACCTTGGTTCCAAATGGCTTACGTTGTTCTCCTTTCTTTCATTTTATCCTCACAATAACTCTGTGAGGTAGGTTAGGCTGAGTGTGTGTGACTGGCCCAAGTAAGGTTGCCAGGTCCTCTTATTCTCCTGGTGTGTGTGTGTGTGGGGGGGGGGACACCTGGCACTCACTTTTTTTTTCTTTGTGCGTACGCAAAGTGCATGAGTGCTCCAGGCCCTGTGTGATCATGTCACTTCTGGGAAGCGATGTCATTGTACCGGCCTGGGAGCGCACACATGCTTCGCACCAGGCCAGTTTGGGCCCCAAATGGCCACTTTGCTTTGGCCTACCTACACGTTATAAAACACAATTAAAGATGCAGTTTGAATTCTGCAAGGAGAAAAGCTGATGGGGAGGTGTAATCTGGAGTGGAGAAATAAGGGGTAGGGCTGTGAAAGGTTTGGAATCCCTTTCACAGGCTTGGGGAAATGGCGTGAGAAGTGATCTGTCAACCAGCCCTCAATGAATAATTGAAAAGGAACAAAAACAGCAAAGTGATGTTTAGAGAAGAAGAAAAAAAGCTGGCTTATTAAGAAGCATAATTCCTCAGCCACATTTTTTGTTCCAGAATATATTTCAGTGAGATCAAATAACTCCTTAGAAAGGGTTTCTGTGGTTTTCCCTCCAACTGTGTTATTAAGTTTCCTGCTTGAAGAGGGCCATTAACCATAGAGTGCAAAATGCATTTCTTGAAGAAATGCAGCTTCTCTTGGTAATGGGTCAGTAGCTTGGCTTAAATTGATAAGTATATGCATCACTTATTTGATTAATACCTCTCTGTACCCTTGCTGCTAATTACACTGAAAGCCAAGGGAAGGCATATATGAAATATGATGAGCTTTCAAAAATAAGACAGAGAAAGCAAAAAATCTAAAGCATGCACTTGGAGAACGCAAATCTTGAGACTACAAAGGCTGGATTTAGAGATCTGTGTTGAAAATACAAATCAACAGCATATATTCACTTAATATGCATAATGTATTCCATATGGGAGAAAAGAAGACATTCCAGGGTATTGAAAACCATCTCCTGACTACAGGACATCTTGTTCCAGTATATTATGGAGAGGGAGAGAAAATGGAGTCTCTTCCATTGGCCTGCCCGCCTTCTGCATCTGAGAAGCCATCAACCACCCTACAGAAGGCAAGTATCTGGAACAATAGGGCTGGATTAACTTTTAACCTTGACCGTTTCCACACTGCTTACCTTGTTCCGGAAAACAGCGAAATCTCACGCGAAATTGCACGAGAAGATGCTGTTATCACATCTTCTCGTGCCATAATAGTGTCTTCTCGCATGATTTTGCGCAATATTTTGCTGTTTTCTGGAACAAGGTAAGCAGTGTGGAAATGGCCCTGGTTATTTGTATTCTGTTTAACCTGCATTTCATCCTAAATATTGTTGCTGGTGTAACTGGCTGTTATCATGTTATGTTCAACATAACCTTTTAAACAACCCTCTGAAAATCCTCTTCAGGTGAGCGTTAAGGAGAGAGATCCACTCTGAAAATTCATAGGAGGTCACCAGCCAGTAGCGATCCCATGCAACGAGTGCCATCTCCTGTAGTGGGAAACAAAACAAGGAAACGTAGTAGAGGAGAGAGGCGGAAGTAGACCATAAATGGCGCTCTGCCTTCACGATTCTGTGATGATGATAACAGACACTCGCATGCAACTAAACTCAACACACGTCCCATGAAATCACCGGACACGTGCACTCCTCCAGGAAGAATTGACACGTGAGCATTGGAGCACACATACTTTTGTGCGCTTGCTCAAACACACATAAGTCGTCTTGTGTAGTTCCCCCCTCAGTACCCCACTAGCCTCTGGCCTTTAGTGTCAAATAACTGTCAGCTGGAAGAGGAAGTGAAGTACCCACCATTGAAAGTAAGGGAAAGGAAACAGAAGTAGAGGATTCACCATTGAAAGTAAGGGAAGATTATCGGTGTGACTGTATTACCATAGAGAAAGATCGCCCAACATTTTGAACCATAGAAAAACATCGCCCGACATTTTAAGGGTAAGGGAAGCCTCAATTGCCATTTTAACTGAGGGCAAACGTCAAAAACTTTTGATATATAAAAACAGAGATTTGAATTAAAAAGAAGATGGAGCTAAGAAAGAGAGCTGATTCGTGGGGACCTAAGGCAAGTCCGATGGCCTCCAAAAAAGAAAAGGACTGGCAGGCTGCTATTGAAAATTTGGATAAGAAAATAACAGATGGAAATAAAGAGATTCCAAGACCACGGCAATACAGCCCGGAAAACCCACAACAACCAACTGTCAGTCACTTTGTCCTAGTATCTATGATATACTGTAGGTCTCTGTGGTATACCTAGGGTTCCCAGGTGCCCTTTGGTGGCAGGCAAACTCCTGGGGATTTGCCCCCTTGCCTGCCAATCTGCCAGCAATTGGCGGGAAGTGGCAATTGGCGGGAAGTGGCAATTGGCGGGAAGTGGCAATTGGCGGAAGTGGCAAGCCCCCTGGAGGTCAGCCGCTACTGGCAGGCACCCCAGGAACATGCATAGTGTACATGCTCCTGGGTGTGTGTGTGTGTGTGTGTGAGAGAGAGAGAGAGAGAGAGAGAGAGAGGTGATGTCACTTCCAGAAGTGACATCGTTGTGCTGGCCATGGGAGTATGCCCGTACTTTGTTTTGGCCCAACTTGGCCTCAAAACAGGTCAAATTGGCCCTGCGCAGAGCGCGGGAGCACTCTTGTGGGCAGTTTGGTGTAGTGGTTAAGAGTGCAGGACTCTAATCTGGAGAGCCGGGTTTGATTCCCCACTCCTCACCTTGAAGCCAGGTGGGTGACCTTGGGTCAGTCACAGCTTCTCAAAGCTCTCTCAGCCCCACCCACCTCACAGGCTGTTTGTTGTGGTGGGGATAATAATGACATACTTTGTAAACCACTCTGAGTGGCTGTTAAGTCATCCTGAAGGGTGGTATATAAATCGAATGTTGTTGTTGTTATGACATCGCTCCCAGAGTGATGTCAGTGCAAGCGCTGGGGGCTGTGCGCAGAAGCCTGACCATGCAATTTCCAAGTCACCCCACCCCATAGGGAGTATATAGGGACCTAGCAACCCTAGTTATACCACAGAAGTGGAAGTCCTAGAGCATGCACCCTCTGTAGCCAGTATAAGACTTCTGTTTCTCCTAGACTGCCTGATATCCCATACTGTACACCCTCTGAAGCTGCTATTTCCTACAGGGGAACTTTTCTCTGTAGCCTGGAGTTCAGTTGTAATTCTAGGAGACTGCTAGGCCTCATTTTGAGGTTGCTATCACATGCATACAGAATCCTACAAGCAGGGTTTTCTGGGAAAAGTGGTGGAACTCAGTGGGTTGCCCTCAGAGAAAATGGTCACATGGCTGGTGGCCCCGCCCCCTGATCTCCAGACAGAGGGGGGTTGAGATTGCCCTCCGCGCCGAGGGTAATCTCAACTCCCCTCTGTCTGGAGATCAGGGGGCGGGGCCACCAGCCATGTGACCATTTTCAAGAGGTTCCGGAACTCCGTTCCACCGCATTCCTACTGAAAAAAAAGCCCTGCCTGCAAGTGATGTAAAAAGGGAGGAAAAGGCAGAGGGAAATGATGCAAGGCAAGAAATTTAAGTTTAAAAAATGAATTTTGGTGGGAAGAAATGATCTCACAGAAAGGGGAGGAGATGGGGAACTAATCTTTAACCTGGATGTATCCCAGGATGCAAAATCATAAAAGGTGATACCCCCTGACCCTGCTTAGCTCCCTCCTTAAGCACCACCTCCAAATCTCCAGGATTTTTTCAAGTGAGTCTTGGGAAGAACCCTAGGAGGAAAGCCAAGGCTGATTCTTTCCTTTGGGGAAGAAGCAAGAGTGCCACGATATACATCAGCAGGCAGCTTGGCATGGGCACCACACTGGGTGTTACTAGCTTCAATGAAATAGCAGTTGTCTAATAGCCAAGTGGCTCCGATATGTGGATACTTAAATCTGGAGACTGGAGCCATGAACAGACAGGACAGATCTTCCTACACATCTGAAAAATGCTCCACGTTTGCAGAAAAATCTAAAAAATCTAAAAAAAAAAATGGAGGCTTCAAAAGCCCCCAAATGGTAAAAGATGGGCATTTAGCTTTAACCAGATGCCCTCAGTGGCTGTTGCCAGGCAATCCTAACAGTTTAGCCTGTATTCCAGTCTTGGTTGTGGTAAGTAAAAGCCAGGGGGAGGGGGCAGGGCACTTTCCTAGGCTTGTTCGTAAATTGTAAATGAAGTAAATTAGTAAATACAAGTGGGGACCAGCAAGGACTTGCAGGGAGCTCAATAGGATCATGAAAGTATCTCAGATCTAGTATGCAGTTCCTTCCCTACCTGCCCTGCACTCTTACATCTTGGATTAGTGAGCAGTTTCCAAGTGAGACAGATGTCTTCCTGGCTGCACTGAAAGCATTGTCTTCAAATAAGTGAGAGCAGCTCAAAAACCATTCCCTGCAATCTCATGTGCACCCATAACTTCCAATCATAATCTATGAATTTTCTCTTGATGCAATAACTAGGGACAAGAGGAACGAATGTTTAGTGAGCAGAGAATTCTTCCCCTGGTAGTTTGTAGACAGAACGGGGATTCCCAGAAATCTGAAAAAACTACCAAATGATAAATAGAAAATCCAGCAAAAGGGGGGGATTGCGTGTTTCTAATTGATTGCAAAGGAGGAGAGTATTTATCCTTAGGAAAGTTTCTGTTTAGATCATTCAAGAAGCTGGCAATGTCCATCGTCTTCTTCTGAATGCAAATCTTCAGGTCTCAATACACAATCTTGTACTGTATACACCCAAGATTAAACTACAAAAAGCGGTGTCTTTTGTTAAAAAGCTTCTCATTCATGGATTTTTTTAAATGACAAAGTATAAAACTGGGGTCAACAAAAAACTGGAGCTTGGGACAACAGCTATCAATAGAATAGGCCAAAATAGAAGACTTCCCCCAAACTAGCAAAACCACAGAGGTGTGATCCAGGAAGAGTTTGGGTCAGGGACATGGTGGGGTGGTGTTGCTGCCAGTGTGACAATGTCACTTCTGGGGAAAATCCAGAAGTGATATTGGGTAGCTCTAAAAATTGCTGGAAACTCTATGGTTTAATTTAGTTTTAACTGTCACAGTGGCCAGGGCTTTTTTTCTGGGAAAAGAGGTGGTGGAACTCAGGACTGCACAATGACGTCACTTTGGGTCAGCTGGAACAAGGGGGGAGTTTTTAAAAGTTTAAATTGCCCTTGGTGAAAATGGTCACATGGTCGGTGGCCCCGCCCCCTGATCTCCAGACAGTGGGGAGTTTAGATTGCCCTCCGTGCCACTCGGTGGCATGGAGGGCAATCTAAACTCCCCTCTGTCTGGAGAGCAGGGGGCGGGGCCACTGAACATGTGACCATTTTTAAGAGGTGCCAGAACTCCATTCCACCGCATTCCTGCTGAAAAAAAGCCCTGCCAGTGGCTATGAATCAAGATCTCCTTGAATGGCTCTCTAAAAGAAGATTGAGATGAAATATTTCTCTGGGTTTCCAAAAGACTGTCAAAGCATTCTGAAAATAGTTAACCCAATTAGCCTTAAACTTTCTGTGTTCAGTTAGGTTTGAGAAAATGTTATGAGATCTAATGCTTATTGCATACATTTTTTCAACCATCACAGGATTAATTCGTATAGATATGTTTCTTTTTAAGTTCTTTCTTTATAAAAAGGATTAAGTTTTATTTAAATAAAATGTATTAGTTCACTGAGCATCTCTCTCTGATTGCTGGGTAACAGATCAAACACTCCGAATTCATTCTTTTAATTGCACTATGCAAAGTAATGCCCTTCCAGTGTATTTTATTTATATAGATCCCAGTAAGTAGAGTTTCTCTGCCCAAGACATCTGACATGTGAAGAACACCTGTTGGGAGATGCAATGTTAGCTGGGAAGGGTAGTTTAAAAAGATAGAGCTAGTGGCAGGGAAAAGACTTTGCTATACACTGGAGCTGTGTGAAGGGGCTGTGAAATGCCAGAAGGGAAACTTCAGCCCATTAGAACCTCTCCAGGTTCAAGCCCAGATCTGGAAGGAAGCTCCAGCTCATTGCCATTTCTCTCTGCCCTCTGGTTGCAATCCCACACAGTTTTAGACTGGAGAGGTGAAATTGATAGAGCCTTCAGGGCAGTGAAGATGAAATTAACAAATGGAGCAATCTCTGCCGGCTCTGTCTTTTTAAATTATGCTTCCCAGCTAACATTGTGTCTCCCTACACTTGATGGACACCCTACACTTGATGAACAGGTGCTGAGGAATCTTGTGTAGAGACACTCTCTGCCAGTTAACTAACAGAAAATCTCTCAGATGGGCCGTCGTCACACGGGCATCTCTTCCGTTAAATTTACAGCATATAGCGTCCTACCTGTTATCGGCACAGTAACGTTTCTTTGGGTCACCTAACGGCTCTTCGCGCCACCAGCTGTCCACACCGAAGCACTCTGTTCTGTTCTCTCTAACCGCGCAGAAGCAGCTCCCCCCCCCCTTTTTTTTATTATTCTGGCGTTTAATTCCGCTATAACGGAATAACAGCATATAAACATTCCATTAGGGCAAAACATGATGATCCTTTTGTTTTTCCAACTTTGAAATTATATAAATAGCCCTTTGCCCGCAGAAAACTCCCTGTCTGGCGTGATCCCCATCGCTGAAGACTCTGCCATGGCGATTGAGTCATTTTTAGTTCAGCAGAAAGTTTGCATTGTGTTATGTCGTTATGGCGCTATAAGGACATAATAAAATAAAAAGGGGAGTCGCAGGAAGAAATGGATTCTGGGATTGAAGGGAGGGCATAGGGCGTTGCGAGGCGAAATACATCGATGTGAGGCATTCACACTGAGGCACAAAATAGCGCGACTATCAAGCACAAAGCAGAAGAGAGAAAATCGCTACAGTGTTGGAATAAGGTGGGTGTTTGCCGGGAAATAGCGCCATTTTAGCACTAAATAAAAGCCCGTGTGACGACAGCCAAAGTCAATTTGGTGCAGACCCTTAATGGGATGTGAATTGAATAAATTTCAATTCACACCATCCCCAGGATGGAGAGGGAAAAAGAGAAAAAAATTTGGCTCCTACCACCTGCCACGCACATCTGCCCCATCCAGGGATTGGGCTGCCCTCTCACAGTAACAGCCTCTTTTGCCTGCCCCATCTGAAACTCGGGCAGCTGGCTCGGTGTGGTAGCTGCTTCTGCCCATTCTGTACAGGGTGCAGACAGCCAGCTTCTGGTCATGGCTCTCACCTGCTTTACACAGGTGAGGGCTGCCCTTTGCTTGCCCCTGGCAGGGGGGAAGCAATGGGGTGGGGGGTAGCAGTGATTCAGGAGCCCCATCCTGGACTTTTGCCTAGGGCCTTCGAATCACGAAGACCATCCCTGTTGCCCAGTGATCTCTGCCTTACTTAGGGATCTTCCGCCTGAGCATCCTGCCCCGGTGAGATTTTCCCTGCTGGAGGGAAGATGAGAAGACCCGCACGCCAGGGTGCAGGATTCAGACAGCCCAGTGTCAGCCCACTCCCTGGTCTTGCAGACTCTCCTGACAGAGGTGATAGGTAACAGCCTCCCATATTAAAACCGGAGGACACAAAGCATTAAAGGTATATAAGGATCAAATACTAATGAAATCAGTATTTTGGGAGTAGGATCAGGGCTTTTTTTCAGCTGGAACGCAGTGGAACAGAATTCCGGAACCTCTTGAAAATGGTCACATGGCTGGTGGCCCCGCCCCCTGATCTCCAGACAGAGGGGAGTTGAGATTGCCCTCCGCACCGCTGAGCGGCTTGGAGGGCAATCTCAACTCCCCTCTGTCTGGAGATCAGGGGGCGGGGCCACCAGCCATGTGACCATTTTCCCCGAGGGCGATTTAAACTTTTAAAAACTCCCCCCTTGTTCCAGCTGACCCAAAGTGATGTCCTGGTGCGGTCTTGAGTTCCACCACCTCTTTTCCCAGAAAAAAAAACCCTGGAAAGGATGGTGTGCAAATTTGTGTGGCCTTGGCTCAGGGGCTCCATTCTATAGAAAAGACAAAAATCCTGTAATCAATAGAATGTCTTATTCCTTCAAATATTTTTCTTGTAGGTATGTTTGACAGAAGTTTAAGAACCCATATTTAAGGTGCAGGTAAGGGTGTTCAACAGGTCTCAATTAGGGTTGCCAGCCTCTAGGTAGTGGCTGGAGATCCCCCGGAATTGCAACTGGTCTCCAGGCCACAGAGATCAGTTCACCTGGAGAAAATGGCTACGTTGGGGGGTGGACTCTATGGAATTATGCCATGCCAAGGTCCTTTCTCTCCCCAAACCCCACTTTCTCCAGGTTTCTCCAAGTTTCACCCCCCAGATCTCCAGGAATTTCCCAACTTGGAGCTGGCAACCCTAGTCTCAATTGAAGGACAACTTGGATGCCTGTATGTTGTCTTGCTGTCTTGTAGAGCTCCTGGAACACCCCCCCTGATCCTAGGGTCCTTGCCCAACGCTGGACCGGCAATTTAAACCATGCATTTCATAGAGAACCTTTCAAGGGCATAGATGTACAGATCCAAGTATAATCTTAATCACACAATCAATGCTGGGAATACATGCTTCAAGCAAAGAACCATCAATCAGAACGTTGGTCATTGTTCATTAGGCCAGGCTGTGGTTTATCCCCCTAGTATTTTGGTGTTAGGTGAGTGGGCAGAAAACCGGAAATGAGTCTTGTACTATTTGGGGGTCACCCCGTCTGCTTGCTGGAAGAGGAGGAGGGGCCATGAAGGGTAGGCAGCATTCGGCCACTGTTTTGGACACTGGGAGAGGGGGGATATGCTGATCTTGGCAGAAGAATCAGGAACGAGAGTCGAGTTGGCAGCCTCCGAGTGGGGCCTGGAGATCTCCCAGAGTTATAGATGATCTTCAGATGACAGAGATCAGTTCCCCTGGAGAAAACGGCTGCACAGCGCTGGATCCAGGTGTGCGGACGCCCGGGGCAAACCTTACCCGGGCACTCTGCGCGCCCAGTGCTGCGTGATGACGCCACTTTTGTGATGTCATCACACAGGGAGGGAGCCATGCGCGGCAAGCCGGCCGCCCCAGCACACGGTGAGCCACGGAGCTGGCGGCGGCGAGGGCGTGTGCTGGGACAGCTGGCTTGCCGCGCTGGTGGCTGAGCGCAGGGCTGGGAGGTCCTGCGCGGCAAGCCAGCCAGCTGCCCCATCGGCGGGGCTGGCGAGGGTCTCCCAACCCTGCGCTCAGCCTCCTGGGCAGCTGGCAGCCGCGCCTGGCGCCCCCTCTTTGGCGGTGCTGGGGACAGGCTACTTCCCTGCCCCCTTTTGATCCGGCCCTGTGGCTGCATGGCATTATACCATCTTAATTCCCTCTTCTCTCCAACCTCTGTCAACCCCAGACACCACCCTCAAATCTCCAGAAATTTCCCAAGCTGGAGCTGGCAACCTTAGGTATTTTCTCAATTTTTGTCATTCTGAAAGGTGATGCTTCTAATTTTCCATGGGTAATCGGATAGTTTCCTTTTCCCCAGCATTCCTTCCTCCCTGATGCCTGAACATCTTGGCCACTCACTCACTCGATCAGCTCAAGGGGTTGTTTGTAGAAATACAGTTCACTTAGTAGTGATCTGATGGAAAGGACACATTTCTTAATAAAGGGTATTTTCTCATTTTCACGTTTTACTCTGCCTCCTTGTCCCTCATTTATTATTCCTTCTATGCCAAGTGCTATAATCCCACCACACTTTTGCTGTTCTAATTGCTGCTACACAAGCACTAACAAACCACAAAAATTTCACACTTTCCCACAGGCAGGAGAAGAAATACAAAATGTCCAGTTTCTTTCATCCTGGCATTTGGTTTTAATCATCATTTGCAAGTCACCTTGCTACAATTTCCCTGTGTGAAAGGACATTAACATGGACCCCCCTTCTTAGATGCGTCCTGTCTACCCTGACTCCATCTTGGCTAAGTTTGCCTTGGCAGCCATTTCAGGAGCTAGCTGTGCGCACGCATGAGATAAGACACAGAAGCCCCCGCAGGGTAAGTGCCAGGCTCCCAGGCTCCCGCTGGGGGACTCGAGGGGCCTGGCCACCCTACAGAATGCTCAGCCTTTCATTACAGGAAAAATAAATGCTTCACGGCAGAAGGCCTAAGGGGGCCTAATATTCAAGCAGTCTTAAGCTCCATCACCTCTTGCTATAGGAAAAACAAGTATTTGCAGGGAAGAAAATACATTCGAGTCATAAACAACCCCCTCTCTGAATGCTGAGATTGCCAACATGGCACGTGGGCAGAGCGCTTTCCCTTCTTTATATAGCAGCCACACATATCTACTCAGGGCTTTTTTTCTGAGAAAAGAGGTGGTGGAACTCAGTGGGTTGCCCTCGGAGAAAACGGTCACATGGCTGGTGGCCCCGCCCCCTGATCTCCAGGCAGAGGGGAGTTGAGATTGGGGAGGGCAATCTGAACTCCCCTCTGTCTGGAGATCAGGGGGCGGGGCCACCAGTCATGTGACCATTTTCAAGAGGTTCTGGAACTCTGTTCCCCTGTGTTCCCCCTGAAAAAAAGCCCAGTATCTACTTATCTAGTATTAGGGTATGGATTTCTGGGCTGAAGGGAGAGATTTGCAGGATGGTATAATTTAGGAATCTCCCAGTTTAAGTATGGAAGCACTATGACTTCACGTAGGCCAGCCGAGGAATTCAGGAGCAGCATGAGACAGACTTGTTCTGCTTCTTGGGTGCACTGGTTAATCGCTGCACTGCTTTTCTTGTAAGCTGGTTTGGGCTCTTTTCAAAGAAAAGACGGATAGAAATACTTACATAAATCAATAAATCCCCTTACCCATCTCCTTCCTCTGGGGTGATTTGTTATGGACGAGCCATGTCGGAGGAACCAAAATTGGGTCAATAGTAACTATAAGTGGCCATTTAACTTAAAAGTAACACATCGACACATTAAAATTGATCAAAGTGAATGTTTTATTGGATTTATTTATTTTTATTAAAATTTTATTAAAATGCTTTATCATTGTATGTGTTTTATGGGTTTGTTTCCTGCTCACCAGGCAGGAGGCAAGTCCAGCCAACAATAGGGTCCACTTCCAAAGTTAAAGTCCAGGGTCAGGTAACCTGACCCAGAGGCAGTCCAAATGCTATAGAATCACAGAGTTGGAAAGGACCCTAAAGGTCATCTAATCCAACCCCTGGCACAATTCAGAAAATTCACAGCTACCTCCCCTACTCCCCCAGTGACCCCTGCTCAATGCCCAGAGGAAGGCAAAAAACCTCCAGGCTCCTTGGCCAATCTGGCCTGGAGGAAAATTCCTTCCTGACCCCAAAGTGGCGATCGGCGTTACCCTGGGCACGTAAGAAAGGGCCACGAGAGCCAGGCACTGGCTCATCCCTTCCGGCCCTCCTTCTCATGATCTGTTTAAGTTCATACCAAGTCGCAGAATCAGCATTTCTGACAGATGACCAACTAGCTACTGCTTAAAAACCACTAAAGAAGGTAAGCCTTCCACCTCCCAAGGAAGCCTGTGCCTCAGAGGAACTGCTCTTACTCTCCGTAATCTTCCTAATGTTTAGTTGAAAGCACTTTTGGCTTAATTTTAACCCACTGGTTTTGGCCTGACCATGAGGAGCAACAGAAAACAACTCTACTCCTTTCTCTTTGTGACAGCCCTTCAGATATTTAAAGGTGGCTGTCGTATCACCTCTTAGTTGTCTCCTCTCCAGGCTAAACATACCCAACTCCTTCAACCTTTCCTCATAGGACTTGGTCTCCAGACGCTTCACCATCTTTGTTGCCCTCCTTTGGGCATGTTCTAGCTTGTCAACATCCTTCTTAAACTGTGGTGCTCAAAACTGAACATAGTACTCCAAATGAGGTCTAACCGGAGCAATGTGGTACCATTATTCCATATTTCCTTTTAGCTACCACATCACACTGCTGACGTGTGTTCAATGTAAGCCTACTAAGACCCCTACATCCTTTTCACATATACTACTGCCAAGGCAAGACTCACCTGTCTTATAATTATGCATTTAACTTTTTTCTACCTAAACACAGAACTTTATCTTTACGTAAATTCATTTTGTTTGTTTTAGCCCAGTTTTCCAGTTCATCTTGATTCTATCTTCTACTATATTAGCTACCCCTCCAAATGCAGTTTCATCTGCAGATTTAATTATCATCTCTTCTATTCCTTCATCCTTCCTCCTCTATTTCTTCATCCTTCCTCTATTCCACAACACAGGGCTCAGGACAGATCACGGAGGCAACCCACTTGTTACTTACATCCAAGATGATATGGAACCATTTACAAGCTCTTTTTGGTACAATCTGTCAGCCAATTACAGATCCACCTAACGATAGTAACATCCAAACCACATTTTACCAGCTTGTCAACAACAATATCATGTGAGACCTTATCACAAGCCTTACTGAAGCTATATTCACAGCATTCCCCCAACGCACCAAAACAATAACTTCGTCTAAAAAAGGAGACAAGGTTAGTCTGGCTTGACTTGTTCTTGAGGAACTCATGCTTGCTCTTTTTAATCACTCTTTTCTAAACGATCACGGACTGATTGCTTGGTTATTTGTTCTAGAAGCTTTCCAGGTATGGACATCAGACTGACGGGTCAGTAGTTATCCAGATCCTCTTGTTTCCTCTTCTTGAAGATGGAGACAACATTTGCCCACCTCCAGTTTTCTGGCACTTCACCTGTTCGCTAAAAATTCTCAAAGATTATAGGTTACAAAGTTCTAAGACTTAACAGCGAGCAAGTCACGCTACAGCTACTCACCCCCAGCTGCAAACAAGCTGATCCCACACTGGCTTCAGCCACACTGTAGCCTTATACAGGGAGATTCCCCTACAAGTGATGCTGGATTCCCATGTTAGGATCCCAAAAGTGAGCCGGCAAGCCTGTGATTTGTGAGAAGGGGCCTTCTCAGAAAGAACTCTCTTTGCCCTGCAGCAAGGGTGGTGTTTCAAGAAGACCCACTCGCCTCTTGGGTGTTCCCTTTCAGGAAAAGAGGGACCCTCAAGCTACTTAGGACAAGCTGAGGATATGGATGATGGGCTTTGGTATGGACCAGGAGCAGCTTTGGGTCCTGTTGTGGTTTCAACGACATGGCTCTGTCCCCATCCCCATTTCCCTGGAGAGGGACATTACCTGTCCTTGGAAAGAGTGCCGCAATGTCACTGAGAACCTCTCTGCCCCTCCCGCATTCTTCTTCCTGGAGAAATTGGGTAGATGCTCCCAATGATCCAAGTCTTCTTTATCTCAGCAAACAGTTGGGATATTTGCCTCCCCCATCCATGCTGGCGTCACCCATCTGCTCACCTCCTCTTCCACCAGCAGTTCCTGCTCCCATCCCTGGAGGGAACAGAGAACGAAGAGGCCTCCCTTCCTCACCCACTCCCAGCCCTGGTGCAAGGCAGTTTCCATAGCCACCGTCAGGAGGAATGCCTCTGCCCCTAAGTGTGGCGATTCCAGAACACCTGAAACCAACAAGTCGCCCTTTGAGTCGTCTCCTGGCTTGCCCAAACTGAAGCCCGCAGATGAAGAACTGTCCTGGCAGCTGTTCTCTGGATATCCTGGCTCTTGTCTCCTCTCCATTGCCTCGCCCCCTTTCAAAATGAAGACTTGAAACTCCCTGCGGCAGGGACTTGTTTCTTCTGTTCACGCTATTCTGGTCGGGGCCACGTGTACTGAGGGTACATGGAATTTCTAAAGGAACAAAAATAATTGACCATAAGCTGTAGTGATCCGAAGGCAAGGGGAGAGTCCAGTCTCTCTCTTCACACCACTGCCCCGTAGAGGCTCTCACGTTTCCTGGATGGGAAGGGGTATAAAGAGAGACCCCCCCTTTGCCATGCCCCCACTGACCTTTCACAAGGATGCCATTCCAGCACCACAGAAAGTTCTCCTTGCCTCATCCATAGAGATGATGTCCAGGTAGTCCTCCCTCTGTGACTGCTCTGCGTCCTCCTCCCAGAAGTACATGGTCCTCTTCAGGGCTGGTTCCCAGGGGTTTTTTTTGGGCGGGGGGTCTAGGTAAAAAGTGCTCAGGGACTCCCCTATGCTCACTACCAGGCTCCTCTTCTTGCTCTCCCAGCCTTGTCCCCCTCACCTGTGAATCCTTTGCCCACTCACAAGTGCTCCCAATCACCTCTTGTCACAGCTGCCCACACTGCCTGCATACCCTTTCCTTCATGCTGGTGGGTGTAGCTAGGAGTGCCATTGCCTTGGCCACCAGGAATTCTGAGGCTTTGTCCATCAGCCACAAAACAGAGGCAGTCAGCGTTCTTGGTCTCCTACTCCAGGTTCTCTCCTTGGCAACTCAGCATGCGTTGGACATTGGGGGCGCTGCATGCCTCTCTGTATGCATGTATAACTTTAGCCAAGTAAGGTGCTACTCTTTTGTTTAAGGTGGGAACGCCTCCTGACTCCCCCTCTGTCTCTGTGCCTCTTGGGAGATTTCTCTCTTGCCCATGGTCTTCCAGGGGGAAGGATGTGATCCCTCTATGCTCCGCCATGAAGGCCTTACCCATAGACCCACACCTCAGCCATGCTGCCAAACTCAGGCCGCGGTTTAGTTATAGGGAAAGTGAGTCTTTAGATTAGGATCTTTCTCTCTTCTCCAAGACAGTGTTATGGATGGAATCTACCTCAATAAAACTGTATGTTATATCTTTCTATGATTTGTCTGAAGACTAATTAATGCACATTTGGGGCTAAATGCTTCTGAGTAACTCTGCTGCTAGCATAAAGGTATCACAAAACTAGAAACAAAATCCTAATAGGGTTATGGAGACCCAGATTTGAATCTAAGAAGTTAAGAGTTTAAACCTTAAGAGTTTTAAACTGCAAAGTTTTTTTTTTCTTCACTCTACCTGGTCTCACAACCTTTGGTAAGAGAACAAAGGTGTTTAAGTATCCTTGAATTGCTCTAACAGGCAAATTACAAAGGAAACAAAAGAAACTGAGTGATTGGCTTAACAGCCCCTTCCAGGCCCCAACATGCAGAGAAGCTTTCTTTTTAAAACTTTAAATAAAGGGAATGGAAGACTTATATTCAGTTGAAGTTTCCTTTCTCAGTGGTCCAGGAGTGGGGCAGTCAAGACCTTTGGGTACCTTCTCCTCCGTCTCTTGTGCAGGGTCGGACAAAACTTGCGATTAGACATGGGCACGATCAAAAAAAAAATCCTGATCAAGCCGATCATGGATCGGTGGCGCCGCCGAACCCAGGTAACTGAACCTCACTGATCAAGTCCTGTTTCCG
This sequence comes from Eublepharis macularius, assembly GCF_028583425.1. Classification (NCBI taxonomy): domain Eukaryota; kingdom Metazoa; phylum Chordata; class Lepidosauria; order Squamata; family Eublepharidae; genus Eublepharis; species Eublepharis macularius. The sequence continues at coordinate 17,863,308 of NC_072802.1, forward strand.
ATCGGGAATCGGGAAGGCCAACGCGGAAGGGCGCCCTGTGGTTTCCAGTGCTATAGGAATGGTGGTTGGTGGCAGCGGCCACCAGGCCCATCAGGCCCGGGGAGGCAGAGACGAGCCGCCTCCCCTCAGGGGGCAGGGGGTCTGGCCGCTCGCCGGCGGCACCCCCCATGTGCCCGGCCCCAGAGCTAGACAGCAGCCCTAGAACCAGAGAGAGAGAGAGACTAGAGCCCTACCCCAGCAGCAACACTCCCCCAGACCTGAGTGACCAGGCACTAAAGTGTGTAATGTGAGCCCTCAGCCGAGGTGCCCACCGAGCTTGGACCCACAGCTAGGCAGCAGCCCTGGAACCAGAGGAGATAGATCCCTATTCCCTAATTCCCTATCCGTGCGCTGAAGCCCAAAGCTAAAGCTCTCTCTCCAAAAGCGACAACAAGCAAGAGCTCTGTCCCACTCCACCGCAAGCAGAAAGTGAAACTTAGTTGCATGGCACATGGCTATTTATAAGCCTGTGTCTGCAATGCAGGAGGGCTGTGTTTGGCCGTAAGAGCTGCCTCTCAGGCTTTGCAGGGATGAGATTCGAGTGCCCATGGCTACAGAAGAACACCCCCTTCCCCCGCCCTCCCCTCTCTTCTCCCAAATGGACGAGACGGGCGTGCACTTTGCTGGCTGCTCCGTGGTTAGAAGAAAGGCCCGCTGATCAAGGAAAGCTGGACTTCCATTTGCGTTTCCAGGGCAACAGAAGGAGGGGAAACAGCTCAGGCATTTCCCTGGCTCTGTTTCCCCAGGGCTCTGTTTCCCCGGGAATAGATGGCTGGGGCTCCGTTTCCCCGAGAATAGATGGCTGGCACCAGAGTGCCTGCAATCCCAAACAGAAACCGATTGATCCGATCAAGACTCGAGCAAGCGCCACACATGAACGCTGCATCGGTTGCCATGGACGGAACCGATCAGCCCGGTCCCGATGGCGCAATCCCAAACAGAAACCAATTGATCCGATCAAGACTCGAGCAAGCGCCACACACGAACGCTGCATCGGTTGCCATGGAGAGAACCAATCAGCCCGGTCCCGATGGCGCAAACGCCATAATTGGGTTTTTTTTCAAATCGTAATTCAGCTCGTGCCCATCTCTACTTGCGATCCTCAGGGGAGGGGCTCCCAGGCTCTCCAGTTCCTTTTCAAGACCTCATCGATCCCGTCCATTTTCTTTTCCAGGCTTTCCGTGTCCTGTTTCACATAACTAAAATACTAATAGATTAACTTTTCCAAACATAACTGACTAAAAGACACCCAAACCAACCTGCCTTAACTGGCCTGCTCTTTTCTTTTCTTTTTTTTTAAATAAACTGGGTGCGTTTCTGACTGCCACACTCCTGGACCACCGATAAAGGAAGCTTCACGGTAAGTGAATATAAATCTTCCATTCTCCTGTGGTCCTGGAGTGGGGCAGTCAAGACCTTTTTTGGCTTTTTATGCCATCCCAATACATTCCCTAATCCACCTATTCAGCATGGATGAAGTCACTCTCTCACCCATAGAGCTTCTTCTAAATGAAACAAACATACTCTCCACCTTACGTATCTGCCTGGTTCTTTTGATATAGAAACTCAGTGCCCTTTTCACATCTAGGCTGTGCCACGTCCTCTCCCTCTCGTGTTTAGGACTGGTGCAGAAGGAAGGCAGGACTATGTCTTCCCCCCTATGGAAAGACAAATTGATTTTTGGTATAACGGTAGGATCTGTCTGTAGAACTATCCTGTCCTGATGGAAAATACACAGATCCTTATTTACTGAAAGAGCCCCTATCTCTGACACCCTTCTAGTAGAGGTCAAACCCACTAGGAAAACTGTTTTAAGAGTCAGTTTCTTAAGGGAGCAAGTCACCATTGGTTCAAAGGGCTCTCTTGTGAGAGCATTAAGGACTAAATTCAGATTCCAGGTAGGGAAACGATGCACTTGCGGTGGATTTAGTAACATGGTCCCTCTCAAGAACCTTTTGATATGAGGGTGTGTAGTGAGAGACCTCCTGGTCTTGGACCCCCTGATCGCCGAAATCACTGCCACCTGTCTTTTCAGAATGCTGGTGCACTACTAAGTCCTTTGTCTAAACCATCTTGTAGGAAAAGGAGAATCTGTCTCATGGATACAGACATAGGGTTCCGTCCTTTTTTGTCACACCATTCGGCGAATAGTTGCCATGTCTTATTGTAGCTCCTGTTGGTAGAACCCTTCCTTGAGGCCAGCATTGTGGAAATCACCCTCTCAGAATATCCTAAATCCCTAAGTTGGTCGTGTTCAACCGCTAAGCCGTCAGCCTTAGGGATGTCGGATTTGGATGCCAAATCTTCCCTTGTGTCAGTAGATCCTTCCTGAATGGCAGTGTCCACGTTTCCAAACAGGACATCCTCTTGAGGTCCTGGAACCAGGGTCTTCGTGGCCAGAAGGAGGTGATCAGTATTACATCGCCTTCTGATCCACAATTCTCTATATTACTCTGTGTATTATCTTTGGTGGAGGGAAGGCATAGAGAAGACTTCGCGGCCAATCCTGAGACAGCGTGTCTACTCCCATCACCTCTGGATCTCTGTGTCTTGAGAAGAACTTTGGAACTTGTCTGTTCCTTATGGAGGCGAAGAGGTCCACTTCTGGTGTGCTGAACTTCTGACATATTTGTAAAAATACCTGTTTGTTCAGCATCCATTCAGACCGGTCCACTCTGTTCCGACTCAGCCATTTTGCCAGTATGTTCTGTCGTCCTGCAATATGACTTGCCTTTATCGAACTCAAGTTCACTTCTGCCCAGAGAAAAATCTCTTCTGCCTCTTTGTTCAGAGTTCTGGACTTGCTGCCTCCCTGCTTGTTTACGTACGCCTTTGCCATCATGTTGTCGGTGTGTACCAGAACATGATTGTCTTTTAGGTAGTCCTCGAACTCTAAGAGTCCATTCCTTATAGCTTTGAGCTCCAGGAGGTTTATGCTGGCTCCCCGCTCTCTGGAAAGCCACTCTCCCTGTGCCATCCTATCTTTTGTGTGGGCTCCCCACCCTGTCAGGCTTGCATCTGTCGTCATTGCTATTCTTTTCGGTTTCCTGAGCAGTGATCCCTCCATAAACCTGCTCGGATCCAGCCACCAACTCAGTTCCCTGGACAATGTCTGAGGAATCTCCACTAGCTTGTGCCACCTGTGGATTATGATCCGTTGGTACGGTCGCAAAAACTTCTGTAATGGTCTGGTGCGGATTCTGGCCCACTGAAGTGTATCCTGACAGGACACCATCATGCCCTGCAGCTTGGCCAATTGCATTATCTCTACCAGCTTTCCTGATTGGATGGCTTTTACCAAAGAAAGGATTTTCTGTTGTCTCTCTGGAGACACAAAAGCCTTGTCCAACAATGTATCCACTATCACCCCCAAGTGGATAATTCTCTGCGTTGGGGACAGAATGCTCTTCTGTCGGTTGATAATGAAACCATGCCCCTCCAGGCAATCTATCATCAGTGACACCACCCTCTGTGCCAAGTGTAGGGACGGGGCCTTTATCAAGATATCGTCCAAGTAAGGTGACAGGGCTATTCCTTGGACTCTGAGGAAGGCCACAAGAGTTACAAGCACTTTCGTAAATACTCTCGGTGAGGATTTCAGGCCAAAGGGGAGAGCCCTGTACTGGTAGTACTCCCCATCGTAGGTGAAACTTAGGTACTTCCTGTGAGAAGACTGTATAGGGATGTGTAAGTAGGCCTCTGACAGATCTATGGAGACTAAAAAGTCCCCTTGCTGTATGGCCCCTGTGGTGGATTTCATTGTTTCCATTTTGAACTTCCTGGATCTTATGTGGAGGTTCAGCCATTTCAGGTCCAATATGGCCCTGACGTTCCCATTCTTCTTCAGGACGATGAAGAAGATGGAGTACACACTCTGTTTCTTGTGAGTTGTGTTGGTACTGGCTCTATCGCCTTGATCTGCAGCAGGTGCTTGATGGCCTCTTTTATCTTCAGATGTTTCTGCTGTGATTGGTTCCAAAACACTTGGATAAAGCGTCTGGTTGGAACCTTCTCAAATTCCAAAGAATAACCCTTGGACACTGTTTCCAGCACCAATTTGTCTGACACAGTCTGTCTCCAGCCAGGTGCAAAGTCCCAATCTGTCCAACCTCCCAGTGACACAGATAGTCATGCTTGGCCGCTTTTCTTTTGGCCTTTGGGCTGGGAGGCTGATTTCCTAAAGGTGAAAGGTCTGTTGTCAGATCTTGGTTTGACTTGCCACCTGCTCTTGAACGGTCTGTCAGTGTTCTGCCTGGCTGGTCTTCTGAAGTCTCGAAAGGAGTGTTTTCCTTTGTACTTCAGGTCCCTTTTCTTTGATGGTAGCACTTTTTTCTTTTCTGCATTTTCTACCAAATATTTGTCTAAAGCCTATCCAAAGAGTTCATTGCCTGCGTATGGAATCACTGCCACCTTACTATGAGCAAGTGGATCAACATCCCAGTTTCTCAACCACGTGTTCTGACGTGCCTCCACGTTAAAGTCCATGGCCCTGGAAGACATTTGGAATGGGTCCAGAGTGGCATCTGCTGCAAAGGCTGCTGCCAGGGCTATTTTCTGTACTTTGTTTTTAATTTCCTTAGGGACTTCTCTTCCTGCGGCTGCCAGGTCCGAAGCCCAGGTACAGGCTGCTCTCGCAAACAATGATCCTGTTGCTGAGGATTTCAGGGATGCCGCAGATGCCTCAAAGTTCCTGCATAAAGCCTGTTCAATCTTTTTGTCTGAGGGGTCCTTTGTCACACCCTCTGCATCCATGGGTAGGACCGAAGTTGTCGCCCGTCTGGTAACAGGATCATCCACTATAGGAAGCTTTATCTTCTTGGCGTCGTCAGGGCTCAGAGAATAAAACTTATGGAACACTGATTGATACAGTTTAGGTTTTGCTGGATTATCCCATTCTGTTTTCAGGATGTCATGGAAAATGGCTGGCAGAGGCACCCCCGTTTGCTTGCGTCCCATCTTCGGCAGTGCCCTCTCTAAACCTTGGGCGTAGGAGGGGTCCTTCTCCATCTTCCTTGTAACAGGTTGTGATATTTCCAGAGTTCTTAACACCTTTGCAAGCAACTTAGAATACCTTTCAGGTAGAAAAAGCCTAGATTGAATCTGGTTTGTATCCACCTCTTCCTCCTCTGACGGTTCCCCTTCCTCACTCCCTGAGGTTTGATGGAACGTTATTGAATCCCCTTGGGACTTATCTGAGTCACTGGAGTCCTCATCTTCCCACTCCCTCAATCTCCTCTTTTCAGGTTTATTTTGGGCAGTGGTTCCCGCGTGTCTTTTCCCTTTAGAGGTACTTGGCTGTTGTTTGTCTTTCCTCTGGGGGGCTAACTGCACTTTCAGATCTTTTATTGCATTGTTCAGCCCTTTTTTGATCTCTGCTTGCAGCCAAGCCAGAATGTTTGCTTTTGCCTCTGGACCTGCTAGATCAGAGGTCACTACTCCCTAGGCTTTCCCCTTGGTTAGAGTGTGAATACCTTGGCAGCTTTGGGGGTCTCCACACCACTCAGGGTTGGCTCAGTCACTTTAGATTCAGCCATGCTGGCCTATGAAGCCATTCCAGCCAAAATCTTCCCGCCTAAAAGCAAAAGCAAGCGTGGGCGAGTATTATGACACAGCCGAGGCTTTAATGCCCCTATATACCCCTTAAACTGAAGGGCTCAGGAGTCTAGCACTGAGGGAAGTTGTCTCCCTACTGACGATTAAGACAGACTCATGGCACCCAGGGGACTCATACAACCCGTAGGCTGTCTTCCGTGCCCCGCTGCCGTTTACCCCAAGGCTGTCTCCATTCTCAAGCCCGGTTCAAACGGCCCTCCATGGGACACCCCCCCCCCCGCTTCCTTGAGGATCAAGAACCTCTCCGCGGGGGCTGTAAGCTCTATTTACATTCCGGTGTGATCTATGAGTGCCGTTTAGAAGCCTCGCTGGGCTTCCTTTCGATTTTGTAGCATCACAGCGTTTCTAGTCGCTCCTCCTGTGCCTCTGCAGAAGCCGGGTCCTAGCTATCTAGGATCGTCGGCCCTGCAGCTTGCCTCCACGGCTTTCGTATCGCCAACAGTAAGTTCATGGGAATTAAGCAGACTCTTGGACTGCTTAGTTTGTCAGGAGCATTGGTCTACTGGTTGCAGCTACAGCCAGAGGGACCATTCTCAAGAATTCGAAGCTGGAGCGCAATCAAGAGTAGCAGAGAGGGTCCCATCTGGGGCTCCGCCTGCAATAAGTGGCAGCTTCCAGCAGTTCTGTCCTGGGCTGATGCCCAGCCTGAACTTGTCACGGCAGCCACTGCCCACTGGAACTTGCAGGAAGAGGCAGAGCATGCACACATACACGTGCACGCACACACATGCACATCCTTCAAGGCCCAGCTTTACCTGTGGCAGAGAAGAAGCAGCCAGCACCAACCCTAGAGGAGAAGCACCAGGTGTGGGCCAAGCTGAGGAAGGAGCTTGCAGCAGTAGCCCTGTCTTCTTTGGATGCACCTGCCTGGCAGCACCACTGGCTCAGCTAGCTCTATAGCCTCCCCTGCAGCTTAGGGAAGGCCAGCCAGAGCAGCAAGGAAATGACCCCAAGGGGTGGTCTCAGAAGGCAGGAACATGGCCAGAATGGGTCTGGGGAAGCTGGGGTGGGGCAATCCAGAGCTCTCTGCCCTATATAAGACAGCAACATACCCACAGGTGCGAAGGCTGCTGTGTCAGGCAGCTAGCCAGCCCAAAAGAGCTCTCCCCACCTTCCCAGCAGGAGGGCTGGGACTCGGAAGTGGCAGATGGGGACAGGGAGGAGGGAGCAGAGGCCTGCAAAAGGGAGGCTCCAGGATAGGGTTGCTGTTCCTCCAGTGGGGACAGGGGATCCCCCATTCCCATCTTCTTCCCCCTGCCACTACTCACCTGGCCGGTGAATAGACACAGGAACAGACCTTCCGAGGTGCACTCCCAGCATGGCACAACAACGTCACTCTCACTGTGAGGGTAAGGGGACCTGGCAACCCTACTCCAGGAATGGGCCGTGGAGAAAGCTGAGGGTGGCTCTGCACTTTGAGAGATCACAAACCCGGAGCTAAAAGAGGAACAGAGTGGTGCAAACTGCTCCTTTGTGCATCCTGAGGCCTGGGGGGGGGGGATCCTCCCTGGGAAACCTCCAGGACAAGGACTCCCTCAAACGGAGTCAGAGAGGGAGGAGGCTCCCAGGTTCCCCAGCACCACCGGCTGACTCAAATTTAGACACAAGTGAGCCAGGACTGCTGGTGCTGGAGACAGGGGGGAGCTGAAGTCAGACTCAGAGCCTTCACAACAGGGTGGAGACTGGGGATGCTTGACCAGCACTGCCAGTTTTTCCTCTTCCTCAGTGGTGATCAAGCAGCAAAGTAATTGATGGCTTTGGTGCAGTTTGCATCCTGTTTGTATGTATTTGCAGGAACGGGCTGCTTGCAGCAATCAGAAGCCGACTGCCAGATGATGAGGGATCACACATCCAGTGGATTTCCCTTCTCTCCCCTCTACAAGCTGCCAGCTTGGGGTGCAGAGAAAAGGAGAGAAACCCTTTCACAAAGGAGACATTGAAAGCGTTGCTTCTGTGCCTGCCCAGCTTGGACAAGAGTGAATAACTCCTTTTTGCAACCTCACTGGGTAATTCTTTTGCAGAGGGGGCTGGGAGAGTGGATAAGAAGCTGACTCACAGCTGATGAGCTGTGAGTCAGCTTCTGGCCAGCAGGCAGCTGTATGAGTTGCTTGATGCAATCCGAAGATATCCCTGATGGGCTCACAGTCTAATGATGAGTGTCAGACAAGGTACATTTGTCTGCCCAATGGGTTTGCTGAGACATTCATGGGACCCTGATGTGGCCCTCAGTTCGAAACCTTCTTCCACCCCTGGGTGAGACAGATCAGACTGGTCCGCAAGGCACTCCTCATCCAGAGACTGGGGATGCCTGAGCACCTGGTTTGTTCTCAGCAGTTCCATCAGTTCCACACCCCCTACCTGCCAGTAATTCCACATGAGCCTGGAGCATCTCCTGGCCTGCAGCCTCCTGCCAGTTGCTTGCTGGAGCCAAAAGGGCAACCCTTCCCCTTTGAAATTTGACCTGTATGCCTTGGAGCCTAGAAGAGAGCATAGGAGAAGGTGAAGAGTAAGTCTTGCAGCATCTTCTGGCTCTCGTCCACTTGCACCGAGTTTGTGCTTCTGGAAGACCCCAGGCTTGCATTCAGTTTGCTGTCCTCAGGATGAATCACCAAGGGCATCGGGCGGAGATCCACTGGAACCTCTGGGCCGGGGCTTTGGGGTTTGTCTGTGCTGGGCTCTCTCTCTCTGCTTCCTCCCACCCAAGGTCAGGGAAGCAGCAGGAAGTCTCTCCCCCTTCATCGTCATCTGCTGGTTTCTGACTGGCCCTTCGGCCTCCAGCTGATCACATTCCCTCTTGGTTTTAGGTGGGTAGCCATGTTGGTCTTCAGTTGGTCTTCTTCCCAGGAACTAATGAAAATCTTGGGCTTGTTGAGACTCAGAATTATTGTTTAGTGGTATACTGAGACAGTGCGTTCAAGTCCTTCACAATCACAGCTGTTCTAACAGTAGCCCTGTGAGGTAGGCCGGCATTCTCAACCACCACACCACATTGCTGATGAAGAACGGTTGAGGTTGGCTTGCCTCAGGGGAGTTTGTGTCTGTCTCCCACATCATAACTCCACCATCACGGTATACCAATTCCCAGTAGCCACGTTGTTGTTGGTAACCAAAACCAGTGCAAAAGCAGTACATATTTCAGGCCGTTTTCACACTGCTTACCAGCCATGGAACGTCGCGCCAAGGTCCTGGAACAACAGTATCTTCCTGGCGCGATTTCGCCTCAGACTTCCAAAGACCTCCTACTGAAGCTGAATTTTGGAAGAAAGGCTACACGACCAATTTGAAACTGTCCAGATGGAAAGGTTAGTTCAGGGCAACTGAGGGTAACAAGGAAATATCCCCGCAGGCTAGAAGCAGCTTCGGTTGCTTGGACATGAAGTTTGGGGGGCTCCTCTCACTAGGGAGAGTGGAGTGTGATGAAGAGTGAAACTCCCCTTCCATCACAGAACATCTGGCTGAGATTTCCTCCCACCCACCCCCAAAGGAAAAGGCCAGCTGTATTGCTTGGAGACTGAAACAAATCCTGAACATCACTTTTTGGATTGCACTTCCCAGACCAGGGAAGGGAGGAACAAAACAGATAGGAGCAAAAGGCAGAAATCCCACTTACATCTTGAGGCATCTGTCTATGCTATCAAAAAAGCCCATCACTACCTTTCAAACAACAAGCAAGCAAATCCTATAAACTAAGGAACAGTCAAAACAAACCTGTGTCTGCTATTAAAACTTTAAAAGTATAAAAAACTATATACAAAATGAAACAGACAGACAATGATTGTAATAACACTGTACCAGATAAGGGTAGGGATATTACATCACAATGATGAAAATTTTAAAACCAGACAAACCTATCGCTACTATTTAAAATACAAACCAAACCAAAGAAAGGATCAAAAAGAACAAATGAACAGCTGATATGTAATCAAATCCTCTCTACAGCACAGATACTACTACCACCAACAGCTCTCTCACATCCACAGATCTCAATAATAATAATAATAACAACAACATTCGATTTATATACCACCCTTCAGGGCAACTTAATGCCCACTCAGAGTGGTTTACAAAGTATGTTATTATTAACCCCACAACAATCATCCTGTGAGGTGGGTGGGGCTGAGAGAGCGCCAGAGAACTGTGACTCGCCCAAGGTCACCCAGCTGGCTTCAAGTGGAGGAGTGGGGAATCAACCCCGGCTCTCCAGATTAGAGTCCCGCGCTCTTAACCACTACACCAAACTGGCTCTCTAACAGACTAACCGCCCAGAGCACCAGCAGGAAGTGATGTCATAAAGGAGGGTGTGTCCCAGCCTGTCACGTAGCAACCAGGGACAACAATGGACAAGCTGTCATCTCCACATGGCCTGGATTTGTCTTGGCTTTTAATCTACATCAAGCATTTTATATATGATAGCCATGTGCGGCTTTTGACGCAGGAAGGATTTTGTTACAATGGGCGGGGGGCTATAGCCATTATCTCCACCCAACAGTGATTCCGTATTGTTCAACCAGTGGCATTCATTTAAGATGGTTCACAAAGTTTTTACCCAACATAGCTGGTGCAACTTCCTGAGATTTTCTATGCAGATCAAGCAGAAACGTGTGTGTTGTAAGAATAGTTCCTGGTTAGGTTGTCAACATACAGGTGGGGGAGATTTCCCAGAATTACAACATATCGAGATGACAGAGATCAGTTCCCCTGGAGAAAATGGGTGCTTTGAAAGGTGAATTCTATGGCATTAGGCCTTGCTGAGCTCCACCCTCTCCCCTCATTCTACCTCCCCATCTTAGTCTGAATCAGGACTGCTTTGCAACTGTTAGCAGACACTCAGAGTCTCTCTGCACAAGACATCTTACACAGGACGCTCAAGTGTAGGGACTGAAGAAAGCTGTGGTTCTCGAAAGCTTATGCTACAGTAAAGTTGGTCAGTCTTAAAGGTGCTACTGGACTCTTTACTATTTTGCAACTACAGACTAACATGGCTAACTCCTCTGGATCTATGACCAGGTGTAGGGAGATGTGATGTTACCTAGGAAGGGTAATTTTAAAAGACAGAGCTGGAGATTGCTTCTCAGAAGGTTTGTAAATTTTATCTTCACCTCCTGGAAGGGGAGGTGAAATTGACAGAGCCTTCCAGGAGGAGGCAAAGATGCAATTAATTAACCCTCTGAGGAGCGATCTCCGCTGTCTCTGTCTTTTAAAACTACGCTTCCCAGCTAACATTGCATCTCCCTTCTCCTGAACATCCCCATGTAAGATGCCTTGTGTAGAGAGACTCTGAGTTATGCTATCACAATGAGACACATGGAGTTTCCCAAAAGAGTACTTCTCAACCCCAAATGGAAGACATTACTTGTTTTCCTTACCAATGTGCCTTTTAAGTTGGAAGTGACAGGAGCAGTGATAAACATGTGCAGGGTAGAGCTCTAAAGAGTCAACAGGACTTATTTGAGCTGTTTGGATGCCAATGAATAATCCATTGAACATCAGCTCCCATGATTGCTACACACAATGCAAGATCTAGTGGGGAAACTCCACCTGAGGTCATGTACATGGTGATCTGTTCTGGCAGGAGCACTGGTGCATTATGGGCCTGGAAACTTGGGCAAAAAGAAAATTAGAGGCTGAAGTAGGAAGATAGGTTTTAAGAGAGCAGAAGTTTGTAGAACAGAAGCATCTTTCCTGATGCGCACGCTTATTTCATTTGTTCTGCTTTCATCTTAGCTTTGCAAGTTTTAGCACCTGTATGATAACTTGAAAAATCTTTAAAGAGGGATAATAGAGAAGTAAGTGGCTGTACCACAATTGACAAATGCTTCCACTATATTAAGCCTTTTTCATTTCTGGGGAAAGCTATTATAACGCTTGATATATTTGGCTGTCCTTTAGGCACCAAGTAAAAACTATTCTGCTGTCCTATCTGAAGAAGAGAGCTTTGACTCTTGAAAGCTTGCACCTTGAAAATCTTCTGGGTATTTAAGGTGCCACTGGACTCAAATCCTGGTGTCCCCCTAGGCGTATTGGTGGGAAACAATTATGGCCTGGCTTATGGTCTTGATCTGCTATTATTGCTGATGCAGTTCTTCTTTTGATTATAGGATGCTTCATTTTGTGTGTTCTCATTCTGTTTTCTTAATTTTATATGTAAGCTGCTAAGGAGATGGTATGTAGAAAGGCAACATATGCCTTTAAATAAATTCATGAACTTAACAGTGATGTTATATAGGAAAGGACCCAAACAATAGCCGTTTTCACACTGCTTACCGGCCATGGAACACCACGCCGAGCTCCCGGAACAACAGTCGTTCCGGGAGCTCGGCGTGATGTTCTGTGGCCGTTAAGCAGCATGAAAACAGCCAATATAAGCTTTAAAGGGGTGGTGGTTTAATGGAACTCAAAGAAAGTATTAAAACTGAAAAAAGGTAACGTGCCAGCAGCAGTAACCACAAAAAATCAAATAGTTGATTGTCGTTTTTTAGATGCAAACAGATACGCAAAATGCAGAATCAAGTTCCTAAGAGCTTAAAGTAGCCCCCCCCCCCCCGCCCGGGAAATTGTGAGACCTGCACAACATGGCCAGTCTGAAAGAAAACTAGTCAAAGTAATTGGCCATATGTTCAACAGAGAAATTCCCTATCTAAGGAAGGTAATACGGCTCCCATGATACTAACAACATCCATCTAAAAGCACTGTGGTCTTTCAGAGCTCCCTGCCCTCGAGGGCGCTGTTGTAGGGACAGATTCCCGAAGTCTTCATTTATAATAGATGATAGAGTAGGAGCATATTAATGGTTAGGATAAAACTTGTGTTGTGCTTCCCTCATTGCCAACAATCAGAAGCTGGTGAGAGTCCTCTATTGACTAGTCATTTGTTTCCATTAAGTCCTATTGAAGTGTATCAATTTCCAGAGCTCATTAAAAGTGTATGATGAGACACAAGATAGATTATCCATTGTTGGGAAAGTAACTGGATCCTTGTTTCACAAGGGGGGAACATTGGCCTCCATCTCTAGCAGTAGAAAAGAGCAAGAGTCCAGTAGCACCTATAAGGCTAACAAAATTCGTGGTAGGGTATGAGCTTTCGTGAGCCTGAAGAAGTGAGCTGTGGCTCACGAAAGCTCATACCCTACCACAAATTTTATTAGCCTTATAGGTGCTACTGGACTCTTGCTCTTTTCTACTGCTACAGGCAGACTAACACAGCTACCCATCTTGATCTAGTTCCATCTCTAGGGTTACCATTTTGGAAGGGGGAAAGAATATGTCACTCCCTCCTCTCCAAAGTACTAGGAATTCATTCCTTAGGCCTATCCTCTTATAAGAACAGTAGACAAAAGAAGAGGTGCCTCTGTGCTAAATTAGGTACTGCTCAGGTTTTTAAAAACTATCTGGAAGATCCAAGGATGTTAGGCTTTACCAAGAGTCATGCTTTGGGCATTCAGGGTCCAGACCTGAACTTGAAAAGTACATAGGGAAGACTAGACTTCTAATCACAGAATGCCAGCAACAACCTCTAGTTTGAAATTGAGAAAGTAAGTATTTCAGGGAAAATCTATATTCAATTTCCTCCCAAATGTCCTTCCATGGTTTGGAAAAACCTATGGGGGTGGGGGAAATGTCCCTCCCCTCAGTCCAGGAAGCAAATCCTCCATCGGTGGTACTTCCCTCCCTTAAAAGGAGCAGAACGCTGTCCCGGATGTTACTTCATTCAGCCGGATATATTAGTAAGCTCCACAATAACACATGCACTGGGGCTGGCTTTGAAATCTCCTCCAAATGCCATACGTCTTTTGGAAACAGGCTTCCTCCCCCACGACTCAAAGAACAATGGATGCTATTTTAGCATCTCCTCCGTAACCAGGGGGCAATGTGTACACAAACCCCTCTTCCCAGTGACACGGCAAAAACAGTGCTGGCTGTTGAGTTCAAGTGTCTATCTTGCCAAAGTTAACGCAACTCCCCGAAGCGGCTGTGGTCAAGGTAGAAAACACCTGCTTTTTTATCCAGATGATCAGATTTCTTTCTAACTGGAGCCTCTTATTTAATTAGTGGTACATGCCTTGCAGTATGATTAAAGTAAGAATCGGGAATTGCACTGTGTGTTGCTGTGTCCTTAAAAAACCCACAACACTCCTGTAGAGAATCCACATATTACGCACTTCCCAGGTAACAACTGGTTTGGGTAGGACAATGTGAAGGAGGGAAAGCAGCAATTGAGGATACTTTACTTGGTTTTGGCTCTCATTTTCCACTTCAGCTCTCCCCCAAACTGCTTTTTTCCACAGGGGAAATGTAGTTTCCAAATAATTGTTTACCCACAGAATCAGATGTCTGGATCTGTGCATGGGGGGAAGTAACTATGGGGGGGGGTTACAGGGAGGAAAATGTGGCAAAGAAAGTCTAAGCTCCAGTCCTTGCTGTTTCTTAACAACAAATCCTCCATTCCCCAGCTGTTTTTCCTTGGAAGAAAGAGCCTTTGGGAGTCTTCTTATACACATCTGTGTGTAATGTGTAGTTCCACGAAGGGTATTCTATTTATATGCCCTGTCATAGTCCCTGATCTGGACCTTTCACTTTTAGAAATATATTTATACTTCTATCAGCTAATAAACAAGTCCCTTGGGCCAACTTTCATGCCCTCAGCTCTAGGAGTGTGAGGCAAAGTGGATTTCTTTTCTTCTTTATACAAACAGGATTCCTTAATCTTTAAATAAGAGACCATGAAGATCAGAATTGGACTCCTTTCCCTTGCATCCTATTGAGTTTGCCGTGGGTTATATGTGTTGATCAAAACATAGGAGTGAAAGGCTGGGGTCCCATTCCACTGGTGGGGATGGGGAATTCCAGTTGCCTGCTCCAATTGCCTGCTGCTACTCAGGGCAGTATGAGACAAGGCAATGAATAGGACCACGTGAAGCAATGCAGTGATAAATAAGGTTTTAATGTTCTCTTCTTCAAAACTCAAATATAAGGCACGACAGTAAAACAAGATCAACCAGAGAGTTGTAAGAATTTCCAAACTCCCGGCAGGAGGTGGCAACGGGTTTGCCAGCGTGAAAATTAAATCCCGTTTCACACAATGGGCTTCCTCACAAGCCACGTGTAAATCTAAAATAAATATAAATGCATCATTTGAAATAGCCGATGTGCCAAACAGTAATATATAATTGCAAAATGTTGTCCCACCAAAACAAAAAATTCCCATAACATCATTTACAAGTTACCTTTAAGCAGCCTACATAGTTACAAAGTACAGTATTACTAAAACAAAAATATCCATCACATCATTTACGTGTTACATTTAGGCTGTCTTCACCAGTAAATGCAACCATTGCAAGAAACCTTTACAAAGAGCAAAACTTTTACAAAGATGAAAAGAAACTCTTAAAAGGAGAAAAGACTCAGGGCAGTAGCAAGAGAAACTTTTTAAAACCCCATGGCGTCATATGCAGCATCATGTCACTTCTTGTACAAAAAGGCAAGTAACAAAGGGTAGCTGTAGGAATTGCTGGAAACTCTGTGGTGAAACCATAGAGTTTCTAGCAATTCCTACAGCTGCTACATTACTGCCTCTTTTTAAAAAAAAACCTAGATGTGACATGATGTCTTAGCTAGCATCGCATTCCCCCCATATTCCTATCCACAGCCACCCTTTTAAGGGTAACAAAGTCATTTATGTTTATTAAGTTGGTAAACTGACCTGGATAGTCCAGGCAAGCCCAGTCTCATCAGATCTTGGAAACTAAGTTGTGCTAGCCTTGGGAGACCTCCAAAGGTTTCAGAAGCAAACAATACCAAACCACCTCTGTTAGTTTATTGCCTTGAAAACCCCACCAGAGGTCACCATAATTTGGCTATGACTTGATGGTACTTTTCTTCATCAAATATGACTGTAATGTATTGCATGTAAGGTATTTAATTTGGATATTATTTCTGCTTGCTAATGTGTGGTTTCTAATAGTTGTTACTGTCAGTTAACATGCAGGCCTCTGAGGAAAGAAAGAAGGGGGATGGATGGGTGAATGGAGTGCCCTGTGACTGGACAGTAGCTGTACCTAAAAGGGGAAGAATGAACTGCAGGTTTTAGTTAATGTGCTGAGAGAAAGATTTATTCTGGGCAAGTCAGGCAAACTATGTGTGAGCCCGAGTCAGTCTGAGTACATCTGAGAGATAATTCTATCTAGGTCAGGCAAGCAGTGTAGAAAGGCCTGAGTGAATCTATGTCTCTGTGGAAGTGTATTCTGTTTGTGAAGTCTGTGTGGAAAATTACTCTGTGTAACTAAGTCTGTGAATCTATTTTTAGGAAGAGACAATTATTTTTGAAACCTCTGAAAGCAATACACTTATCAAAACTCTACAGCCATCACATTTCTGAACTTACAAATAAATTCTTTTCTTTAAGAAAAAAATCCCTTTTTTTACTTCATAGTGCTCCTTGATTTTACTTTGCTTACCCATGCGCTTCTTATTGCCTTTGCACTCTGTATGATAGATGGCACAAGTTACCAGAGGTGGGAGGTCCTTTGTGCTTGGGAAGTGCTTTAAGAGGCTTGAAAACAATAACCAGGCAACCCTTAACACCTCACTTTTTAAAAACAGAAACAGTAACCGAGCCCTGCCTAACCAATTTTCTCAAGTCCCTATTGGATTCCCACCTATTCAGGGTTTCTGCTGCCGTCCTTCCAAAACACAACTCTTCTTTTTTAGTCGGTTATTTGGCTTTTCAGCTGCCTCGGGCTTTTTCTTCTATTTCACCCCAACAGTCCGTTCAGCCTTTCAAATTTGATTGGTGAGAAGAAAAGAGGGTGGAATCTTCTCCTGTCCATCACAGCCACCTTTCAGCAAAAGTTCCCCAAGCAGTTTACGTATTAAAACTGGATTGCAATTAAAACACCTCCATTCTAAAGTTTTCTCTACAGTTTACCTGCAGTTCTTTGAATCCTGTGGGTCTCGTTTTCTGTGAGGGACCAGCAGCTCTGTCCTGTTGGAAATGGAATGGTTTCCATGATACCCCTGGACATATGTTTCAGTCATGCGTTTCATCAACACACAGAAGAGGGCAGGCACAAGTGCACTGGCCCCACTCTACATGACTGCAACTCATGAGTAGACATGGGCACAAACAGAAAAAACCCGAACATGGTGTTTGTTGTTCGTTACCACCAAATCGCTGAGGGGAACACCCCAGGAACCCAACAACTCTTCAATAATTATGTCAAACAATATTTAGTTATTAATATCATTCTCACAATGTGAATACAAAAGTATACAAAAGTTCATTCAATAATACAAAATTCATGCAATTACATATATATAAATACACTCATGTCCAAAAATTGCTGCAGATAACACATGACAATTCCTTTATGCAGCCAAATCCTCTCCTGTATGGATAACTGGAGGAGCGGTGATTCTTGGAAATAATATTCGTCCTGCACACAAAGTCCATATGTGTAGCAAAGACGAAAAGGATGGCATGTTCAAAGTAATTGTTAAGACAACTTCAAATATTCAGAACAGCCAATTCCGAGGAGCATGACAGGATCCCCCCTGG
Source organism: Eublepharis macularius (assembly GCF_028583425.1). Lineage (NCBI taxonomy): Eukaryota > Metazoa > Chordata > Lepidosauria > Squamata > Eublepharidae > Eublepharis > Eublepharis macularius. Next base: position 17,880,513 of record NC_072802.1, read on the forward strand.
ATCTCCCGGTAGGTGGCAACGAGCCCACCAGCTTAAAGTTGCTTGTTTCGGTTTCCCTTCATCTTGGCCTCCTTTCTGCTACAGAAATATTAGTAATTATAAACGACACTTATTCGATAATTAAACAGTATATGCCATTCCTTTTACTTACATTCACGTAACAATCAAAATCACGCTTCTTGGAACCCCTCCTGTTTGGTGTTGTTTGTTGTTTGTTGCCATCCATGAACAATGAACATTGACAAACATGACCTGTTCACGAACATGGGGGCCAGCAGGCAGCCATCAAGATCCCTACTACACCACTCCCAGAAACCCCACCTGAGCAGGCAGCAGGAAATGTACTAATAATAAATAATAGCTTGGCCCAGAGCCTGGCAGCAGCCCTGGAACTTGAAGAGGTAGATCCCTATCCCACCACGCACAAAGAAAATTCGAGCTCCAATGCACTCTCTTTATCAAAATGCCAACAACAACTGTCTTTCTTCCTTTCCACTGTCTGCAAAGTCATAGCTGGGAGCCCCCCTCCCCCTTGCTCATTGCTCCCTTGTTGTAACAAATTTGGAGCTCCACATTTGAAAGGAAGACCTGCCTATCAAGCTAAATTGGGCTTAGATTGGGGTTTCCAGGGCAACAGCAGTTCAGGCAGAGTTCAGGCAGTCCCTGCCTCCAGTTGCCAAGGGTATTGATTGCAGGTGCCAGATTGTCTGGCTTGACGAACAGCAACTAACAAGGCTTGCAATGACCACCTGTTCATTTAAAATGGGGCCTCACAAACAGCTTGTTCTTGAACAGCTGATTGGGCTGTTCCTGGCTTTTTTTAGTTTGTATTGCTGTTCGTGCCCATCTCTACTCATGAGCATGATGGCTCTGTGTAATGGCTAGTTAAAGCGTGTGGGGTATAATGCCATACAGTTCACCCTTCAGAGCAGCCATGTCCTCCAGAGGAACTGGTCTCTGTTGCCTGGAGATCAGTTGTAATTCCAGGAGATTGCCAGCTACCACCTGGAAGATGGCAACCCTACTTTTAGAATATCGTGTAAAAACTGCCATTGAGACATGCACGCATTAGTCATTGTGTAAGCAAAGGAGGGAATAAAAACACTCCTCCTGCCTCCACGAATACATGGGAGCAGATTTGTGCCCCTCTCCATTGTTTTAAAGGTACGTTTGGGGTCATATGCTAAACATGAGTTGAGTGGGGCTTTCCCTCATTCAAACCTGAGTTTGGTGCATGCGTAAAAAGACCCATAGAGTTGCCAACCTTCAGGTGGTGCCTGGAGATCTCCCAGAATTACAACTAGCCTCCAGACTAGAAGCTAAAATGATAAAACTAAGGCTATCGTACTTTGGTCACATCATGAGAAGACAAGATTCTCTGGAAAAGTCAATGATGCTAGGAAAAGTGGAAGGCAGGAGGTAAAGAGGAAGACCTAAAATGAGAGGGCTGGACTCTAAAAAAGCCACATCCTCCAGTTTGCAGGATCTGAGCAAGTCTGTTAATGGTAAGACGCTTTGGAGGTCTTTCTTTCATAGGGTCGTCATAGTACAGAGGCGACTTGACGTAACATAACACACACCAGACTTCAGAGATCAGTTCCCCTGGAGAAAATGGCTACTATGGAGGGTGGGTTCTATGGCATTGTACCCCTCTGAGATTCCTCTCCTCCCCAAAACCTGTCTGCTCCAAGCTCCACCCCCAAATCCTAGAATCACAGAGTTGGAAGGGGCCATACAGACCTTCTAGTCCAATCCCCTGCCCAATGCAGGATGAGCCTAAAGCATCTCTGACAAATATTTATCCAGCCTCTTCTTGAAAACTGCCAGTGAAGGGGAGCTCACCACCTCCCTAGGCAGCAGATTCCATTTTTGAACTACTCTGACCATGAAAAAGTTTTTCCTAATGCCCAGCCGGTACCTTTGTGCATGTAATTTAAGCCCATTGCTTCGGGTCCTACCCTCTGCTGCCAACTGGAACAGCTCCTTGCCCACCTCCAAATGACAGCCTTTCAAATATTTAAAGAGAGCAATCATGTCCCCCCTCAACCTCCTCTTCTCCAAACTAAACATTCCCAAGGCCCTCAGCCTTTCCTTGTAGGGCTCAGTCTCCAGACCCCTGATCATTCTCGTCGCTCTCCTCTGCACCCTCTCGATTTTGTCCACATCCTTTTTGAAGTGAGGCCTCCAGAACTGCACACAGTACTCCAGGTGTGGCCTGACCAAGGCAGTATAGAGAGGGGCTATGACCTCCTGCGATTTCAACGCTATGGCCCCTTCGATACAACCCAAGATTGAATTAGCCTTTTTGCCACCGCATCACACTGACGGCTCATATTCAGTTTACAGTCCACTCTTACTCCTAGGAGTAAGAAACAGAAACATGTGGGATTAAAATAAAGAAGTGTGGGTTCAAATCCCCGGGAGCTTCCCTGTCTGGAGTTGGCAACCCAACCACAGATACCCTGCTCATGAGCTAGCAATCTTGTTGAAATGTATTCATAGGGATTATATTGTATTTGATTCTAATTATGCTTAAAGTCAAAAATGATTGCTTTAAGGGGGAGCAATATTATGATTAGTACCCCTCTTCTTCAGTCCTGCTTAGACTGCTGGCATGAAAAATAGGCCTCTTTGTAGAAAAAAAAGGGGATCTCAGGATCCCAACTCAAGTATTTGTTTTCATACAGCCATTTCCAGGCTGTCCCTTCCAGGCAATTATGTACTCACTCTTATCTTCTGTTTACTTTATCCATAACATTGCAGAGCACAGTTTAGAAAACAGATCAAATGCCAGTTTTTGACACTGGAAGTTTTTGCTCTTCCAAACCAAGGGAGGATCTGGCATAGTAGTATCTCTCTGCATAAGTACAATTCCTGCATGCATGCATTTATCTATGTACCGTAACCCCTTCGTTTCCTTCCTCAACTGAAATGCAGTTGCATTGTTGGACTTGTGTTTGCTCACATCCCTCCTTTCTTTTTGTTGTCTCCGGGTCAACATCTCAGTGGTTTGCATTTGGAGGCAGGATTGTGTGGTTGCCTTATTGCTGCTGGGGCTACCAATACAGTGCAGGAGCAACGGGGCTTCTCCTGGCAGGTTTCTCCTCAGTTTTCCTGCTTCAGTTCCCCAGGAGCAGCCATCCCCTCTCGCCTAGGCCCCCAGGACTTGCTTGGTTTTTTGTTTAATGGGCATTATACCAATGTGATGTTGTAACAATTGATTCTGAAATCCCAGTTTTCGTTTTAAAAAAATCTTTAGCCCCTTTTGTTGCAGAGACATATGTTTCCTCTTATATCTCCACAACAAAAGGGCTAGAGACTTCTTCTTTAAAAAAATAAAAGTTGAGAATTCAGAGATCCTATTGTACTGCCTATGGTATTGTTATATTGATATAACTACAGTCAAGTGCTGATTTTTTTTTAAAAAACCTCTCCCAGTGTCAGGGGAGGCCACTGCAAGACCAAGGCAAGATGAAATGGCTGCCATACAGGTAGGAAAGTCCTCACTTTCTCACCCACATGGCAGCCATCCATGCTTCACGTTTCCCAAAACTTTACAGCAAAACACGTTTAAGAAAGATCAAAAGCTGGGAAAACCCCAGGAGGTGTGTGTTTACAACCATGAATACCCACTTCCCAACATCACTGAATTCAGAGGAAATAACCCATGTGGAAATGTCTTAGACCAATGATTCTCACTCAATGGCTCAGGAGGATCCACCTGTGGCTTTTTGACATGCCACGTGTGGCTCTTCTAAACACCATTCCCCTCTGTGGCACCTGCCCCATGATTGAGGAAAGTGAGTAAGGCCCATACTTGGTGGGGACTCTTGTTGACAGTTGGTTCTTACCTTGATGCAGCTATTGCTGGAGGAATGGAAAAGCTGTGAGCCTCTCTGAGGTGCAGGCCTCATGCTAGGAAAGGAAATAAATGAAGGTCTTTTGCTTGATGGTGCTTGCAAATGTGGCTCTCTACAACCTATGGAAGGAATACCACTAACCTTAGATTGTAGGATACTTTCAAGACCTACCTTTCTCTGTTTCTATGCATTTTTCAAGCTCTGTGAAGTGACCAAATGGCAATAGTGCTCTCTCTCTCTCTCTCTCTCTCTAGCTATATAAGTTAATAACATTAATATGTAAATACTAATGAAAATTACCTTGGCTGATGAAAGATAATAGCTAGCTGTGATTTTGAATTTTTCATCCCAGCAATTTTGACTCTAAATACTCCTGTTTCAGTTTTGCTTCTCCTTTGTGCAAACTGAACCCACACTTCTTTATTTTAATGTCACATGTTTCTGTTTCCTTGCATAGAAATTTTTCTTCTCAAATGTGCATTTCCCGGTATTATTTGTGTAAGTTGGCATCATGCACCATCCCTACAAACAGCAGCTATCATACATATAAACTGCATATAAAAACAACACAGCTTGTATACACAATACTAACAAGTCTACAAAAGCAGAAACAAAAAGCAGAGAACTGACACTAAACAGGGAACATTCACTGGTTGCTAATCATTGGGTGTGTGATACAAGGTATGATGGCCATTTAAGGTTGTCCCATGCAGCATCCTGCAAGCATAAAATAATCACCACATAATCAGATCAGAGAATCACCATATAAGCCTCCATGAACAACTATTGATAGCAGGACAGTGCTCCCCTCTCAACTTGGGATTGGTATATCCAGAATCTAGCCCAGCATATCTTAACTACTTAAAAGTTCCAAAATATCAATGAGCCTTTATGTCGGCTCGTTTTAATGCAATCCCAACAGCAGAACTATCTGGCCGTTTTAGAAGGATCCCAGTAGCTGATAGACTTTGCAGCTATGACACAGGGGGCCTTGACCCCTTGCTCCATAGTTTGTTGGATTGTCCAAAATGTCATAGGTATAGGACTCTTGTTTGTTTCTTCCTTTGTAGAGGATCTGGCCTGTGTCCCAGCCCTCCATAAACTACAGATCCTTTTGGCTGGAAGTGATCATAATATTACTTTGGCAGTAGCCAAATTCTTCTCCTATGCGATTAAATCTAATAGATAGCCAGATATGGACAACTCAGAATTACAGCTGGGGGGTTGGTTATATCCGTCGTTATTATTATCATTATTTGTTTTACCATTATAATAGGTTTCTGTGCTTCTGTATTATTGATGCTCAGGACTGTAGTCACAAAAGGAGAGAATAAAGAAATAAAAAAAAGGAGCAGGAAAGGTGGGGCATAAGCAGTGCCGTTCTAAGCAGAGTTACACCACTGAAGCCAACAGGCTTAGAGGGGTGTAACTTGGCTTAGGATGGCACCATAAATGTTGGATCAGGCACACTGTCTCTGAAACTACACTATATTTGACCTTAGCCAAAAGGCCAAGAAGCAATCTCTGACAGCTGAGATATGGCCTGGTGACAGTGGTCAATCCCCACTGTTTGTCCTTATACTGCTGTGTTTAACTTTCTGCTGTGAAAACCAATGAGGCTTTTACTCAAATTGAATCCCACTGAAATCCATAGGTTTAAGCAGGAGGAATTCTGCATAGGACTGGACTGTAAATTCTTGTTAGTGCATTCTGTGGCAACAATATGGTATAATCATAGCAATTCCCATCCCCCTACCCAGCAAATTTGCTGGGGTGGTGGTGGAGGAAAGTGCAATCAAGTCACAGCCAGCAAGAGACTAACAGAGGTGGTTTGCCATCGCCTGCCTCTGCAACCCTGGTCTTCTTTGGAGGTCTCCCGTCCAATTACTAACCAAGGCTGACACTGTGTAGCTTCTGAGATATGACGAGATAGGGCTGGCCTGGGTGATCCAAGTTAGGGCATTGGCTGGAGGGTTCCTTAAGGGATGATGCAACGTTTCAGTGCTGTCAAGAGATAACAGCAAAAAATTTTTAGGGGGTTACGGGAGATTGTTCAACTTTTTGACAATTCTTTTTTTTTTTAACTCTCCCAACAGATCATGTCCGGCTTCCAGAAACTTGGGTTTCTGCACTGCATTGGCGTGGTGGACGGCACTCACATTGCCATCTGTCAATCCAAAGGGCGGGGGTGAGAGTACAGCAATTGTAAGAAATTCAACTCGATTCTGATCCAGGACACAGTTGATCATACAGGACGATTCATCGATGTGGAGGTGGGCTGGAGTGGTTGCAACCACAACACCTTCGTATTCTTAAATTCTGCACGGGATTCAGTTTCGTTTTCCCAGCCATGTCGGACGCTCCTCTCCGCAGGTCCGGGAGGAAACGTCCGAGCAGCCTGACCGGGCGGTTGACCCGCGAGGGTTAACCCCAAGGACTCCCAGTGAGGGAGTCAGGATCTGGAGCGCGGTGGGAAGAACCCCCTGAAAGCAATGCAGGGGGTAAATTGCCCGTTTGCTCCAGCGGAGGCCGGCAGACTTGCGCAGCACATTGCGTGCTGCCAGGCCATGGAGAACGGCAATAAGCAGATTTAAGGTGAAAACCTGTAAGTAAGCAAATCCCTTCTGATTTCTAAGCGTATGCGAAGGATTGGTGGGAGTTAAAGCTAAGAAGGCGCGGATTTCTTCCCCTTCATGGAGTTTCGGAACTTAGCTGGCGCCCCCCCCTAAGATGGCGACAAAAAAGCAGAGCCCTGCAATGAGTAAATCGGTGATGGCGACGTTACAGGGGAAGGGGGAAACCCTGGAAGAGATGGTCAGACGAGCGGTCTTTGAAGCTACGCAGCCCTTTGCAGCGAAGTTAAATGAAATGGGGCAAAAGGTTGATTCAGTGGAAAGCGAAGTGAAAACCATTAAAGAAACAGCGTCTGGAGCAGAGCAGTCTGCACGCGAAAACGTAGTACTCATGAAAGCAACAAGTAAAGAAGTAAAGCTCTTGGAGAATCAAATAATAGGATTGCAAGTGGACCGTGCCCAAACGGTACTGCGTCTTCAGAATGTAAAAGAGGAGCAAAGTGAAAATTTAAAAGACTTGGTGTCGGAACTTTTGGCGTCATTCGCAAAGGCAACTAAAGAAGAGTTAAAAAGCGATATTTTGGAAGTCCGTCGGACATCTTCAAAGTATGCAATGAAGCATCAGCTGCCTCGCGAGATTATTATTGACTTTTCATCTAAGAAGACTCGGGACACCATCTTATATAATTCGTATAATGTGGACTTGGACTATCTGGGCAATAAGGTTAAAATATTGAAGGATGTGCCATTTTTGGCTCGTAAAAGAAGATTTAAGTATAAAAGACTTGCAGCTTTCCTGAGGAAATGTGATGTAAAATACAAATGGTTGTTTCCGGAAGGCGTCTGGTTTAGATATAAGGATCAAACCTACAAGATTACATCGGAAGTACAGCTGACAGACTTTTTGTTCAACCATCAGGAGTTTCAGCAAGTATTCTTAAATTCTGCGCTTTGCACAGCTATGGATGCAGAGGTGTTTGTGCAGGGCAACCCCTGCCTAACACTAGAAGAGGTTACCGTGCCACCGAACATCATTTCAGATGCTGCCTACCCCATGAGAAGGTGGCTAATGAAGCTGTTTAATTGGCTGACAACACCATCTGAAAAAAACTTTGACCAGTGCCTCACAAGAACCAGGAGAAAGAGGAAACTGGCGGTCAGCTGGAGGGACAAGTTCCCCTAGAGCCACCAGTGGATACAGCACTGATAGAACAAACAGTTGCCACCCTAGTTGGAATGAAGAGACAGACACCAAGTTTGGATCTAAGGGCCACTTTAATAACTTCATACAACTAGAACAAGCCAAATCAGCAAGGGCCTGAAGCGGTACAGGTCAAGCCACGGGGTCCACCCTGGACCGCTGCCTTGACCTGTCTGGGTGAGCCCCGAAGCCCGAAGTATTCAAAGCATGTGTTCGTGTGGCTAATGGTTTTTTTCTTGACTCAGAAGACAGCAAAGGATTCCTGGAGAAGTGGCTGCCTGCAGGACGTGTCACAGGTCTCCAGGGGGGAAAGGCCTGCCACCCTGGGAAGAGTTGCTGCATGGGAGGGTGCACACAAGGGCGTGCCCCCCCCATCCCTGCCTGGCATCACCCTCCTCTCCTCCATGAATTTCCTGACCTGGACTTGGCAACCCCAATCTTACCTGGTTTCCTGGGTGGAGAAGTGACTGCCTGCAGGAAGTGTCATAGGTCTCCAGGGGGAAACAACCAGCCACCCAGGGAACAGTTGCTGCATAAGAGGGCCCACTCGAGGGCATGCCCCCCATCCCTGCCCTGGCACCACCGTTCCTGGAGGTGGCAACCTCTTGCTTATCGGAATCGTTGGGTGTAGAAGTGCTGATCTCCTGGAGATTCAGAGTGACCGTGGGGTGGGTGAAAAGCTCCTCCAGTCCCTCCCGCGGAGCTTGGATCCCACGTTTTGCAGGATCTTAGTTCTCAGGGTTTGCATGGCTTGTGGTCTGGAGGCAAGGGCTTCTTGCAACCCTTTGTGGCCTTATGCTGCCAACCTCTCTTAATATTCTAGCCAGCTGTGCATAGAAGGGGGATTGTGTCACAACCCTCATATACTCTTGCCTCAACACTTTGGTCTTCATTCGGCATTCCATCTGCTCCGCCATCTGCTTGAACACATCAATGTACCTGTGACATATTGAAAGCACCTCTTGCACCTTCTCCTCGCCCCAAAATTCTAGGAGGTCTGGTGTTTCTTTCTCTCTCCATGAGACCCCTCTTCCCCCCATGGGTTTCTGTGCGGCCATTTTTGCGCCCAATTTTTGCGCAGTCAGCAATGGCACCAGAGAGCTCAGGAAATGAATTTCCCGCCTAGCAGAACGCAGCATAGCATTGGTCCCATTGAGTCACGTGAACTCTGAACAGGTGGGGGATGATGATCCTTTTGGCGCAAAGGTAGCCTCCCCATGCTCGGCCGAATGTGATTTTATTTTCCTTATAAAATAGGAAAAATAACATGTCAGATCATTGGAGTGAAAACCATTCAATTTTTTACAACACCAATGTACTTGGGCACTGTCACACACTGCAGAAATGTTACTGTTAAAATTTTTCTTAATTTTAAAAAGGAAAATATCACTCGGGATGCTGAGGTGGGAGGGTGTGATCAGATCAGCACAGACTGAGCCCAGGGAAAGGGGGAGAGGGGGTAGAAGAGAAGCTGAAAACTTATACTGACTCTACTGTAATCGCGTATAGCCATACAACACTTAAACGTGATTTCACTACAGTAAAAGAAAAAAAAGTTGGGAATAGAGTTTGGGGATGTGGAATGGGGAAGGTGTGATCAGTTCCGCACAGAATGATGAGCCCATGAGAGAAGGGAGAGGAGGAGATAGAGGAGAATCTTAAAACTTAAATTTTAAATTGCGCAATGCCGCAATATAATGCTGAAAGATGCTCCTAGAAAGCCTACCAATAGGGTATGGAGGCAGAGCCTCCTCTTGTTCATAGCATCCTCCAGCAACTGATATTCAGAGGTACACTGCCTCTCTTCCTGAACATGTCTAACAGCCATTAAAACACCTGTCATCTAGGAATATTGCCTTTCAACCTGTTAAGCATAGGAGATACCTTCCAGAAACAGAGACTTCCAAACTCATGTCCAGAGTTTAATTGCTGTGTTATCTGGAAGCTGACAGGGGAAAAAATGTGAATCAGAGATGCTTTGCCTCTCCTTCAAATTAAAAATGGTTGGAATCAGGGCTTTTTTTCCAGCTGGAATGCAGTGGAACGGAGTTCCGGCACCTCTTGAAAATGGTCACATGGCTGGTGGCCCTGCCCCCTGATCTCCAGACAGAGGGGAGTTTAGACTGCCCGCTGGAGTGGCACGGAGGGCAATCTAAACTCCCCTCTGTCGGGAGATCCGGGGGTGGGGCCAAGAGCCATGTGATCATTTTTGCCGAGAGCGATTTAAACTTTTAAAAACTCCCCCCTTGCTCGAGCTGACCCAAAGTGGCATCATTGTGCGGCCCTGGGAGCGTGTGCGCACTTTGCGCACGCTCATGCGTGCCAGGGGCACTACCTCCCACCAAGAGTTGCCCCCTGTGCTAGCAACCCACTGAGTTCCACAACCTCTTTTCCCAGAAAAAAAGCCCTGGTTGGAATACATTCTGCTATATTCTCTCCCATTCTGCTACAAAGGCCCTTTGACAATAGCATTTCAGCCGAGGAGGAGGATGGGTAAATATGTTTTGTACTCTATCAAAGAAATGTGTAAATCAATATCATGGTTAATTATTGATTCGGTTTCGTTTTCTCAGCCATGCCGGACGCTCCTCTCGGCTGGTCCGGGAGGAAACGACCGGGCACCCTGACCGGGCGGCTGATCTGCAAGGATTAGCCCCCAGGACTCCCAGGGAGGGAGCCAGGGTCCGGGACGCGGCGGGAAGAACTCCCCGAAATCAATGCGGGGAGGGAATTGCCCGTTTGTCCCTATGGAGGCCGGCAGATGTGCGCGGCGCCTCGAGTGCCGCCGGGCAACGAGAAACGGCAAGTAAAAGAAACAGGCGGAAGCCTGTAAACAAGCGAATCCCTTCTGTTCTACAAGCGTTTGTGAAGGAGAGGTTGATCTGAAGAAGACTCGATCTTCCCCTTCGTGGAGTTCCAGAATTTTGTTGGCGCCCCCCCCCCCAAAATGGCAGCAAAGAAGCAAAGTCCCGCTCTCGGTAAGTCAATCTCGGCCACCTTGCAGAAAGGGGAGTCGCTCGAAGAATTGGTGCGCAGGGCGGTGGTGGAAGCCATAAAACCCTTTGTTGACAAGCTGAACGAAACTGATCAAAGGGTGGGCTTAATTGAAAGCGAGGTGAAAACCATTAAGGCAGCAGCGGGGGGGGCAGAAAAGTCTGCTCTGGAAAGTGCGTCACTTGTGAAGGCTACAAAAAAGGAGCTGAAGTTGGTGGAGAACCAACTGATCGGGCTACAAGTGGAACGAACGCAGACAATTTTGCGTCTCCAAAACGTGAAAGAGGAGGAAAATGAGGATCTGTGGGATTTGGTCTCGGAACTACTGGCGACACCCGCGAGGACGACTAAAGAAGAGGTTAAAAGCGCCATTTTGGAGGTCCGTCGGGCTTCTTCAAAATATGCAACAAAGCGACAGTTGCCTCGTGAGATCATTATTGACTTTTCAACTAAAAAGATTCGGGACACCATCCTATATAACTCATACAATGCGGATTTGGACTTTATGGGTTTGAAAGTCAAGATTTTGAAGGACGTTCCATTTCTAGTCCGGAAACGGCTTTTTAAATATAAAAAGTTTGCAGCTCTTCTGAGGGACCATGGAATAAAGTACAAATGGTTATTCCCGGAAGGAATATGGTTCAGATATAAAGATCAGGCCTATAAGATATTATCAGAAGATCAACTAAAGGATTTTGAGAATAAAAACCCAGAACTCTGCTGCACCAAGAACGAAGAAAAGGAGGAGCCGGAGGGGGGGGGGGAGGAGGAGAGCATTGCAACAGCAGTTGCACAGAGAGAATTGCGTCCGGGACCCAGAAGGGGGAGGAAAGTTTAATCAGAATTTGAAATGTTTATTTTCTGCATGATTAACCACTCCATCATTATTCTATGGAGCTATTTTTGTATTATGACAGTATGAAGGGAAACATTGAAGTGTAGTGTTTAGTGTTTGTAGTTCATTCCCCCCCCCTTTTCTTTTTCCACTCCCCTTTGTCCCTTCCCTCTTCCCTTTCCTTGTGATAGTCTGGTGTAGTGTTTTGTAGTTATGAAAAATAAAAAAATTTATAAAAAAAAAAATATATCATGGTTAATTATTAAGCCGTTAGTCCTAGAAATACACACCGCAGGTTAGTACAGCTGTTTGAATTACTGCCAAAGGCACCCCAAGTCAGCAGAGTCGACATGATGTGGCTAAATAGTGCGACCAATGTGGTTCCTCTTTGCTTTAGTGTGAATCTTGTGTTTGTTCTCAAAAAAGGCACTTGGACAAATCTCAGTAACCCCTGAAAGGCAGTGGAGAGACCCAGAGTCTGATACCTTTAACACTGCCTTGTTAAGAAGCTGCAAATATTTCTGTATCCTTGTTGCTTTGTCCCAGTTTGTAGTCACTGGTTTAACAGTCGTCAAAACAGAAGACGTTTCAGATGAGAAAAATTGACATACTGTGTTTGGGGAGACTGCGGGGGGAGAGCAAATTTCACAGGTCTATAGCAACCAAACACAGTCCTCATCCTTCTCAATTCTCATAGTATCTTTTAGGGACAAACTGTTTGTATTCCCAGAACCTCATGATCTCTTTGTGTCAAGTGGCTCTCATTTTCATGAGAGGAAGGCACAGGAAGCACAAGAGCCAGACTATTTATACCCTCGTGATACTTGGACCATTTTGTGCCAACTCATTTTTATTCTTACAAAACAAAAGACAGAAGCATAAAAGGGATTGTTCATGCAGGCTTGTAAATACTACAAAACCCATGTGTTACTGCAAGTGATAAATATACGCATGGACACATTGGATTCCACTGGTTCAGGGAATGATGGGAGATAGATCGCTGTCCACAGGTGGACAATTGCCTAGTTTCTGTGGTCTGCCTAGCACTTACTGATTTGTGTGATTCTTGCAAAGAATGCTATGCACCCATTACAGTGTGGTTTATATCTCTTCTCACTTTTATGCTCACAAGAAACTTCTAAGGTAGATTTAAGCTGAGAGGCTGTGACTGGCTCAGAATGGAGATGAAGATCTTGACCCTGGGGCAATCATTCTTACTTAGCCTAAATGACCATAAGGTGTTGTTGTAAAGATAAATGTAGGACTAGGCTGACATTGATCTGATATTTCAAGGTGTTTCTTCTTCTGTTGTTAAGCAACAGTATATAATGATATCTGGACGGTTAAAAGAGATCCCAGGCCTACACTCTGGCTTTCTAAATATCAAAATTTAGAAAGCCCACACCATATGGAAAGGCCTGCTTGAAGAGGTCAGGAAAGTTCCTATGCACCTGGCTTTCTGCAAACTATGCACAACTGAATTATTCAGGAGGGCTTTTTTACTCAGACATTAGGGTTGCGCTGTAAGGAAACGGTTCAGAGAGATGCTTTGTAAAAGGACAAGGACTGTAGACTATACTACCGAGTACTGTCTGTTGATGTAGATTTGTTCCTACTGGGTAGTTTCCATGTTGTTTAATTTACCATGTCAAGTTACTTGTGTTTTGTTTCTGCCGTGTTTCACCTCTGTATTTCTGTATTCCAATGTATGCTTCTCTTCACATTTATGCAATGCATACCCTATTGCACTGTTTATTGAATGCCCCAGTTGTTGATTGTATTGACTTAACCTGTGTAATCTGCCTTGAATCTGAGTGAGAAATGCAGACTATAAACAAAGAAAGAAACAGCAGTGGACTGCAGAGATTTTTTTAAAAGAAAGTAGATCACAATACTGACATCATTCCCAGCACAATCAACAAAGGGAAGGCCCCTGTGGGGGGTATTTTCCTTAAAATCAGCCCAAATACCCCTGTGAGGGGCCTTCCCTTCATTGTTGCACCAAGAATGACATCATTTCAGGTGCGATGACGAAGGCTCCAGAGTGTGCACACACGCTTTGTGCACATGCATGGTAAGTACTCCCTGAGTGCCCCCCCAAGACACCCCCATTCCCCCAGTTTGGACCCCAAGGGTCCTGGCAACCCCAGTATGTGCCATCAAGTCACCACTCTAGCAAGGGGCTTTCAAGGCAAATGAGAAGCAGAGGTGGTTTGCCAGTGCCTTCCTCTGCAGAGTCTTCCCTGGTGGTTGCTCGTCAGTGTACTGACCCTGCTTAGCTTCTCAGATCGGAGGCTCTACCCTGCTGCCTTCCCTCTGTAAGGTACATTAGGCTGAGAGCAATGCCCCTCAGAAAACTCCACACTTCTAGAAAAAGGTTTTTTAAAAAAAAAACTGTTTGAAATACATAATCCCCTACCAGTATGGAAACTGGTACAGTCCCAGGCAGGGTTCACCGAGTGATTTCTCAGCTCAGATTAGCGGGGAAGGAAAGATTGGGAGAAACACCTGTAATGTCATGCTGAGCATTTGCTTTCCCCTTCCTATTAAGGTTGGGGAAGGCAATGGCAAACCGCCCCGTAACAAAAAGTCTGCCAAAAAAACGTCGTGATGCGACGTCCCCCCATGTGTCAGTAACGACTTGGTGTTTGCACCAAAGGGACTACCTTTACCTTTACCTCCTGTTAAGGTATTATTAAACTTGAGTGTGGTCAGAGGCACAAACCAAAGGGCTTGGGCCAACAGGCTCTGCCCCTGGGGTCTTAGCCCGTGGCTTGCCGCCTGTGCCATCGGATGAGCCAGCCACTGAGTCTAGGACTGGCTCAAATTATAATTTGTTGCTTTGTTTATTTATATTTTATTTTCTGCTCTTGTAAGCTACTCGGAGTGCCTTTGGGCAGAAAAGCAGAGCGATACATTTAAATGAATAAAAGCGTGAGCAAAATGAACCCACTCAGTGGTACGAAAGGGAAATGGGGCAATGGGGGTGGGGGGTGGCCGTGACTGCCTCCCTGCTAATTCACCATTCATAACTTGCCAATAAACCCGCGTCCCCCCACGCTCAAGTCATCATATGAATAGACAACATCTCTCAGCCTTGTACCCCACGCTTACTGAATCTCTCTTTTAAACTGGGCGGCTCAAGAGACCTTTTCTGCTGGCTAGAAGTGAACAATCGATGCATTTTTAGCAGGTGCCCTTCATGCATGGCCTGAGGGAGGCTGGGGAGGGGCAGAGCAGCCTCTAGAGGAGCTGCTCTATGGCGTCTGTGAACGAGCAAGAGCTGCTATCCACCCAAGTCAGGAGACTGCTGAAGTCCACTGGATAAGAGTCCACTGCAACTAGGTACAGCGTGGCAGCAATACACAGAGGATGAGCAACAGAGAACCGCCTGTTTGTCTGCTTCTCTCAGCCTCAGCTGAAAAGGCAGAAAAAGCTGCAATGGGCAGCGAAGAGAAAAGAGAGTGTGAAGAAATCAGGGGAACTGAAGGGCAAGTGTATTGGCTTTGTTTATGCTCTTATCTTTCTCCCCAGTGGAGACCTAAAGCGGCTCACATCCTTCTCATCACCTTCCTTTTACCCTCTGTTTTTAGCACTTGCAGCCTAACCTACCCCACAGGGTTGCTGTGTAGTTTAAAAGGAGAATTATGTACGCTGTTTTGGGCCCCTGCTGGGGAGAAAGGTGGGCATAAGTGAAGCAAACTATCAACAACTGCAACTTCATTGGTCATGCCCCTCCCCTCTTTCTTCATTGTGCCTTCAAGAAACTCAGTGAGGCCTATGAAACTGCCCCCCTTTTTATATATAAAATAACTATGTGAGGTAAATTGGACTGGGTGAGAGAGATTTAATCAATCTGCTAAATTACAAATGTTTAATTATTTACCATTATCCGCAAACCAATCAATTGCTTTACATTTCACTGCTATTATAGCATAGCACTTTTAATTGGTAAAGAGCTGTCCGAATTAACATAGATCGCTCTTAATTCTCCTTTTGGACATGAGAACTGAAGCCGAGGAAGCCGCAGGCTCAGGGATTTGATCCAATGCCTGGCCGCCCAAGTCTCACTGAATGAGAGCGCTCCACATTCTCCCAGGTAGCTAAATGAGGATGCCGACATATACCAAGGCTGTCATCACATGGCCATAAATTTAGCGCCGAACTATCGCCATCTCCTACTGAATGCAGGGCCGTCATCACACGGGCTTTTATTTAGCGCTAAAATGGCGGTATTTCCCGGCAAACACCCACCTTATTCCAACACTGTAGCGATTTTCTCTCTTCTGCTTTGTGCTTGATAGCCGCGCTATTTTGTGCCTCACTGTGAATGCCTCACATCGATGTATTTCGCCTCGCAACGTCCTATGCCCTCCCTTCAATCCCAGAATCCATTTCTTCCTGCGACTCCCCTTTTTTAAAATTTTATTATGTCCTTATAACGCCATAACGACATAACACAATGCAAACTTTCTGCTGAAGTAAAAATGACTCAATCGCCATGGCAGAGTCTTCAGCGATGGGGATCACGCCAGACAGAGAGTTTTCTGAGGGCAAAGGGCTATTTATATAATTTCAAAGTTGGAAAAACAAAAGGGTCGTAATGTTTTGCTCTTAACAGAATGTTTATATGCTGTTATTCTGTTATAGCGGAATTAAACACCAGAATAATAAAAAAGGGGGGGAGGAGCTGCTTCTGCGCGGTTAGAGAGAACAGAACAGAGTGCTTCGGTGTGGACAGCTGGTGGTGCGAAGAGCCGTTAGGTGACCCAAAGAAACGTTACTGTGCCGATAATAGGTAGGACGCTATATGCTGTAAATTTAACAGAAGAGATGCCCGTGTGACGACGGCCCTTATTCCGGTTCTCTTGCAATTTCGCCATTCTCCCCAATCCATGTTTTGTGACTCTTTATGTCGTCTTTATCCACTTCTGTGTGAATGCCCTGGATCGACTATGAACGCTTTGCAGCACCAAAACGCTCACTCTCCCCGATCATCTGTCTCACCTAACACTGGCCGTTGTCACACGGGCATCTCTTCCGTTAAATTTACAGCATATAGCGTCCTACCTGTTATCGGCACAGTAACGTTTCTTTGGGTCACCTAACGGCTCTTTGCGCCACCAGCTGTCCACACCGAAGCACTCTGTTCTGTTCTCTCTAACCGCGCAGAAGCAGCTCCTCCCCCCTTTTTTTATTTTTCTGGCGTTTAATTCCGCTATAACGGAATAACCGCATATAAACATTACGACCCTTTTGTTTTTCCAACTTTGAAATTATATAAATAGCCCTTTGCCCGCAGAAAACTCCCTGTCCGACGTGATCCCCCTCGCTGAAGACTCTGCCATGGCGATTGAGTCATTTTTACTTCAGCAGAAAGTTTGCATTTTGTTATGTCGTTATGGCGTTATAAGGACATAATAAAATAAAAAAAAAGGGGAGTCGCAGGAAGAAATGGATTCTGGGATTGAAGGGAGGGCATAGGACGTTGCGAGGTGAAATACATCGATGTGAGGCATTCACACTGAGGCGCAAAATATCGCAACTATCAAGCAAAAAACAGCAATGAGGAAATCGCATCAGTGTTGGGATAAGGTGGGTGTTTGCCGGGAAATAGAGCCATTTTAGCGCTAAAAAAAAGCCCGTGTGACGACGGCCACTGATTCTCCTGCCCTACACTCCCACAAGCCCCAGCGCGACCCGCAATTAAGCCTCAAAGTATTTATTTTTAAAAAAATGTCAGCCTTATAGCACTATAGCACTATTCTGCCATGGGCAGGAAACCTCTGCTACCTATCACGGTTGGCTTTGGGGTTGGCCCAGCACAACATTGGTATAATAGAAGAGTGATATAGCGCAAATATGTGGAATTTTTTTTAAAAGGGGCGGGATTTTTAGGGCCCTGTTTCCAGAGGCACTTTGACTGACCGCCGAATTGCGCTTTTCCCTTTTAATGTGACTGACTGGAAGCGCAAGCAGTCGTCAAAAGATGGGAGAATCCGTTCTAATAACGATAACAGAAGAAACGATTTCTAGTGCAAAACTGACGAAATAAGAGCCCGTGTGACGACGGCCCAAGGCAGATGATGGTGACTTAGGGCCAAGCTACAAGTGACGAATGACACTTGCCTGGCAAGTGAACAGACTCACGTGTATTCCTCCCTGTTCACTTGCCATTCACTTGCACTCCACTTGATCAAGTGAACAGGGAGGAATACACGTGAGTCTGTTCATTTGCCAGGCAAGTGTCATTCGTCACTTGTAGCTTGGCCCATAAACTCAGTAAAAGTCCCCAGAAGGTGTGCTGGCAGATGGCTACCTAGATATAAGCACCTCTTAAAGACACCAGGCAAAGAGCAGGACTCCTGGCCAGCCTGCTCCACATTGCTGGTTGCCCTCCGTCTATTGGCTCAGGCAGTCACTCTCTTCCCAATGGACTGAAAAGCTCCTCAATTCTTGGATTCAGGTGGGTAGCTATGTTGGTCTGCACTGTAGAAGAGCAAGATTTGGGTCCAGCAGCACCTTAAAGACCAACTAGATTTTCAGGGTACGAACTTTTCAGAGCCAGGCTAAGAAAGGGAGTTTGACTCTCAAAACTGAATACCCTGGAAATCTAGTTTCAGGTGGGTAGCTGTGTTGGTCAGCAGTAGAATAGCAAGATCCGAGTCCAATAGCACCTTAAACACCAATTAGATTTCCAGGATATGACCTTTCGAGAGTCAAAGCTCCCTTGGTCAGATACCAGATACCTGACAAAGGGAGCTTCGACTCTCCAAAGCTCACACTTTGGAAATCTAGATGATCTTCAAGGTGCTGTTGGCCCTGGATCTTACTTTGGAAATCTAGTTCCAGGTAGGTAGCCCTGATGGTCTGCAACAGAACAGGATTTGAGTCCGGTAGCTCCTTAGAGACCCGCACAGTTTTCAGGGTCTGAGCTTCCCTTCCCAAATTTCCCTTTTTAGATCCCTCAAATCCTAGGAATCTGGTGGGTCTTTCAGGTGCCCCAAATCTTGCAATTCCAGGCGGGGGAGCCTTCACCCTCCCGGGGCTGGCCTCTTGCCAGGCAGACTTGCCAGCGGCAGCCATTGGCGACCAAAGGGGGCCCAAAGGAGTGGGCGGGCTCCGGCGCCTCCTGGTCCAATCGCGAGCGTCCCCTCCGGAGCCCCCTCCCCAGCCCTCCGCCTCCCTGCCTGCCTGCCTGCCAGCCCCAACTCGGCTCGGGCGCTGCGAGCGGGAGGCGAGCGGGCTGAGCCGGAGGCGCAAGAGAAGAGGCTTCGCCTTGGCCGCTCTGCAAACAAAGGCGCCGAGCCGGGCAGCGCTGCGGAGGGGCGGCCGCCGCTGGACCCTTGCAAAGTGGGCCGAGGCGAGCGAACCCCGGGGGTGGCCTCACAACGAAATGGGTCGGAGCTCCGGAATGCCGAGCCGGGAGCGTTTAACTCGGCTCGCTTAGCTGGCTGCCTGCGGGGCTGATCCCGCCCGGAAAGACTCGCCTCTGTTTGGGTAAGTCGAGCGCTCGGCTCAGCCTAAGAGTTGCCAGCTCCAGGCTGGGAAATTCCTGGAGATTTGGGAGGGCAGGTCTGGGGAGTGGAGGACCTCAGCAGGGCAGAATGCCGTCGAGTCCAGCCTCCCAAGCAGCCATTTTCTCCAGGGGGACTGACCCCTATCGTCTAGAGAGCAGTTGGAAGGCTGGAAGGTCTCCAGGTCCCACCTGGAGATTGGCAACCCTATCCGTTGCCAGCGCCCCAAACTCGCTCCCATTCGCTTTCAGTTTTCGTTGGAGTGTGTGTAGATCTCTCGAAAACAGAAGTTTGAGCAGGATTGCAAGTATGATCTATTGCAAGGATCACCCATTGCAAGGAGTAGGGCAACTGCAGGCGCCTGGGAGTGCGTGTGCGTTTCGCCCTGCAATCTTTTCTGTCTCCAAGAGGAAAGCCCGGTTGGCTCTGAGTCTCCAAGTAATAAAGGGTCTGTCTGTGGCCTCCACGCCGATCTCCCTAGAGGCAGCAAAACGAAACTCTCTTTGGAAAAGTCGCTTTCAACACCCAGGTTCCTACAGGGCTGCTTCGTTAGAATAAAATCTTTCCTGGGGCGTTTGGTCGTTATGAGACGCCCCATCGTTTCCTTGCAGTTAATGGGCAATTCAAATCGTTTCCCATATCGTGAATTTTATGGAAATCTGACACACAGCCCCTCTCGTTTTCTACTTTTCACAGAGCCAAACGAGTCGTGGAAACTGGCCACAGACGCATACGGTTGCCTGGTGCCCCGACCCCTCCCCTCCCCGGCTGAAGCGCTAGATAATTTATTGGTTAATTAAAATATTTCTCCCCCTTTCCCACCTTCAAACCCTGGCTCAAGGCAGTTTCCAAATGCATGAGTGAATGCAACCCACACAATTAGTTTAGCTCCATGGTCCTGGAAGAAAAGGCCATTCTGAGCTGTGAAATTTTGCATCTCAGATAATTTCTATTATTGCAGACTCTTTGTGTTTTAAAGAATGCAAACCCAACTTTATGATGAAATTATGCTTGTTCTTGAAGAAACAAGGGAATTATTCATTTAGGGAATTTGTACACCACCCCTCCAGGGACCTGCTTAAGCTGTGTTTCACTGACGGGTTTACACAAAAGCAGATATCCTGTGGGAAATGAATGCTAAATACAGCATTGGTGTAATCTGAATGCTAAATACAGCTTTTGTGTAATCTTTATGATCAGATAAAATGTAAACTGGAGAAGGAGTAATGATATACATAGCTTTAATCTTTTGTTCATTTCCAAGGAAGCAGTTTAAACACATGCTTTATTTTTCTATTGCTATAATTCTGATAATTAACTTGTGAAGCAGTAGTATCCTTGTATTTTAAAAAGGGAGGCTGTTGGTGAGAACAATTAATCTAAGGTCAGTTCACATCAAGAGGTGAGATTCGAACTGGGGGTTGTTTAGTAGCTCATTTTCTAGCCAATATGTTAAACTTGATGTAAAATAATTTTGCTGATGTAATAAACAAGCCTGAAAAAATGCTTAACTTTGGCAGGACCAGGCTCACAAGTTGTGGTCCCTGTTGTTGCTTGTGTATGTATTTGGAAAGTGTCATCAGATCACATCAGTGGCTTGTTACAAAGAGACCGGAGCTAGAGAAGACAAGTCTCAGTTCCCAAGGCGCTTACAATCTAATAGAAGTCAACGGGGCCTACAACACAGTGAGGAAGAGAGAGAGTATGGGAGTGTGGGCTACATGTAGTTAGCACAGTTACAGTAGGGAATGAAGTTTTGGGGGACAAACCAAACAGCGTGCAGAAAATATGACTTTAAAGGTCATATTAAAGGGATCTCAGATGATCCGCTAATGAGTTAGGCACCAGAGACTTCACCACTATGTTGTATTGGATTGCTGCTAACTTTGTGAACTTGTATCTATTTACCCTATGACATTGTTTATGGGAATGTTTGTGATATTGGCTGTACTAATTTCACACTGTGTAATCCCGCCTTGAGTCTCTATGAGAAAGGCGAACTCTAAATGACACAAATAAATATATAGTTAATAAATAACAGTGATAAAACGGCGGAGGTGGTGCGGGATCAGGTGAACGGTCCAACTAGTCCAGCATCCTTCTTTCTAACTGTGACCAGAAAGATATGACAGGGATGCCCCCAAGCAGGCAGTGCTAGCCAGAGCCCTTTTCCTGTTGACCCTAATTCCTGACAATCAGAGCTGTTCTCATTCTCAACCATTCAACTATCACTCGTAACAGCCCCATGACAGAGCTCTTCTGTATCGATCTGTCCAACCCTCCTTTCAAATCTTTCCAAGCCAGTGGTGGTGGAAAGTGCTGCCAAGTCACAGCGGACTTATGGCCACCCTGTTGGGGTGTTCATGGCAAGACACTAACAGAGTTGGTTTGCCATTGCTTGCCTCTGTCTTTGGAAGTCTCCCATCCAATTACTATCCAACAGTTACCCTGCTTAGTTTCCGAGATTTAACAATATATAGAGGGCAACCTCCGGGAAGCAAGTGGTTTCCGAGATCTGACAAGATCAGACTTCCATGGGCTAGCTAAGTCAGTGCAAGTATTATCTAAGCTAGGGGTGGGCAAATTGCGGCCCGTGGGCCACATGCGGCCCGCTACAGAGTTTTTTGTGGCCCGCCAAGACTGTCAGAAAAATCCACCTTGAACCGAGATTTCCTTCCCATGCGCGACCGTGCGCAATCTCACTCCTGATTTCAAAAAAATTGTAGAAAAGTGTGATAGGGTACATTTGTCTCATTAAACTGATTCTAAAATTAAATGTGCTTGCAGCTATAGATGATATGAAATTAGCACAATAAATAAATTGAATAAAACTACCACTATTTTATTTAATTTATATTTATTGATTTTTATGATACAATTTATACCTTTTCTGAAATGCAAAGTTAACTAATGAATGCAATCATTTTAAAAGGTGTGGCCCTCTGCTAACCTCCGCTCCCACAAAGTGGCCCCCGAGCCAAAACAATTGCCCACCCCTGATCTAAGCCAGTAGCCATCATCATGTGTCTTGTGGCTATGAGTTCCACGAGTCAATTACCTGCTTGCATGAGGAAGCATACACCTTTTTGTCGGTCTTGAGTCAATTGAATTGTCCATCAGTTTCATAGAGTTCCAGTGTTACTATGGAAAAGAAAGCAAAGATTCTCTCTATCTGTTTTATCAATACGATGGCCATTTTCACACTGCTTACCTTCTCTCGGAACGACCCGGAACATCGCGCAAAAAACGCGGAAGATAGCATTTTCTCGCGCGAGATTTGTGTGACGTCACGCAAATCTTGCGTGAGAAAACGCAATCTTCCGTGTTTTTTCCACGATGTTCCGGGTCGTTCCAAGAGAAGGTAAGCAGTGTGAAAACGGCCCATGTGTAATTTTGTTGGCTTCTCCTGTATCACCCCTTTTTATCATCTTTTTTTCTAAATGATCCCTTTCCTCTTCGGGTCTGTGCTCCTACACCAACATAATTTTCGTTTACCTTTTGTGCCTTTTAAAAGTATTAACAGCATCCTGAAGAACAACATTTAATACCCAATTATAATGGTAAATATTTTTTTAAAATGTAGCTGCAATTAAGACTCTGTTTCAGGATGGTTTCAGCATTGTTATGTTGTGTTTTTTTGTTTTTGAAAAGTTTTTATTTGCATTGTGTATAAATACAATGCATGGTAAAAACTACAGGATGGGGAAGTTCAGAGTTCAAAATCTGCTAAGGATATCCTCTTGCCCGGGCTTTCTTTATCACCCTTCTCCTCTTACTATCAGTCAGAGAGTTGCAGTAAACCACAGAGAAGCTCACAGGTCTGCTCTGAAAGTCTTCAAAGTTGACAAAAAGCTCTCCCCCCCAGTAAGAAAGTTCAGAAGCCAGAGTGATTTCTGGATCTAGTTTTGCTGTTGTTAGCACCTAAAATGAAGGTGAGGTTAGGTCAACACGTTCGCCTTTCAGGAGGAGGAGGAGAAGGAGGCACTCACGTTGGGATGGGGGCAATTCCAATACAAAGGAAAAAGAATTTTTATGGATACCCACGGTTATCAGCAGTGACCGTGGGTTTTCCTAGAAAACTAGGAATTAGAAATTTTCCAGACTATTTCCCAGTGCCCTAAATTGAGCATGTGAAATTTCAGAAGTACTATACTAATATCATCTACCAGTAGTAACAAATACTTGAACTGAAATGCTTGATTGAGGGAAAACATCAAGTACAGTTTGTTATTAGATGCAATCCTAAACAGGAATATTCGGAAGGAAGTCCCATTTTATTCAGTGGGGCTGAATACCCCTGCATTCAGACCAATGCAAAGATTAATCTGGGAATTATTTTTATTGCAATGATACTTCTAAATTGTAGTTCCTGACGTTTCACCAGCAGCTGTGGCTGGCATCTTCAGAGGTGTAGCACCAAAAGACAGAGATCTCTCAGTGTCACAGTCATCCTCTTACAGGATGACTCAGCCCAAACCCACCTTCCTGAGTAGATATAAATTACCTGCCAACATCTTTTCCACACTGTGACACTGAGAGATCTCTGTCTTTTGGTGCTACACCTCTGAAGATGCCAGCCACAGCTGCTGGCGAAACATCAGGAACTACAATGCCAAGACCACGGCAATGCAGCCCGGAAAACCCACAACAACCATCGTTTTCCGGCTGTGAAAGCCTTCAACAATACATCGATACTTCTAAACATTTAAAGTTACCCTGCCCTTCCCTTCCACTAATCAATAATATAGACATGAACTCTCACATAATTCTTAGTCATAGTCACTTGAAAAACATTAAGTACAACTTTGCCAAGCTTATGTAATACTGAATTGGCAATGGCATCCGTTCATTGTTATTAATTTTATGGAACAATGAATCTTCAGAAAGGGAACATTTTTCATAGAAAAATAAAGCGCTGGAAAGTTTTCTGCCCCAGACCTCTGGTTACCTGTGAACGGTGAAAAGAAATGCATGTTAGAATGGTGTGTCTTGCAGTCCTTTCTGGCGGAAGGCAGAGTTCCCTGATGATACCTAATGTTATTACTGTAAATTTAAAGGGATTAACAGTGAAATCTTATGCAGTTACACCATTCTAAGCCCGTTGACTTCACCAGATTTAGAAAGATCCAACTCTGTTTGCGTACTACAATTAGCGCCGTGGCACTAGGTATCTACACTGTAGCCCTGAATTCTCCTTTCAAGGAATGTAGCTTGTCTCAGGCTATTGTTAGCAACATTAATTTGCATGGTTTCCTTTGTAAGTTCTGGCATCAGATGGTTTGTGAAGCTATTTAAATGGCTGCTTGGTTACAGGACATCAATACCAGCCGTATTTCAAATGGATATTTGCAGGCCAATCTTGTATGCTCTTAAGACTGCCGTCTTAGAGCACTCCCGGTGGCTGTGTAGAATAGACCAGTCAGAAGGCCAACCCCCTGTGTGGCTGTGGGGAGCTGGGGATGAAAGATGTTTGCCTGCATGCAGCTGAAAACAGTTGAGATTTGGGAAGATCTGTGCTTGGATTTTCCAAGAGTCTTGTAAAACTCAGTGTCTGTTTTCCAGCCTCTCCGCTTGAATAGAGGCCACGTAGGAAGGGCAGACATCACATTTTTGCAATATGGGGGTACCCGTTCCCTGCCCCACCCCGTAAATCACAGTGAGTAGGTGACAGTTTTCAGTAATGAAACCCCAAAGGCGCAAACCTTCTCCCCATATGGCCACGATCTAAATCGAAGTGTTAATTTGACTAGCAGAGATGTGTAATCTCTTCTCGTTTCACCCGTGGTAAGTTCACGGCAGAGGGGAGAGTTGGCCCAGCAGTGTTCTGGCGCACTGCACCTCATAGCCCCCTCTGCTGTGCCACAACTGCAAACAATCTTGCTTATGCAATCTCTCATAGGCCTCTAAACAATCAAAGTTCAGGGGTTTCCCAAAACCAAGGGATGACTCTCAACTGGAATTGCACAGAGGAAGGAGCGGGGCTGGGAATTTTCCAAGTCAAAGTGAGGAATCAGAAGTTCTAAGATTAGAAAGGGGAAAGGGGGGGCCTAAAAGGTGAGATATATTGATGATCAGAATTGAGGTACTGTTTCATATTCACATGAAGAACTCTCCTGTTACGCAGTACATGATATTTTTTAACCATGCTGCTTCTTGAAGTTCTGCCAGATTTGAAGGCTAATTATGGCAAAGTGGGGTCGTTATTCATCCATTTAATTTTAGAGTCGGCCTCTGTCCTTCAAGGTATTAAAGGTAGTTGTGAGGTTTCTGCCATTTGCAGATCTGTGCTATCAATCAGTATTGGGACCAGGTCCTATTTAATTTGTTCATAAACGATTTGGAATTGGGGGTGAGCGGCGGAGTGGCCAAGTTTGCAGACAATGCCAAATTATCCTATATGGTGAAACCAAGGAAGGTTTTGAAGATCTCCAGGAGGATCTCTAAACTGGATGAGAGGCCAACAACGTGGCAAATGAAGTTCAGTGTAGGTAGTGGATTTTATATTGGCCACTCTCCAGTCCTCCAGTACAGAGGCGGATGTTAGAGACATGTTCAATATCTTAGTTTGAAGATCAGCAGTTTCACTTTTGAGTTCTTTAAGAAGTCTAGGATAGGTACCATCTGGTCCTAGTGATTTGTTCTTGACCCCCATCAGTGGTATACTGAGGTCCTTTAAATCATGGAAACGCCCTCACAGACCATGTAATATGCAACTGGAGTTAACAGTTTCATGTATGCTGTAGAACATGGAGTCATGCATTGGTTCTCAATTCCCTGCACAATTAGAGAGGAATCCGGGTGGCTCACACTTGGCCACACAGAGACCAGAATTCTCTCGAGAGCTAAGCGATCCAGGAGAGCCGGTGCTGTCCATCTGTTCCCACAGCCCCACCTCCTTAAAAATTCCCTGTCATGGACCGCTCTGCTGTGGCCTACCTGAATATCTGGGTGTCTTGCAGTGAAATCCTAAACAGATTTTCACTGTTGGACTTCGATCCAGAGGAGTTAGCCGTGTTAGTCTGTAGTAGCAAAATAGTAAAGAATCCAGTAGCATCTTTAAGACAAACCAACTTTATAGTAGCATAAGCTTTTGAGAACCATAGTTCTCTTCATCAGATGCATCTGATGAAGAGAGCTGTGGTTCTCGAAAGCTTATGCTACTATAAAGTTGGTTAGCCTTAAAGGTGCTGCTGGACTCTTTACTATTTTGGCTTCCTAGCTGAGCTGCAGATACCATCCCACCTACTTTCTCTGCTCACTGCTACCCATGGATTCTCTGACTCAAGTCAGCACTCACTTGGTGAGCATGCATCATATATGCCATGCGCTGTAACTCCCTGTGATGACTTTGTGCCTTGCTTCACACAATCATTTTCATGTTGCCATGGAGTTACAGTAAGGGTAGAGTGACTCACACCCTGCCGCAGTAGAAATGAGATGTGGCTGTTGGCCATGATGCTTTATGGGCACACAGTAATGTCAATCTAGGCATCGGCATCTCTATGGGGAAAGCCCTACCTGCTCTGCTTTGGAACATGGAGAAGGGACATTCCAAAATACTCTGTATGTCAAAGCTTGGAATCCTCAGAATCCCAATAAAGGAAAGACTGAAATCATTATTTACAAGGTGATCAATCCAAGTCTACGGATGGGATTTGGTGGATCCATTCTGCTGACAGTGACGATTTCCTAACTGCGAGGACCCTGGTGTTTGAAGAGTCTCACGTCCAACAGGGGAAGGCCCCTTGGGGAGGGGGAAGGAATTCCACTGTTAGTGGAATTATGTTTCGGGTTCAACACCAAATGTAGAAGAGAGGTAATGGGCCTGCCTTCCCACCACGTTCTGAGATACTTGAATGGTCATTTTCATGTGAAGAGTTACTTCCATTTAATAGCCACTCAACATTCCTGTTTGTTTTCAACTTACAGTTGGTCTTGGCAGCAACAAAGAGCAAAGAGACAACAGGTGTGCGTTTGTGAGGGATGGCATCAGCAGTTACTAATGGGATCTCTTAAGCATGGATGAGGGGGTATGAAGATAGCAAGTTTAGTCTCCGTCCTAACGGCTGACTGCAGTGCCGTCATAAATCAACTTAAGCAGGAACCTCTTTGGCTCCCTCTGGCTGCCGCTGGTGTTCTCCCTCTTGCCAAGCGCGGAGTGCATTCAGGGCAGCAAGGGGAGCGTGCTGGCGGCAGCCAGAGAGAGTCGAGCAGACAACACTCCACCCCCCCCCCCCGGTCCTAGGGAAGCGGTGGAGCATGTGCGACATTCAGTCAGTCCCCGGGCATGAGCTAGTGGCTGGGGCTGCTGCGAGTGCTCCTGACTGGGGCAGGAGGAAGAGGGAGCACTGGGCACTACCACTGCATGGTGAGGCGGGCATGCGGGGGACTGGCTGCTTGCTTCCTGGGCTGCCCTCCTCAATATGATCCTTGAGCGGTGGGAGGGATTCTCTCCCTTTTCTCCCTGGTGGATAATCGCATTTTGAGCAGTTGTTCTTTCTCACTACACTTCCCATGGAAACTTGTGGGAAACGGGCATGTGAAGAACACGTGTCAGGTGTCTCGTGTAGTTTCCCTCTTAAGATATTGACCTGTGCAGGATTTGGGGGAGCAGCAGAAATTAAGAGTATAGTTAATAGGGTTCCCTTCCACTTCTACAGTTTTATGCTTTCCCCTCAGATAAATATTTTCTGTTTATTAACCGCTCAGTGTACAAAGCAACTGTTATTCTCTAATTAATGCATTTTCTTACATTGCTGTCTTGATGCATTTGTGCTCCTGAGCTTTGGATTACAAAATCACAAGGGATGGGAAACAGCAATTTGGGGGTTCCTGTTTTTGTCTCCTTGTTACTGAGTATTTAGCCAGTTTGGCCATCTATCTTAAAGCAGATCCACTGTCCCCAAAGCTAGCGACAGGCGTATGCACTCTACTGTTTTAATTTCCTCTTGCAAGGTATGTCCCTTTTGCGACACTTGCAAGCAGTTGTTTGCTACTTATTTATCTATTTGCTTCATTTATACCCCCTCTAATTGGCACCAGAACATGTAACAGTCATTTACTGAACTGTATTTTTTTAAATTTAAAGAGTGTAAGTCTGTAGGCACAGTTTGTACTTTTTAATAGAAATTACATATACATATACAGAGAGAGAGAGAGAGAGCGTCCTGGTTCTGAGCAATGATAAATATAATCATTGTTCTTATTTATTATTTTATTTTTATTTACTTCATTTATTCCCTGCCTTTCTCCCTTATGAGGACCCGGAGTGGCTCACATCATTCCTCTCTCCACCGTTTTACCTTCACAGCAACCCTGTGAGGTAGGTTAGGCTGAGTGAGACCAATTAGCCCACGGTCACCCAGTGAGCTTCCCCAGCAGTGGTGATTCAAACTTGGTTCTCTCAGATCCTACCTAATCTGACGCTCCAACCATTACACCACACTGGTTCACACAGCCTTGATAGAGCTGTCCTAAGTCCCTTTTAAGCCCACTGACTTCTATCTTCTATGTTATTTAATGAAGAGGAAACAACCAGGTGCAAGGTGGAAGAGTTTATTAAGGTTTTTTGATAACCATATATTGACTTGGAATCAAAAAACCTTAATAAACTCTACCACCTTGCACTTGGTTGTTTCTTCTTCTGTCTACTGCTTTTGCACTATGTTGTTTAATGTCAGTCTTAGAATTGCTTATGCTCTGTTTCAGCATTTCTTCAACTCTGTTGGATTTCTGCTGGTTTTAAATCTTTGCTAATTTGTATTTATATATCCTATGGCACTGTTTATAGAAATGTCCTTGATAGTTACTGTACTAATCTTCCACTATGTAATCCACCTTGAGTCTCAGTGAGAAATAAATATATAAATGACATAAATAAAATAAATAAATAAGAATGGATTTAGAGGGCTTTTTTCTGGGAAAAGAGGTGTTGGCTCTCAGTGGTGGAACTCAGGACCGCACAATGACGTCACTTTGGGTTAGCTGGAACAGGGTGGTGGTGTTAAAGTTTAAATCGCCCTTGGGGAAAATGGTCACATGGCCAGTGGCTCCGCCCCCTGATCTCCAGACAGAGGAGAGTTCAGATGGCCCTCCGCGCTGCAGCAGCATGGAGGGCAATCTCAACTCCCCTCTGTCTGGAGATCAGAGGGCGGGGCCACCGGCCATGTGACCATTTTCAAGAGGTGCCGGAACTCCGTTCCACTGCATTCCAACTGAAAAAAAGCCCTGAGTGTAACTATGCTTCAGATGCCACTATAATTGTACTAGAAAATACTGAGAATTGTGTACATGGAACACTTCGGGAAATTTCTACATAATACATAAGGCTGTGGATCCTAAACACGTTTTCTGGAAAGGAAGCCCAAATGAATAAAATGGGATTTACTTCTGAGTAGATTTTTGTAGGCTTGCTCCCAAATTTACTAAATTTAGTACATAAGGCAACTTTGCTGGACCAGACCTGTATTCCAGTACTAAGTTCGCTACAGTGATTGAAACACGTTAGGGCTTTGATGACTCTATTAGATTAATAAACAGCCTGCCCACTTCACAGCCTTCTTTTCACCTGTTTAGGTGGCATCCTGAATTTCTTGGCAATATCTGGTTCTGCAAGGCACTTCCTATATTCATAATACCCATTTTGCACAGCCGGTTCAGTGGAGATTTAGCCCTTGCTGCTTTGACATCCCTTTTATTTTGTAAGTTGTCATTGCATTTCCAGCATTTGAAAATGTCACTCAAGTCTACATGTTTCCCTATAGCAGAAGCTTCTCTAGAACTTTTTTTATGGCTTTGATTTTAACAAGAGGGTTGTAGATGGCATCTTCTCGGTCAGCCCTTGCCTTTGCAGGTATCAGTGATAGAGGACATGTTTTGCATGCAGAAGGTGCCAGATTCAGTCCTTGGCATTGCCATCTAAAAGAATCACAATGTAAGTGAGAGCAAGACTTCTCTGCGCCCAAGAACTCTGGAGAGCAGCTGCCAGTCAGAGTAGACAATACTGCACTTGATACACTGAAAGGTCTGACTTAGTATAAGGCAGCTTTGTAGTAATAGAAAGTAGTGATGATCTCTTTGAAGCACTCAGACCAATTGAGTCGTTGAACAAGAACTTCCTCCCTAATAAATGGGTTTTGTATTTCTCCTTAATAATTACACAGCTCTTTCCCTAAGTGCTTCATCTTCTCAATCATTCTTATAAAAAAGCCAAAGTTCATAATATTTATTTGGAAAGTATCTCGGAAGCGAGGTACTGGAAAATGTAAAGGATGTCTCTCTAAACGAAGAATTGCTGCCTGTAGGCTTGCAATGTAAGAGCATATTTACACTAAAAACAATTACTGCTTTTATATTAGGTTAACTACCATGACTGCCCCCAAAGACTCTTGGAAATGGGAGTTTGATGAGGATGCTAAAGACCATCTGTTAGACGGTCTTTGCTCCAGTCACCAAACTGCACTGCCCAGAGTTCCCTGGGGAAATGGAATGGATGTTAAATGGGTTTGCCTCTGTAGTGTAGATGCCCCCTAAAAAGAAGGAAAGAACAAAAAATGATTTGGCATTATTATCCCACATCCTCCAAATGGAGGAGTGGAGTTTGAAACATTCCAGCCCACATAAGGTCTCCCATCTGTGCTGAGAAATAAAACCAGATCTTTTCTCATAAGATTAGCACATTTAATTATATATAACAATAATAATATTCATAATAGCACTAGCTCTCAAATGGGTTTTATAGTAGGGTTGTCAATCCCCCGCTGGGAGTGGGGGATCCCCTGCTCTCACCCTCCACCCCTCCACCCTCACTTACCTGGCTAGTGGGGGGAAAGGCAGGGAAGCACACCTCCTGAGGTGTGCTCCCGGGCGGCGCAGCATGCTCCTGCACTCTGCAACGGTCCAATTTGGGTCAAATTGGGCCGCTGTGGATCACAGGAGCACTCCAGGGCCCGTCATGGCACCATGGCAGCGCTCTCATGCTCCACAGCAGCCTGATTCGGGTCAAATTGTGCTCAGTTCGGCTCCTTGCGCTCTCAGAGGCAGCATGTGGCCTGCACGATGATAACACTTCCTGGAAATGACACCTTCATGCAGGCCAGGAGTGCGCGCGCAAGGGCAGGAGGAAGACAAGTGCCAGGTCACCCACCTCCCACCCAGAGGGTAAGTGGACCTGGCAATCCTATTTTACAGTGAGTGGAGTGGATCCAGTCTTCGGCTGGAGGAATGTCTGATACTCATAATTGCACTAGCTCTGTAATAGGTTCTATAGTGAGCGGGGTGGATCCAGTCATGGGCTGGAGGAGTTTTCTAAAGGGAAGGCAGCATGATATATAAACTGATCTTGTCAGATCTTGGAAGCTAAGCAGGGTTGGTGCTTGGATGGGAGGCAGACCACCAACGAAGGCTGCGGAGGAAGCCGCTGCCAGGCCGCCTCACTCGCCTTGAAAGCCCCTTGCGGGGATCTCTAGAAGGCATTTGTGTTTTGATGGTACACATATAAATAATGGGGCATCCTCCAACTTAAATGGCTCTCCCATTGAAAGATGGATACTTAGGCCAGAGGAAGGCTTCAGACTTCCTTTGGTAGAGTGGTAGGATACTGGTAGGATCCACACCTGTGTTGGATATGGATCAAGGGGCCCTAGGTTCAAACCCCCTCTTCTGTCATTAAGCTGATGGAGGTGATCCTGACCTGGTCACTCTCTCAGCTTTACCTACCTAACAGGACTGTTGTGGAAATTAAATGAGTGAGGTATGCAAGCCAACGTTGGAGGAAGAGTGGGATAAAAATGTAATGAAATTCAGAGTGTACTACTGGCTCATTTATGTTATCTCAGCTCTGGGTCAAAGGCAAAGCTTTCCAAATGCCTGGGAGTGGCTCTATTTTAACTCATTGGTAAATGTGAACCATGGAATTCTGACACTCAGAGCAGAACTACAAGTGACAAAAGGCACAGGTTGGACACTTGTCAGCTTCCCTCAAGTTTTGATGGGAAATGTAGGCAGCTTGGCGGAATGTTGGACAAGTGACAGATGAAAAGTGCATTGGACAGCAGTCAGAGAGCCAAGCTGCAAGACCAGGATGCCTACATTTCCCATCAAAACTTGAGGGAAGCTGACAAGTGTCCAATCCGTGCCTTTTGTCACTTGTGGTTCTGCTCAGAAACACCAATTGTACAAGTAAATAGAAATTGTGCCTGATAGCTGTTTATCTTACAGGTTTTTTTAATGAATGGGCATGATGCAATATAGAATTTCATTTACATTTGAATCCATTCATTTCCGGCATAGCACCTCATTTTCTTCTGGATTGTGGTTGATCTGTTTTTCATTATAAATACTTCAATTCCTAAAAATTGATACTGGAGCAGCCAGATTTATGCTGGAAATTTTGGTTTATGCTGGAAATTTTGGTTGAGCTTTGCACAGCCCTGCATTTGGGGGGAAATGTTTGCATGGTAAGAAATGTGTAAATTGGACTGTATGCAGCTGTTGTTTACTGGGGCTGGTGCGGGCAGCCATTTCTGTTAGTGCCCGGAGTGCTGTATACCTAGCACTGTTTTACAGTTTTAACTGGCTGGGATTCTCAGAAAGTTGGATTCAATATCCAATACCAATGACTATTTCCATAGTGAGATCATAGAAACGTATAATGCACGCAACTTTGGCTATCCCTCCACAGCCATAACCCTTTTTTAGATTCCTTTTCGGTTATAGATGCAAACAAGGGCTCTGGACAAGAAAAAATCTCAGGCGCCTGATTACCCAGGTGGTTAAAAAATGTTGATCCAGGCTTGTAGGACTTTTTTGTTGTTGCTGCAACCCTGTTTAAAGCACATGGCATAATATAACTGATGGCTTTGAATTCTACTGTCTCTTTCGGTGTGTGCAATAAACAGGAACACACACACACCCAATCCAGAATACTATTTCTTAGAGCTATAGTCTTCAGCTTTTCAATGCTTGGACCCACTGAAATGAGTCATATGACATCAGTCACATGACAGGAAGAGGAGTCAGAGTTGTAACTTTACTGGATGGGGCACATGTTACACTGGCCTTCCTTTGCCTTATCTCAGGTGGACAGCTGTGTTGGTGTGAACAGCAATATTCTAGTCCAGTAGGACCTTAAAGACCAACAACATTTTCTGAGTATAAGCTTTTGAGAGTCAAAACTCTCTTCCTCAGATACAAAGGCATATCTGATGAAGTGAGCTTTGATTCTGAAAAGCTTATACCCTGAAAATCTTGTTGGTTTTCAAGGTGCTATTGGACTTGAATCTTGCTGTTTGCCTAATCAGATTTTTCTGAGTCGCGGTTTTCTGTTGATTGGCACAAAAGGAAAACAAAAAGTGATATTTATTCCAGAAGGAATAATTTATAAATGCTCCCCCCACCAGTGAACTTAGAGTAACATAGTGTCATTCAAACTTGTTTGTGGGAGAAATCTAAGGTTGATTTGTCAACAATAAAAGCAAGTCTTTGAGTGCCAGCTTTTAAAACATGCATTTCTCTGCCTCTGAATACACAGTCTGAGAAAGCCCAAAGCCAGGACTGTGGGTGTAGCTCGGTATGCTTTATATAACAAACACACATATTGATTCAACTAGGCACACGGAAACCGGGGCTTTGAGTCTGCCTCAATGCACGCACTCATAATCATAACCCTGAATTTAGATACACAGCTAGCTGTGCTGAGAGCCATTTCAAAACCAGGACTCTGGAGAAAGGGGTTTATGCAAAGGGTAGATGGGGGTTGTTTATTGTATTTGTGCCATGTTCTTTGGCCCCAAATTGGCTCCCAAATCAACTTGCATCAATTTTAAACCAATATATGGTTATCAATTAAAATACAGTCTAGGAAAAAAGTGTTTGGGGAGGAAGTCCTCAGTGAGGTGTGGGTCATCTTGGCCCAATGCTGTTTCCTCATCTCCCTCTAGAATCACAGCTGAGAGGAGGAGGCTCGGAGCTGGACCTAGGTTGGAAGATATTTCCATTGGTGTTAATATCCTCTTCCCAAGATAGAGCTGCCAACTCTTTGAGTTGGGAAATTTTTGGAGATTTGAGGGCAGAGCCTGGGAAGGGCAGAGTTTGGGGAAGAGGAGGACCCCAGGGGGGTGTAAAGCCATAGAGCCCACCCTCCGAAGCAGCCCTGAAGTAGCATGAGGTGCCGCAGTTTGTAGCATGCTATCTCCCCCACCCCACACACACACACCTTGCACATTGCAATTTTGCTTGTAGAAAATGAAGGCATTCATATTTGCAAATGTCTTCAATATATTAAACAGTACAATTTCAATTGGTAACTAATTTATACCTAATGCATTTTATGTTATAAAAGCAGTAAAATAGGGTTAGGGTTGCCAGATGTTTTTTTAAAAAAAATACTGGACACACTTAATAAAAATTTATCGACCCCTCAGCACCACCCATGCACACGCAATATGGGAAGTTTACTGACAGGACTCTCTATGAATACGTATATTCTTACTGAAAGAGGGGCACTCTAAAGGTCAAAATATTTAAGATAGCTTCGTAGCATGTTTCGAAGGCTTGTCTTGGATTTTCCAAAGAGAGCACTGCAAACATAAATAGTGTGTGTGTGCACGCACACCTCCAAAAATAT
The DNA here is from genome assembly GCF_028583425.1 of Eublepharis macularius. NCBI lineage: Eukaryota > Metazoa > Chordata > Lepidosauria > Squamata > Eublepharidae > Eublepharis > Eublepharis macularius. The sequence goes on from NC_072802.1 coordinate 17,915,118, forward strand.
TTCTTTGTGTGTCAGAAAATCCCCCCTTTTTTCAACTCGATCCTCTTTCTACTAAACTGTTTCTCTTCTTCATGCTTTGTCCCAAATCTGTAATCAAAATTATTGCAATACAGACTGGAATAAAAGGGACTTGGAAATAATTCTTGACAAATTATGCCAGACTCTGATGGTGTATGTGGCATATCCCTTATACAACTGCATCTTGACCCAGGTATATAACACCTAACGCAGTTCCAAACATTCTGTCATATAGAGATCTTCCATACTGCAATTCCCCCCACCCCCTTTTTAAATGCTTTTTCCTTTTATTTGAAAAAAATGCAATATTATTATGGAAACTTTTTGAAAAAGGCAGATTGATTACATACAGTGTTGTCCAAACAAAATAATGTCCAAGTGCCATAATTATTTCCTTGAGAGAAAGTAAGTTAGGAGCAGCCCATAGTGCTGCTTTTACAAATCCTCTCCAATCAAGGAGAAAAACTGGTTGTCATTGACTCAATTTGCATTATAAAGAGGGCGAGAGACAGAGCAAAATATGTATACAGGGAGAAGGGTTTCAAAATGCCATCCTTTATTCACACACATTGCCCACCCTTTGCTAGCTTACTACCTCCCCAACTGTTGCAGGGTGACTTGGTAGCTAAATTCTGGGGCACAGAGTAGCTCTCTAATACATAAATCCTGGAGGGACATGCAGGATGGAATTGGAAGCTCTTCCCCCAGGCAACTCTCCTTCCCTCCTCCTTTGTCCCAGATAGGTGCTGCTCAGGGCTTTTTTTCTGGGAAAAGCGGTGATGGAACTCAGGACCACTTTGGGTCAGCTGGAACAAGGGGGGAGTTTTTTAAAGTTTAAATCGCCCTCGGCTAAAATGGTCACAGGGCCGGTGGTTCCGCCCCCTGATCTCCAGACAGAGGGGAGTTTAGATTGCCCTCCATGCCAGTGTCGCAGAGGGCAATCTAAACTCCCCTCTGTCTGGAGATCAGGGGGCGGAACCACCGGCCCTGTGACCATTTTCAAGTGGTGCTGTTGCACTGCATTCAAGCTGGAAAAAAGCCCTGGTGCTGCTAATGCTTTCTGCCCAAAGGGAGTTTCCCCCCACCTCAGTCTGACTTTAGCAAAGAAGGGAGAGGAAAGCCCTGCTCTTATTGGCAACGCCAATTTCTGTCTTTGTTCCTTTTATGATTGCTGCTTTTTCTGCTGAGCCAAGCGTCTGGGATTTTTTTCTTTTTTCGGCCAGAAGTGGGATGGGAGGATTGGAGTGGGAGAAGACACACTGGCTCAGTCTTGTGCTCGCTTCTAGGCATAGAGCAGAGAAGAGACAGAAGCAAGGATGTGTGTGTGTTATGTGCCGCCAAGTCGCCTCCGACCTATGGCGACCCTATGAAGGAAGGATCTCCAAAATGTCCCGTCATTAACAGACTTGCTCAGATCCTGCAAACTGGAGGACGTGGCTTCTTTTATTGAGTCCAGACATCTCGTTTTAGGTCCAGCAGGGATGAGAGAGGGACAAATAATTAAGCTCTCAAGCACCAGAAACCTCGATCCTTTGGTGAAGAGTGGAGGCTTGCATTGGTTGCTGCTCTTGCTGTGGTTGTAGATAGGAGATCTCCAGGCTACGGGCAATTGATACACTTGCAGAACTGAGTGAATGGATTTTCTCCTAAGGACACTTTCCTGGGAGTAAGCCCCATTGAATACCAGGGGGTTTACTTCTTAGTAGACCTGCTTAGGGTTGCTCCCTGACTCACATGCTTCCTAACACACAGCAGCAAGCAGCCTGCTTTCACTTGCAAGTACAGGGAAGGGGAAGGGAGGGGGCTCAGAGCCCTGCTCTCCTTTGGGCCTCAACAGATTTGCTATTGCTGCTGCTAAAATGCCACAAATGGTGGGGCAGGCCACATTGGGGGTGGAGTATAGGGTTGCCGGATGGGGTGTTGCTCTTGTATGCCCCCATGACCACAGCGGCTGGAGAGTGAGTGAGTGTGTGTGAATTGCAGAGCCAGGAGCTGCATGCCCCAAGCAAGCAAGGAAACGTGGCAAAAGGAGACGAAGGAACAAGTACCCGGTTTCCCTTCTCCACCTCCCCTGCTCCAGGTAGGCACTTCCACCTGCTCTGCTGAGGACACTGCCTGTACTACGCTGCTGCTCTTATTGTCCTCCACCACCTCGAGTAAGCTCATCCCCCCCGGGGGGGGGGGGTCCCAGAGCAGCAACAGCAGCCAGAGCACCATCAGGGCAGGGGCGGGGACAGGACAGCCCCTCCTGGCCCTGGCATAGGTAATTCTTCCTGCCTCCACTTGCCTTGGGTATGCCGTTAGCTCATGAAGGAAGGAGGCAAGCATCACAGCAGCCACCTGTACTGCATGCGGTCATGGTGTTAATGGTGCGTGAGAGCATGCTTACATGCTTCCCAATGGCCAGTACAAAGGAGCAGGCTGCAGACTTGCTGCTCTTGCAGGCAGGGTTGGGGGGCAGGGACAGAGGTGGAGCCCAAGGCCAGCTCCTCTCTGCTTCTGCTGGGTGGGCCCATGAGCAGTCTTTGTGAACCACATGGACCCAGCAGATCCGCTGTTTTTTTCCTGCCTGCTGCCAGCGGCTACTGAAATGCAGGACATTTATATGTCTGGTATTTTGTCAGGTTTTTTTCCTGGACAGTCCATGGAAATACCAGATTGTCCAGTTCAATACGAGACAGCTGGCAACCCTAGTTAGGGTTGATAGATTTCACTTCACCTCCAAATTTCTGTATTTTTTCCCCCCAGCAAACAAAAACAAGGAAAACACTCGGTAGCTTTCCATGGCTTCAAAATGTTCAGAAATTTTATATCTCTGTGAACATCCCTAAACACGACCCCAGTGTCCCTGTCCCACTTTCTTCAATCTCAGTCTCACCAGGAACATTTTTTTTAAAAGCATTTGGATGAAATTCTGTTAGGCTCCAGTCCTAAGCATAGTTGTATGGAATTAAGAACCTAAGAGGAGCCTGCTGGATCCGTCCAGTGGCCCATCTAATTTTTCTTCTCCTCACTGTTCTTTGGAGCTGGCCCTAAGGTTTTGTGTACATGTTCAGCGATGGTCTTTTGGAACATGTCATCCGGAGAAACATTTGCATGTATTAAAATAACTGGTGTTTTATTTCTAACACCTTCTCTTATTTACGAGCTGATGCCTCTGTAGAGTTCCTTTCTATACTGCAGTGAGTTCTGGTTCTTGCTTTCTTGGCAAGGTGACTGGTTCCATTAGGCATGAATTTAAGTGTTAGAAGGAGGACTGGTGGCCAGAGAGATCAAACAGAGAATACTAATAGAACAGGCATTACTTGCACAGAGATACCTTTGCTTCTTTTGTGCTATGAGAGACCTTGGAACAATGGCTTTAATTTCGGTTGTCACACCAAAACAAATAGAAGCCAGATAAGACAACTTCCTGACTGAATAGGTGCAAATAGGGGTTTTTTTTGGCCAGGTATAGCATTAAAAATGTATCGAAACTCTGCTAATAGGCCTGGTATATCTCCTTATATGGGAAGATTGACAGCTACCTTATTGTTGCCAAGGCCAGTTGTATGTGATCTGCTTTTGAATGTAAAGGATCCATGTTAGACTTATATCAGGGCCTTAGTTATATTTCTCAGGACACAACATGAATTGTAAATTGTAGAAATGAAATCTCAGAACTGAGTCTGTCAGGTAACAAAACTGTGAAAACCAGCAATGAGGGAGTCAGACTGGGGAAGACCTGGATTCAAATTCCCTGTCAAGCATAAAGCTGATTTTAGAGCATCACTCTTGTCAATTTAGCCTACCTCCCAGGTAGGGTTGCCAGGCCCCTTGAATCCCCTGACGTGCTTGATGATGTCACTTCTGGGAACTGATGCCATAACACGGGTCAAAGGGCAGCTCGGGAGCGCTCCCGCACTCAGCAAAGGGCTGAATTCCCCTCCCCCGCCATGGGCTCGATTTGGCCTGAAACAGGCCCGTTGTGGGGTGCAGGAGCACACTGCGGCGGGGTGCTAGGGCATGCCACACCACCCAGGGGCATGCTGCGCTGCCGGGGGGGGCGCCACTGGGGGTGTGCCCCTCCCCTGCTGCCCAGGTAAGAGGGGGTGGGGGAAGGAGGTGGGAGCAGGGGATCCCCCGCTCCCGGCGGAGGAATGGCAAGCCTATTCCCAGGGTTGTTAGGGGGATAAAAGAGGGTGGGAATTATGTTTGCCACTCTCAGCTCCTGGGGGAAGGATGGGTGAAAATATAACATGTAACAAGGCATCTTGAGTCCATCACAGGGGAAGGGCGGTTTATAAATTATTTAAACAAATACATCTAAGGTGCTTTTGATAGGGAGCATATGTAGCCTGAATGAATCATGCAGATTTCTGTATCTGTGTATGGAGAGGTAAATGTGGGGAGGCCCCTGTGCTGAGAGGTAAATAGACACAATGGAACCTGCCACAATTATAATATATAGAATTCTGCAAAGTCAAGGACATCTGGTTTTGCAAAGAAATCTTAATTTACTCCCCACTCACCCAAATTTGGGAATCCAAGTTAAGAGCAAAACAAGCGCTGAAGAGAACAACCAGGATCATTACCTCAGACAATCCTGTACATTTTTTTACACATATTGGATTTGGGGTATATTTCCATCCCAAAACAAATTCACCCACATATCTAGGGGTAAAAATGTCCCATAAAGATGTTTGTTTGTTTGTGAATTTCATGAAGGACTGTATCTCTCCAGATAACCTAAAAGCAAGACAACGATATTGTAAGAGGCAGGGCTTTTTTTCAGGGGGAACGCGGGGGAACGGAGTTCCGGCACCTCTTGAAAATACTCGGCAATAGTGCTTGAAAATAATATGATTTCAAAGAATCCCATGTGTTTCTTCCTCATTTCCCTCTTGAGAGTTCCACCACCTCTTTTCCCAGAAAAAAAACCCTGGTAAGAGGAAAAGGTTCTAGAGCCACTTTTCTTTGAAATCTATGAAAAAAAGTTCAATTAGGGATAGCTAATTCTCACCAAGTGTAGTAAGAAGGTTGAGTTCAAGGACTTTTCCTATTAGGAAAGGATGAAGAGGATAGGGCATTTCAGTTTAGAGAGAAGAGGGATATGATAGACATTTACAAAATTATACATAGGGGTGATGGTGTGGAGAATGTAGATAGAGAAAAATTTTGTTTCTCTTTCTAAGGTAAAGCACCAAGTCATTACTGACCCATGGGGGGGACATCGCATCACAACATTTTCTTGGCAGACTTTTTGTTACGGGGTGGTTTGCCATTGCCTTCCCCAGTCATCTACACTTTAACCCCAGGAAACTGGGTACTCATATTACCAACCTTGGAAGGATGGAAGGCTGAGTCAACCTTGAGCCGGTTACCTGAATCTGGCTTCCACCAGGATCGAATTCAGGTCATGAGCAGAGCTTGGGCTGCAGTACTGCAGTTTACCACTCTGCGCCACGGGGCGCATATGGATAGAGAGAATTTTTGTTTCCCTTTCTAATAATGCTACAATTCCCAGGCACCCCATTAAGTTGAAGGGCAGTAGATTCAGGATGGACAAAAGGAAGCACTTGTCCACTCAACAACAAACTCAGTTGTGGAAATCACTGCCAATGAATGTAGTGATGGCTTTAAAGGAGGGGTTAGATTCATAGGTCTATCAATTACTATGGGCTATGTCCACAGGTGGCTATATCACAAGTAGCTATATGTCCCTAGTAAACCTCTGAATACCAGAGCTAATGGGCAACACCAGGGAAAGCCTTGGTCTTTATTCCCTGTTTCGTGGTCCTTCAGGGACTCAGTTGCATGAAACAAAATGCTTGATTAGATGGACCACTGGCCTGACCAAGGAAGTCTTGTGTTCTTAATAGTAACAACCATTTATCCATAGCAATGAGTGAATTCCGTGGAATTGAGACTTGTTTGTAAGTAACAGTCCCTAAGTTCGGCTTGCATGCCACAATTCTGCATTACTTCTAGCTTGTTCATCCATCTGTTCTGAACTCTTGGGGGAGAGGGGGGTTTCAGTGTAGTCAATAATTAAATCAGTTCTTTCGTGACTCCATGTACAGTTCAATGGAGGCGTTCCAGAATATTGGGTTTGTGGAGGGTTTCTTTTTATTTCTCTTTTCTTCATTTGTTTCCGCTTTTGCTTTCATGTTGGCATTGAGTCCACGAATGGTTTTCAGAGAGCCCTTGTGTCCTGAATCGCCAAATGCTTTGCAATTTAAATGGGCTTTAGAAATGGGCTGCTTTCTTATGCTGCTCCCGGCTAATAGATGCATGTGTGAAATCCTCTCTGCTGCTTTACGTACCAGGTCAGATGTTAGATCACATATTACACAGGGAACGAGCAGCTAGAATGCTTTTTTCCCACGTGCTGCAGATGTTTGCCTTCTTTAGCCGTGCCACACCGGCTCTTCAACTGTTTCCCCACATGTCCTTACACGTATTCAATCTCCGCGTTACTTCCCTACGCACAGTAGTGTGTTGTAGCGTCCAGAGTGTCAGACTAGGATTTGGGAGACCCAGGTTCAAATCCCCACTCTGCCACGGAAAGTCGCTCGCTCTCAGTCTAACCTATCTCACAGGCATATCGTTGGGATAAAATGGACTGCTGTGGATCCCCATTGAGAGGCAAATAATAGTACAGTCTAAAACGAGAGGTACGCTTTTCTTAGTCCGTTGGTATCACTGGGCTTAGCTGAGTGTAACCCTGCTCAGAATGGCCGTGTAAAATACCGAAATAAATTCTCTTGATAGAACGAGTTGGTGGCCTGTAAGACATGGTGGGATTCATGTGTAATATGGTATGTGAAGCAATAGCAAGGATTTGATGGGGAAAACCTTTAGCTAGAAGCTTGGAGCAGGCGTCAGCAACTGATTGGGAAATCCTTCCCTTGATCAAAATCTCTCCAGAATACTATAAGCTCTTAAGGCTTGAGAAGACCAAGTTCTTATCTCCTTTTATCTCTCTGACTCTCAGCTGTGCGCAACATTCTGGAGGCATTAAGCAGGCTGAAACCTCATCAGGTTAACTTTTTTTTTTTGCTAGGGTGTCTTTAATTCAGAAATTCGTATTTTCCTCCATACCTAGGATTTCCCTCAAGTATGCAGAAAGCTGTACTCAAGAGTTTTGGGAAGATCAAAAGTGTGATGATAGTTCCAGCAACTTCCTTTTTGCTGGGCTCTTATTTATTTTAAAGCATTTCTGTGTCAACTTTCCACCCAAACAGGGTCCCCAAGGCAGCAAGATGTGTGAGATTCCTTCACACTGCAAGGAATGCAAGCTAAGATGAAGTTGTGGGATGTGCCTATGCGTCTGGCTGATCGGTTTGTTTCTGGATCTGCCCAGAGTCTGATCAAACCAGCCACGTGCGGGGAGTTCTGTGTTCTGAGGTCTTAGCAATCTTGGAACCTCCATTTTTGATTGGTATATTTTGTACCCAGAAAAGTTGGGAGTCTATGATCTGTCTGAATTCTGCAGATTAAGCACCTATGCATAGTTTTGATTATTTTGCACAATTTCTTTTGCTGGTCGTGGGAAGGGGCTGTACACAACACTGAGCCCTCTAGGGTTTTTTTGTACTCTTCTGGTATTTATTCAGCTGCATCTGAGATTTAACAGGGTGTTGCCCGCAGAGATTCAAGGGTAATCTTTGGGTTAATGAGCATGGAAAACTCCCTGCTTGAAAGTGGAGGTTTTTCAGGAACTTGAAGACTCTGTTCTGTGTCTTTTCTCCTCAGATTTTTCAGAATATGCAGGACCCTCCTCCTTGGAAAACAAAACCAGAAGAGGATGCAAAATGACACAAGTTGGATATTCATTTGTAAAACAAATTATGTAGGCTCTGTTGTCTTTGAATCAGCTTTTACATGACAAGAATATTTCTAAACTGACTGCTTTTTCCTTTTTTGCTTGTTTGCAGGATAAAAACGCAAACATCCTGACTATGTGGCAACAGACATTCAGGCCATCTCAGTGGCACACACTTCTTAAGGAGAACAGAAATCCCTGACTTATATTGCATGGAATTGGACTTTGGATAGAGCAGAGCTGGAATGGGAAATCACAGCGACAACCATACCTGTGTGACAGATGATTCATTCAAGTACAACCTCTATGGCGCTGTCTACAGTGTGGTGTTCATCCTTGGCTTGATCACCAACTGTGCCTCTTTGTTCATGTTCTGCTTTCGCATAAAAATGCGGAACGAAACGACCATTTTCATGACCAACCTGGCGGTCTCGGATTTGCTCTTTGTCTTCACACTCCCGTTCAAAATCTTCTACAACTTCAACAGGCACTGGCCTTTTGGAGACACTTTGTGCAAGATTTCAGGGACCGCCTTCCTGACCAACATCTATGGGAGCATGCTGTTCCTCACCTGCATCAGCGTTGACCGCTTCCTTGCTATCGTCTACCCATTTCGATCTCGTACCATTCGGACACGAAAAAACTCAGCCATTGTGTGTGCAGGTGTCTGGATTCTGGTCCTCAGTGGAGGAATATCAGCATCTTTGTTTTCCACCACTAACGTCAACAATGCAAGTACGACGTGTTTCGAAGGTTTTTCCAAACGCATATGGAAGACCTACTTATCCAAGATTACAATATTTATTGAAGTGGTTGGCTTCATTATTCCCTTGATGCTCAACCTCACCTGTGCATCTTTGGTGCTGAGGACTCTGCGGAAACCTGACACCCTCTCCCAGATCGGCACAAACAAAGAGAAAGTACTCAAGATGATCGTGGTGCACGTGGCTGTCTTCATAGTCTGTTTTGTACCCTACAATTCCATCCTTTTTTTGTACGCTCTCGTACGTTCTCAGGCCATCGCTAACTGCTCCTTGGAGAGATTTGCAAGGACCTTGTACCCGATCACATTGTGTGTTGCCACCCTGAATTGCTGTTTTGACCCTTTTATCTACTACTTCACTTCAGAATCTTTTCAGAAGTCTTTCTATATCACTTCGGACCTCAAAAGCGATTCTCTTTGCAAGACTGAAACTGCACTAACAACCCAGGTCATCCCGCCAGCGATACGGGAGGAGATGAGTGTTCAGGCCATTAGAAATGGGAGAGATCTGATGTCTGAATCCCACTTTTGATACTGGAGCTTTCAACATCAGATGTGTGCTGAGAACTGGGTTTCAGAGAGAGCTCCATGTCTAGGAAAAGGATGCTCATTCCAAACCAGGAAAGATGGGAACGACACAGGAAATGTTAAAAAAAAAAAAGAAAGAACAGCAAACTGGATGTTCTAACTACCTTGTGAAAACAGATCATCATATGTTAACTCAAATAACATTACCTATATGTATCATCCGTATGCTTTTGAAGCTAAGAAATAATAAAATATGTCACCTTTTCTTGATTTTTATGGCATCTGATTATATCCTTTCTACAGTTGAGGGCTTTGCAAACGTTACCTTGCCTTCCATTTGCATGGCGTGAGAGCTCACCAGCAGTGTTTCAGGAGTACAGTATATGCAGTCACCGTATTGTGTGAATTGGGCAGTACATGGAAAATCCATGTGTTGCCCAGTTCACATGATACCGTGATTGTGCTTATTGCAGCCCTGAAACATGAGGCTGGCAGGCTTCTGTTGCATGTGAACGAAACATAATGTTTGCAGAGAGCTTTAATGTAGTAGAAATCAATTTTTTTGTTGCACATTGTTGGAACATTCTTTCCTCTTGTACAGCCATTCTGCAGTGGATGTGCTAAATTGGGCCATGATCCTAAGAATTACTTAGAAATAAGAGCCATAGAAATCAAGACCATACTTCCAAGTATGTGCATTTAAGATTGGGTTGCTGTTGCTCTGGCTGTGAACAACTGCTGAACAAGGGTATAAAAAGAATGTGCATGTGTATAGGGAAAGGCTAACAGGATGCTGCTATCTCTGCTTTATGGTGTGCAAAAGTTTGAAAAAAAGGAAACATACTTATGGCAAGTGAAAAAAATCCTTTCCTCCTCCTTAATATTATTGGTAACATTCTTTCCTGTTCAAAACTCCTAAACCTTGTACCATAAAATTGAATAAAAATATTACAAACAATAAAAATCAACCATAAGAAAAGAAGTATATCTTAGCAGAAACTGAAATACAAAATCTAAAACAACTGGCCAGTCCTCTCTCAGCCACATTTTCATGGAAAAGCAGTATCAATGGAATGCTGTTCTAAGGCAGGTTTCCCTGGGAAGGGTATTTCAACGAGTTGGTACCACTACCGATAAGGCCCCGTTCAAACAACTGCCAGTCTCACCTTTGAAAGGAAAGGGACATAGCAGGAGATTCCTTTGCTGATCTTAGAAGCCAGGAAGAAACATACAGGAGAAAGAATTCCTTCAGGTATGTCAGCGGTTTTAGAGGAGGCAGTTGATGCTTAACATCAGAACATGTTTGGAAAGGGACTTGACCCAAGGCGTGCAGTCAGGCTTCCTACATTTCCAGTCAAGGTTGTGTGTCTATTTCTGGCTCAGAAGAAGTCAAGAGGGCAATCAGCAGACAACAATGAATGAATGGGCAGCACTTCCTTCGCCGTGCCGGCAAGCTGAATTTCCGTGAACGTTAGAAGTCAACTCCCTCATGACGTCGATCCCGGTAGTTCAGTGCAGTAATAAGGAATTCAGTTTTACATGTTTGCTAAGGAAATAAAGATATGGGGAGAAGAAAGAAATCTGGGCACTTGCTTAAGAAAATGGGAGCATAAAAAGTGGTACGCTTGTGAACCACATTGTAAGTGGGCTAAACTGCACGCACCTCCCTGATGGCGCATGACTCAACCTTTATTAACAAGGATCTGATTATTAATATGTTAATTAGTTAAGAAAGGGGCAGTGAGTCTCTAGCTACAAAGCTCACAGATGAAGACAAAGGGAGGTCATTAATACTCAGGTCCTTGGAAGGGACAAAAGGAAGTAGTTTTTTACTTAATAGGTAGTTACTAACAGTGGGTATAGTGATAGCCATGAGCATAGCATTTTTTTTTAAAGTATTTGTATGCTGCCTCTTCAGGGTAGTGCTCAAGACAGCTCACAACTAAAAAAACCCAGTATTAAAAAAACAAGCTATTCAAAAACACAAATGGTTGGACATAAGCAGCATTGAAACTATATATAAAGCAACAGCAGACCCGTTTAAAAACTGGTAAGATAAAACCCCTAATTAAAAGACTCAGTAAAAAGATGTATTTTAGCCTAGTGCCTAAAAGAAAGTAAGCACCCGGTGTGCCTCAAAGGAGAAAGCATTATAAAGGCAAGGTGCCACCACAGAAAATGCCCTGTCTCTAGTCACCACCACCAGCGTGGCATATGTTCTGGACACTGTGGTGTTGCTGCAGATAATAGCAATTTTAATTACAAAATTTCCACATGCAAAGACAGTTGGCCTCTGAATACCTGTGGTGGGAGGCCATATCTGGGGAAGGCCACGACCTCTGCTGTTTTTTGGCTCAGTGAGGGAACTGGCTGGCTCACCTTGATTTATAAGAAGAAAATGGCTGTTAGCTGAACTTGGCAACCAGTAGGAGGTCTGGAGACAGGGACATGGGAGAGCACAGCATTTGTCACATTTCCAGATACAACACGGAAGTGGCAAAGGGTAGATCTAGGAATCGCTGCAAACTCTATGGAAGTGATATAGTGATAGTGGGTTGCTGTTCTTTAAAAACTTTCTCTTGCTGCTGCTTGAGGTGGTGTTGGGCAACAAAGCTTACAAGTAGAAGGCCTCCCACTATAGTAGGAAGCCTGGGAAAACTAGCTCATGCTGACCAAGTAAATCTTCCATGTTCAGAGGCAGCAAAGCCTATTAGTGCAGGGTTCTGACACAAATGAGGCTTTGGTTTTTGTGACCGCCTTGTAGGCCTTCAGTAGGAGTGGGCATCTGTTTGGCTATTGTGGGAAACAGGTTGGTGGACTTCTGTATAGCTGAATTTATAAAGGTTTCTTTCTTTTTCTTTCTTTCTTTCAAAAAGGGATTCATCCCGGTCCAGAATATGCTGTTTATTGTGCCAACCGTGTTAGTCTTGATACATGAGGCCTCTTCTCGGATTCTTAATGACTGCTGTTCTTTCTAGCAAGAGCAATGAAAATGTCTTGCTTAAACCAATACTTGTGTTGTTTAAACTCATGCTGAGAGGTGGGGGAGGGGGAGACAAAAGAGACTCTTGGTGCACAATTTCCTCCTGTTTCAATGGCCTTTTTCCTTTTTAGCAGATGCAGTCCTTGAGTTACGTGTCGGGGCTGCCAGCTTCCATGAGCCAGAACTCTGTTCCCTGTTAATGAAAAGTGGCAAAGCAACTCTCAAAAAGCATAAACTTCTAGGCCAAAGTTGAAAGCACAAAGGAGTGGGGGTGGGGGTGGGGGTCTTGTTACCCATAAAGCTGGGAGATTTTAAAGTCTCCTAGCAGATACATTGACTAAGCTGGTTTTCTTTTTTCCAAACCCTTGGAACAAACCACAGTCTAGTCTCCTTAAGGGGACGATGAAAGCCAGGAGGGGGATCAGTCCACGTTTGGTGTGTCTCCAGGATGGGTCAATGCTAATCTGAGCATAAAGCTTGCTTCTTTTCTCTCCCTCCCCCGCATCCAGCCAAGCTGCTGCCAAAACTTACAAGTTTCTGTTTGCAGTTTTATGAGCCAAAGAGCTGTGGCCGGCTTTCTCGCATAAAATACATCGCTATCATCGAGTGCCAAGGGCATCGCTGAAAAGATCCATTATTTTGTCATTTAACACCTACCATAAATTTTATGATCGTATGTTGGGACTCGGATTTACAGATGGTGGCTCGGGGTTGCTTTTATTTTATTTTTTTAAGCTCGCTTATAGTTGAGATCAGCCTGTGAGTTTGGAGGGTGGGGGCATTGTGTACAAATAACTAATTATGCATTCATGGAGAAAGGAAAAATATTTCCCCCCCTTCAGATGTTGTGCAGCCATCCAGAGAGAAATTCAGTTTAGAAAAGGGATTTAAAAAAAAAAGATATAGCTAGTGGGCATCTGGGTTTTCTCTTTTCCCTAACAAAGGGTCATTGTTAGCAAAAAGCACAAAAACAGAAACATTACTTTAAATGCAGAAAGTGCCCAGAGATGGGGAATGTGCTCATAACTGTGAGCACTGGAACAATCAGATCGTAGGAAAATTGGGGTCTGTAGTGTGGAATCGCTTTCTCAGTGAAATCCCTGACTCTTTAGCAGGCAGGACTACTTTGAAGGAAATGATCAAAAGGCTGCCCACCAGTATCATGGAGCAGGGTATGCCTAGAGAGACCCACATGGCCATGAGAGAGTCAGTCTCTCTCATCCTAACCTACCTCACAGAGTTGTTGTAAGAATAAGAGGTGGGGGGATCCATGTACGTGACTCTGAACTGCTGGGGTGATAGGAGAGCTAAATTATTATCAGGGCTTTTTCCCAGCTGGAACGTGGTGGAATGGAGTTCTGGAACCTCTTGAAAATGGTCACATGGCTGGTGGCCCCGCCCCCTGATCTCCAGACAGGAGTTTAGATCACCCTCCACGCCGCTGAGCGGTGCAGAGGGCAATCTCAACTCCCCTCTGTCTGGAGAGCGGGGGGTGGGGCCACCAGCCATGTGACCATTTTCTCCGAGGGCAACCCACTGAGTTCCACCACCTCTTTTCCCAGAAAAAAAGGCCTGATTATTATCATCATCAATAATAATAATAATAATTTATTATTATTAGCATAATAGCTATATAACAGTGTGGAGACTTGGGTTCAAACTCATGTTGAGCTTGGGTGCACGCTGCTTTCTGCCTGTCCTCCGTCACTGGAAGAGCAACCTTTATAACACCACAACATATGTGGTCTTGTGCTCCTCAGATCTGGGTTCATACCCATATTCTGTTGTGACACTTCCTGGGTGGCTTTGGGCCATTTGCTGTGTCTCAGCATATCCTACCTCACAGGGTTGTTGATGGGATACAGAAATGGTTACACACATAATCAAGTCCACTGGTCCTTCATTGTATCATGTACCTTGACTGGCCTCAGGGTCTCAGCCTGGGAAGAGGCCTTGGGTCAAAAAAACGTCTGTTCCAACCCCAAGATCCTTTGCATTAGCAGTGCCTGGGATTGAATTTGGGACCTTCGGCATAAACAAAAGGGTAAAAGTGTTGCGTAACACCAAGATTCCACACACATCCCCGGAACAGTTCCTAAATGTTATTTCAACTATTGCAAACATGAACACACAGGCAACTGTTCTCATATATGTTCATCTGGCCCTCAAGTCTTAAAAGTTTCCTTTTAGAACTAAGTTTAGACCAAAATCTGCTCCCACCACATTCTGGCCATGCACAAATCAGTTGTGATGGGGCTATGTCAATACAGTTTTAATTATTTAGATAGGTAATGCAAGCAGTTTAATTATTTAGATAGGCTATGCAAGCACCGAGACTTTACTAACCAATGTGGGGACGTTGCATCACAACGTTTTCTTGGCAGACTTTTTATGGGGTGAAATCAAAAAGTCCAGTAGCACCTTTAAGACTAACCAACTTTATTGTAGCATAAGCTTTCGAGAATCACAGTTCTCTTCGTCAGATGCATGGAGGGGTGGTTTGCCATTGCCCTCCCCAGTCATCTACACTTTACCCCCAGGAAACTGGGTACTCATTTTACTGACCTTGGAAGGATGGAAGGCTGAGTCCACCTTGAGCTGGCTACCTGCACCCGACTTCTGCCAGGATTGAACTCAGGTCGTGAGCAGAGCTTGGACTGCAGTACTGCAGCTTACCACTCTGCACCACGGGGCTCCTAATTATTTAAATACTATTAAGGTAAAGGTAGTCCTGTGCAAGCACCGAGTCATTACTGACCCATACTTAGATGCCAATTATTTAGATACTATTTGGATATTGTCATATTAAGGCTGCTGAACATAATTCTAAGGAAAGGTGTGTGTGAGAAAGAGACAGAACTATGGCCTCCGAGTAGGTGTATAAAATTCCAGGAGGGGCTTGGAGAGCTCCCTAAATTTCAACTGATCTCCAGAGCACAGGGATCAGTTCCCCTGGAGAAAATGGCTACGTTGGAGGGTGGACTCTATGGCATTATATCCTACTGTGGTTATCAAGGTACCAAGGGTGGTTTTAGTGATTATGAGGCCTGGGGGGGGGGGGGAATCCAGTATGGGGCCCCAGAATAATTCCCCCCACACACACACACACATAGAAAGAGGCAGTCTCCACAGCTGCCCTGAGGAGTGGGCACGAGCCACTGTGCCCTGGGCATGAGCAGCACTGAGTGGGCAGAGTCCCTGCTGTGGTATTAGGCAGGAGGGAGGAACTCCATCACAGCGGGTGGGCCGGAGCAGCCAGTGCAAGCCAGCAGCCCTAGTTCCATAGGAAGGTGTTTCTCTTCCTTTCCCCCCTTCTGGCCGGAGGGGGAGGGGAGGGCTGTGGGCAGACTGGAGGGAGGGTTCCTTTCCAGGGCCATTTTGCCTCCCAGTCCACCTTGCTGAGCAACTGAGTACATTGGTTGCTGTGGAGAAATAACTGTTTTACTTCAGGGTTTAGGTTTGACACCCCTCCTCGTTCAGTTTTAAAAGTTCTTCTCCTGCCAGGACAAGTGAAGTCAATTGCATCCAAGCATCAATCAAATACCAGCCATTAAAGCTTTGGAAATGGTAATGGGCATCTTGGCTGGAGACAATGAAATGATCAGCTCACTCCTTGGCTGGAATCTGACACCTAGAAGGGACACAGAGACTTGGGGGCAGACAGGGATAGAATCATAGAATTATAGGGGATGGAAAGGACCTCCAGGATCATCTAGTCCAACTCCCTGCACAATGCAGGAAATTCACAACTACCTCCCCCCCCCCACACACCCCTAGTAACTCCTGCTCCATGCCCAGAAGATGGCAAAACACCGTCAGGATCCCTAGCCAAATTGGCCTGGGGAAAATTTTTTCCTGACGCAAAGTGGCGATCAGCATTACCCTGGGCTTGTAAGACGGGGCAATGAGAACTAAGCACTGATGTAACCCTTCCTGCCCTCCCTCATGATCAGTCCAGGTTCACAGAATCAGCATTGCTGTCAAATGGCCATCTAGCCTCTGCTTAAAAACCTCCAAAGAAGGAGACCCACCACCTTCCAAGGAAGCCTGTTCCACTGAGGGACCGCTCTGTCAGGAAGTTCTTCCTAATGTTTAGCCAAAAACTCTTTTGATTTTGTTTAAGCCTGTTGGTTCTAGTCTGACCTTCTGGGGCAACAAAAAAACACTCCATGCCATCCTCTATATGACAGCCCTTGAAATACTTGAAGATGGTTATAATATCACCTCTCAGTCATCTCCTAAATATACCAAGCTCCTTCAACCTTTCCTCACAGGACTCGGTCTCCAGACCACCTCACTGTTGCCCTCCTCTGGACACGTTCCAGCTCATCTATATCCTTCTTAAAGTGTGGTGCCCAAAACTGAACATAATACTCTAGGTGAGGTCTAACCAGAGCAGAGTAGAGGGATACCATCACTTCATGTGATCTGGACACTATACTTTTAATATCTTCCTGGAGAGATCAGGAAAGGATACTTTGACCCATGAGGGGGTAGGAAAAAAGAAGAGAGGAAATCCCTTGGCCTGGAGCAAGAGGGTCCATTTTGGTGTGTCCATTATGGATGAATACATTAACAACAACAACATTCAATTTATATACTGCCCTTCAGGACGACTTAACACCCACTCAGAGCGGTTTACAAAGTATGTCATTATTATCCCACAACAACAAACACCCTGTGAGGTGGGTGTGGCTGAGAGAGCTCCTAGAAGCTGTGACTGACCCAAGGTCACCCAGCTGCCTTCAAGTGGAAGAGTGGGGAATCAATCCTGGTTCTCCAGATTAGAGTCCCACGCTCTTAACCACTACACCAAACTGGCTCTTCCCCATTTGGAGGAAGGAGCTCTCACACCTGAGCTCCATCTTGATGGCCACCACTGTTACGGGCTGGCTGCCTGGACAAAGACTCTGAGGTAATGGGAAGCTTTTAGCAAGCTGTAACTTTTAAGTTAGAGTCCACCTTAGAACAAGATCAGCTAGGGCATGTAGAGAGTGAAGGATAGGGAAACTGCATGTTTACATCTTTCTTTTGTATTCCTTACTCAATGCACTGCTGTGCAAAGAGTATATTTGTGGACTTATTGCTTTGAATAAATCATTTACTATTTTAAAGGCTGGTAGTTGTTCTCTGTACCATAGAGACCTCCGCCATTCAAACACACTATTTAAAACAGGTGCCAGGGGAAGGGAGGTGGTCCATAGCTAAATCACTATTTCAGTGGGAGTTTGCAGGTGTGGTAAGCCATACCTGTGTTAACCAGTCAGTAGGTAGTGAGAGATGCAGGCACTAGGCGGAGGCTTAGAACAGCAGTGCAGAAAGGGAACCTGGTAGTACTGGCCCTCCTGGCAGATAATTTCTAAAATGACCAGTTGGTGGCAGTGTACCCAAGAAGAAAGAGGAGGAAACCCCCTCTAAGGCTTTGGGGATCTGGGAGTGTTGTGTGACCAGGCGGAGACTCAGGGATGGTCAGTGGGCACTTAGATACATCAGAAGACCAAATGGAGCAATACTCGTGGATCAGCAGGGCTGTTCCACCAAGCAGGCTATAGGGCAGTTGGAGGGGGCATTGCCCACTGTGGTGCCCTGGCAGCTGGGTGAGACCCTCCCGTGGGGAGTCCGGAGCAGCTCCCTAGTTGACTCATGGCTAAGATCACGGCTGCAAGATTCTGCTGGAGGATAGTTGTGGCGTACTTGTTCTAAGCAAATATCATGTGCCTATTCTGAAGGGTCCAATGGCGGGTTGGGGCAAACAGAGGGAAACTCTATCTGGAGAACCTCTTGGCAGCCCTTTTGTAAACCATGTAAAAAAAAAAAAGAACTAATTGATCTGGTTTTGTCGACGGTTTCCAAAACGGGATGATAAACATCACCCTCTATTTGCTCAAGTAGCATTTCCTGAACACCATGGGAACATACTTCTTTTCAAGCGATTCCCAGCTTTCTTTTCTGAAACTGCTCCATTAGCATCCCATCAGAGTTCCTGAGAGTCACGCAACACATTTCTTTGTTCTTTTTCAGGGCAAGGCTTCTGGTGGTCTGGAGACATCAGGAGACCACAGGGTCCAATGCTGACTTTGATATCCACCCTGGTTAGTAGGCTGAGAATGTCTTTCCAAGGAAAGTAGCTTTTTTGACCTTCTGATTTGCTGAAAAGGTGGGAAGTCAGTTCCAGGAAAGTTCCAAAAAAGCCATAATGGGACTTTTCACCTTGAAAATTACATACTCTAATGCAGGGGTTTTTTTCTGGGAAAAGAGGTGGTGGAACTCAGTGGGTTGCCCTCGGAGAAAATGGTCACATGGCTGGTGGCCCCGCCCCCTGATCTCCAGACAGAGGGGAGTTGAGATTGCCCTCCGCGCCGCTCCAGTGGCACGGAGGGCAATCTCAACTCCCCTCTGTCTGGAGATCAGGGGGCGGGGCCACCAGCCATGTGACTATTTTCAAGAGGTTCCGGAACCCTGGGGCAGAGTGGTGGTGGTGGTGGTGGTGGTGGAAAGCAATGAGGAATTCTGGAAGGACTTTTGGGTTGGTTAGAGCTTCTGGCTCAGTTGCAAAGTACATGTTTTGCGTATCAGATTCAATCCTAACATCTCTAGTTAAAAGATCTGAAATAGTGGATCCTTCTGTGTCTCACATCCTGGATTCAGAATTGCTGCCAATTAGAGGGAACAGTATGGAGCTAGAAGGGCCAGTGGTATAACTTGGTATAAGACTGTTTTGTATGTTCAGGTAGGGGAGGAGCTGTGGCTCAGTGGCAGAGCATCTGCTTGACATGCAGAAGGTCCCAGGTTCAATCCCTGGCATCTCCAGTTAAAAGGACCAGGTAGTAGGTGATGTGAAAGACCTCTGCCCAAAGACCCTGGAGAGCTGCTGCCGATCAGAGTAGACAATACCAGCCTTGATAGAGCAAGGGCCTGACTCATGCTTCATGCATTCAGATGGCTGTGGAGAGTGGCTGGCTGGCGTTTTGGGTTTAGATCTAGCTTTGAATCAAAGACCCCTGAAGTTCATTCACTGATATTCTTAACCTATTTCCCACGTTTGTTGTGAAGGAAATAAGGACACAATACCCATGTAAATCGCCATGAACTCCTTGGAGGATGCAAATGTGGATGATGATCTGATATCTTCCTATAAATTCACTAGACATGATGATTAACCTTTGTAAGAAAAGGAAAGGACTTTAACTTACTGTTTATATAACACTTAAATGTTAATGCACCTTAACTTATTGCAGTCTTTACAACAACCCTGTAAGGTAGTGAAGTTCACTTCGTGGAGTTCGGTTCAGTGCCTTTCCTTCCATCAAGAAAAATTTCAGAGGAGCAGCTTTGTTCGTCTGTAGCAGTCATAATAATGAAGGAATTTTGCTGCACCTCCACGAGTGACAAATTTCTCATAGCATCAGCTTACATGATTCCCAGCTATGAAGTGGGCTCTGGTTCATGAAAATGTATGTCATCATTAATGATTAGATCCAGAGGAGTTAGCTGCGTTAGTCTGTAGTAGCAAAATGGCAAAGAGTCCAGTAGCACCTTTAAGACTAACCAACTTTATTGTAGCATAAGCTTTCAAGAGCCACATGACGATGCATCTGATGAAGAGAGCTGTGGCTCTCTAATTAAAATTTTCTTTATTTAAACTATAAACTACACACAACACAATAAACAACAGAGAACAAGAAAAAAAACACCATTCTAAACATAACACACTAACAATACATATCTCTATAAAATTAAGAGGAAAAGAAAAAAGAAAACAACCCCTCCCTAAATTACACTACAAGTTGAGTTCTGATTTTCTCTGCAACAAGTATATACCATTTCTAGAGTCCCACTTATTCTTAGTCACAGAACCCCTCTTTTTTCTATTGTTTCTGTTTCTTAATCCATAAATGCAGATGTCATCAAATCCTTGTTACCCATTTCATGCAAAAAGTCTGTTAACCGTTTCCATTCAGTCAAGAAATTAACTAATGTCCTTTCTCTAATGAATGCAGTAAGTTTTGCCATTAACGTGAACTCCAAAATTTTGTCAACCATTCCTCCACTGTAGGCAATGTTGTAGTTTTCCACTTTTGTGCATAAAGTACTCTTGCTGCTTGTAATAAAGTATAAAAACTGCGTTCTAAAACTTTTTTCCAACTGGCTGTCCATTATTCCCAGCAGAAAAGTCTCTGGTTTCAGCTGGAGTTTAATCTTGTCAGATTAATCTGATGAAGAGAGCTGTGGCTCTCGAAAGCTTATGCTACAATAAAGTTGGTTAGTCTTAAAGGTGCTGCTGGACTCTTTACTATTAATGATTAGGTTGCTCTTGCTCCACTGTGCCTCTCAAATTGCAGTGGTTTGTTTGGGAGGGGTGCATTATGCGTGACATCTTTGTTGAGTCCAGTTGCCCTGCTGAGGCACCTTAAGCTGAGAGAGTATCCCACTGGGATGTTGACGGAATAAAATGAAAGAGAGAAAAGAGAAACAAGTCTCTTCCTGGGAGGACAGGTGGGATAAAAATGTACTAAATAAATAGTAAATTACATGTGATAAATTCCAATAACAAAAATACCAGCGTGGCGTATGTTCTGGACCTGATTAACAGTGGAGAAAAAGAGATAATTCCTCTTCAAACTCGCCCCCCCTCCCCAAAGAGGAACAGTAAAGTAAATGTGTGGTGACAACGGGTGAGGGGCAGTGGTTAGAGTGCCAAACTATGATCTAGGAGACCTGTGTTCAAATCCCCACTCTGCCACTAAAGCTTGCTAGGTGACTCTGGGCCTGTCACACATCCACAGCCTAATCTATCTCACAGGGTTGTTGTCAGGATAAAATAGAAAAGAATTCTGTGAACTACCATTGGGGAGAAAAGCAGGATATAAAAGAAGTAGATACATAAATCTTTCTGGGGTGTGAACCCAATTTAGATATGCATATCTCTTCAGCAGATAAACTCTTCCTGTGCCAGACCAATATCTTGCCTCTAGGGGTTTCTGTTCATAAGGAATGTTGTGTCCGAAGAGCGATATACACTCAACTTTAAATCTCATTGACTATCCACCATCAAGTGACGACTTCCATTTCTGAATGGGCCGCACCTGGAGAAAAAAAAAGTCCTGTCTCTTTAATAAGCTTGATGTGTGGAAATGGGCAAATGAAGCTTTTACTGGCATGGAGGTAAATAACATCAATAATATCCTAAGCCTCTATTAAAGAGATGGGACACTTTTTACCCAGGCGGTTGGCAACCCTAATGTTGGGCCCTCACAGATATAACACCACCCTTCACCATTCAGCTGCCATTAATTGTGTGCAGAGTAGAGTGTAGGGAACTGATGCCCTTGTATGGCTGCAGCCATCCCTGTTCTCTAGACAGTTCCTAATTCTTAAAATTGTCTGTGCCCATCATGGACCTTTGAGGATTCAGTTTATAACAACTGCCAGGTCTCACAAAAGCCATCTGCCAGTGACTGTCATCTGTACAACAATCTAACACTCACTTGTGGCTTAAAATAAAAACCCAGCTGAAATGACATCCCTGTCACATTTCTGGCAAAAAGCTGGCAACCATTGTCTTGCCAAGAATCTGCAACTGCAATACTGAAGGAGTTTCTTAGTTGGCTGTGAGTTGCAGACATTTCATTAGTAACTAAGGAAGCGAGAAAATCTTATTTGGGGAAAAACACAAAACCAAGTGCGTTGGCGGGGGGGGGGGGAGCATGTTACAGAATTTTCCTGACCCCCTTGGAGTATCCTCGGAATAAACGTGTTATGAACAACATTGCCTTCCTGTGCGTGTCTGTCTTGCTTTCCTTCCCAGATTGTCATTTAAGTCAACTGCAAGGAGGGGGGGGAAGCTTTTGAGGCCTTCCTGGAATTCAAGAGGACAGTGGTGAGGCAGAGAAACCAGTGCCAGCCAAGAGATGAGAACTTTTGATAAGAAGCAAAAATATCACAGCAGCTTCTGACATGGGACACCATACTGAGAGAATACAGCAATGAAGTTTTTCTCTTGCCCTCCGTGGATCTGAGGCACCATACAGCCCCCCCCCCCCAATATAATTCTCACGGCAACCCTTGTCAGGCTCCAAGCTGGGGTGGGAAGAATCTGGGACGGGGGGGGGGGGCTCCAGGTTGGCCTCACTTTCCAGCTATGCTCTGGGTAGGGTTGCCCCCTCCAGGCTGTGAAAATCCTGGAGATTTGGGGGATGGGGCCTGGACAGGGCAGTGTTTGGGGAGGGGAGGGATTTTAGCAGGGTGTAAGGTCATAGAGATCTCATCCCAAATCAGCCATTTTCTCCAGGGGAACTGATTTCTGTTGCCTGGGAATCAGTTGTAATTCCGGGAGATCTTCAGCCACCACCTGGAGGCTGGCAACCCTGCTCTGGGTTGGCCTCAGAAATGAGAGAGGAGGGGGGGGTCTACGTAGGGTTCCCAGGTGCCCACCAGTGGCGGGAAAACTCGCAGAGTTGCCAGATCCAGGTTAGTAAATTGCTGGAGATTTTGGAGGTGGAGCCTGGAGAGGGTGGGGTTTGAGGAGGGGTATAATGACATAGACTTCACCCTTCTGAGCAGCCATTTTCTCCAGAGGAACTGGTCTCTGTTGCTTGAGGATGAGTTGTAATTCCAGGAGATCTCCAGCTACCACCTGGTGGCTGGCAAGCCTACTCTCAGGGCTCCTGCGCTTCGTTTGGGCCTAGGGAGCCAGGTCCCTTTAGTCCCCCAGCAGGGGGACTGGGAACGTGGCACTCACCCTCCACAGCGATCGACATCCCTTCTCTCATGCGCTCCTGGCGTGCGTGATGGCGTCACTTCCGGGAAGTGATGTCATCATGCAGGTCAAAGGGCGGCCCAGCATGCGTTCCCGCACTCGCTGAAGGCCTGAATCACACACACACACACCGTGGGCCTGATTCAGCCCGAAACAGGCCCATTGCAGGGCGGGGTGTGTGCTGTGGCGGGGTGTGGGGGTGCACCATGCTGCCCGGGGGGGCACTGCGCTGCCCGGGGGCACGCCCCCCTCCTGGCCAGGTAAGTGGGGTCAGGGGAAAGGAGGTGGGAACAGGGGATCCCCTGCCCCGGGTGGGGGATTGGCAGCCCTCTTTGTTCCCCAAATGGGCAGAATCAGCCCCGTATGAAGCGCGGGAGCGCGCTTGCAGCTGGCGTGGTGATGGCACTTCCGGAAGTGCATGCGTGAAGAAGACCTCGCCCGGCGGGAGGGTATAGGGACCTGGCAACACTAGCGCCCTAATCTCTCTCTCCCTCTGCTAGGCAGACAGGATGCTTGCACTCACTGGCTTGTCTCTCTCTCTCTCTCTCTCTCTCTCTCTCTCTCTCGCTGCCACACCTCTGTCTCCTAACTACTACTCATTGGCCTTCCTGTGATGCCTGCCCTCCCTGGGCCCTCCCTGGTGAGTAATGTCCGCCCCCTCTGGGCTTCACACTGTCTCTGGCATCCCCATCCCCTTCCCTGGGTAATTGCCAGCTGAGCTGGCCTCTTGTGGAGCCTTCTCTGGCTTCCCCTTGTTCTCGGCCTCTCCCCTGAGGTGGCCTGCCCTCATTCAGAGTGGGATGGGCTAGGCCTCACCAGGCCCTGTTATGCTGCAGCCGCCTGGGTGGGGCGTGCAGCTCTGCCCCCAACTGGGCCTGTGGCCTCTGTAGGCCTTGATGCCACTCCTGTGGTCTTCAAAAGCCTTGCCGCCATTCTCTGGGTCGCATCGGGCCTCATGGTAGCATTGGCGGCCTCCAGGGGTCCTGCCACTTCTCCCCAGGCTGCTGCAGGCTGTGCCACTATGCCGGTGGCCTCCTCAGGCTTACAAGGTAAGTCCGGGGGCTTCCCATCATCCTTGGACAACCCTGCAGGGCATTCTACAGAAAAAGTAATTAGCTTTGAGGAAGCAGGGACTGGAACCCAGCTCTTCCTTAGCATGGCACGTTAAACCACTAGGGTTGCCAGGTCCCCCGACTACCCTGGCAGGAGATCAGGGGCCTGGCAGTTACCTTGCTGCATTCCTGTGTTTGTGCATGTGCGCGCGCACGTGCATGCTCCCAGGTTTGCACAATGATGTCACTTTCAGGAAGTGATGTAATCGCACTGGTCAAAGGACAGACTGGGAGCGCTCCCATGCTCTCCAGGGGGCTGAATCGGCCTGCTATAGGGTGCAATTTGGCTTGAATCAGGCCACTGTGGGCATGGGAACATGCTATGCTACCCAGATGCACACCCCAGGAAGCGTGCCCCCCTGCCAGCCTGGTAAGGGAGGGTGGTGGGAAGGTGGGAGCAGGGGATCCCCCACCCCAGGTGGGGGAATGGCACTCCTATTAACCACTGTCCCTCCATCCCCTGCTGCCACCCTCCCCTGCTTACCTGGCTGGCAGGGAGGCATGATTCCCAGGGCCACCCCCGGGCAGTGCAGCATGCTCCTGGGTGGCGCGGCACACTCCCATGCCCTTAGTGGCCTGATTCGGGCCAAATTGCCCCCCAGAGCAGGCCAATTCATCCCCTTGGTGAGCGTGGGAGCGCTCCCAGGCTGTCTTCTGATGATGTCACTTCATCGTTCGTGCAAACACAAACACAGGAATGCAGCAAGGTAAGCGCCAGGCTCCTGATCTCCTGCCGGGGGGCCTGGCCACCGTAACCCACACTACCCTTCTAGAAGAAAGTAGAGATTAGGGAGCTGCTGGCTGTCAACTTTCCCCTGGGATTGTAGTGCTTCTGCACTATGAGAAAAGGAAAATGTTTGGGATTTTTGCAGATTGGCTTAGGGAGGAGCCCAGGAAAGGGGCTGAGGCCTCTTGGGAAATAATCCAGCATGTGTTCTATAAACAGATGAAAACACTTTAGTTCTACCAGGCGTTTGGGGCTTAGCGAGAATTCTGTTTTTGCTTTAGAACTTTTTTTTGCTATATTATTTCTATTGGGTTGCTTTCATGTTTTGTACTATTTGTGATACATATTTTATAAGTTGTGGTAAATAGTTTTGTGCAGGGGTCATTCTGTAGAAAAAGAGCTGGAGGAATTTATCAGCATAACTCATTAGCATATGCCACGCCCCTTGCCAGCACTGGCAATGTGTCATTAGCATAACTGATTTGCATATGCCACATCCCCTGACATCACCTATCCTGGCTGTTTTGGACCCAATCCTGGCCATTCAGGGCTGAAATTGGGCCCAAAATGGCAAAAAGGGGCTGAAAATGGCTGAAAAGGGGCCCAAAATGGTCAGGATTGGGCTGCTGCTGAGCAGGAGAGTGATCCACCACCCGTCAGAGGCCAGATCCGGGCCGTTTCGGCCCCAATCCAGGCTGAAACGGGCCCAAAATGGCCGAGAGTCGGGTGGGCGGGGCCACAATGACATGTGACCTCTTTGGGGAACTGCCGGAACTGAGTTCCTGCGCGTTCCCCCTCGAAATGAGCCCTGGTTTTGTGAGCAGTTTTCTGTAAATACTGCAAATGACTAAATGTCTCACTAGATTTTAAATGGTCTCCTGTTTTGTGGATAGCTTTTATGCTGCTTGTATTTTTATAGGTTGTTTTTTAATGGCTTATGTTTTTTAAGTTTATTTTTTCATTTTCTTAACAAATATAACATTTTCATAACATCAAATATAACATATAATAACTTTTAAAAAAGAGGTACATTGTCATTGTCCATTTTCATTTATGAATGAGTGTTTTAGTCTTTGTAACATTCTGAAGAGTGGTCAGATTACTGAATAGGTCCTTTGTTGTGGCTCTTCAAAGGACAAGGTGTTGTGATGTATTGTTATAACTTAATCTGTTTATTTGTTTAAGAAAGTTATGGTTGGTGGGCCATTGTGTCTTCGTAAACAGTATTTGTGTAATCTATGGCTTATGTATTTAATTGTAAGCTGCCTCTCTCAAGACTGTGAAGAGGAAGTGTAGAAATATTATAAATAAATATAAATATATAAATAAATGTGCTCGAGCAACAAAGCTGACCAATGGCAGGTTTTGATCCAATCAAAAGAAACCCATCTTCATACAATATACCACTGCTCCAGGGTGTAGTAAAGGTTGCTATATTAGACTGCTTAAAAAAAAATAGGCAGAGGGGTCTATCCTTGAGCATTAGCTCAGAACGCCAAAAGACAAATCCCCAAACCAGAAGTTCAAAAGTAATATTACCTACAAGCACCAGATGTCGGAGGTAATCTTCTGTAAGGTATCTGTCTTGTTGCTGATAGATACTAGATTATTTTTTTGCTTCATTTATACCCACATTTCTCACCAATCTGGACCCAAAGCAGCTTACAGCATTGTCCTCTCCTCCACTACACAACAACCCTGTAAAGAAGGTTATTCTGAGAGTGTGTCAGCGGCCGAAGGTCACCCAGCGAGCTTCCATAGCAGAGTGGGGATTTGAATTTGGGTCTCCCAGATTCTAGTCTGACACTCTAACCACTACATCACACTGACGCCTGGAACCAACTCAATGCAGCCAATATGATTTCTTTTTGATTTCATGTCTTGTTGTTGGGTTGTGTCTTGAAGATCTGCTCCACGGACAGTGGTGTTTTCTTCCCTCATAAAAAGCTTTCCCCTTCTTACATAGGAAGGTAAGCTCCTTGGGTAAGGGGAAAGCACATCCTTAGCAGAATTGTCATTGGTTTTGATCCACCTCATTTGGGGGGCTGTAAATAATTCTTTTGTTCCTTTAGTCTCTTACACATGGGTTGTTTGTCCTGGACTGGACGTTCTTAGGAAACGGCTTGTGAGCCTGCTTTCCCACAGCCTCCTGGTGTCTTTGTGCATCTCCTGGGTTTCCCCTCTCTTTCCTGCGATCGTTCACAAACCTCCTTTTCTGCAATTTTTTCGGGAAGACAAGTTTTTAGGTGACCCCTACAGGAATGAGAGAGTCTCAATCTTCATTTTCCCACCAATGCCGATGCCATTTTTTCCTGCCCTAGTCGTTTTCCTCCCACACTGAGATTTTTTAAAAAAGCAACTGATTATCATTTAAAACCGTTATAATGTTATAGCACTATTTCTATCAAGTTGTCTGAATTCCCAGCTTTTATTTTAAAACAAGTAATTCTCTGGCCCCTTTTATTGTGGAGATGTGCCTTTCCCGTTGTATCTCTACAACGAAAGAGGCTAGGGACTTACTTTTTTAAAACAAAAAATAGAAACTGGGAAGTGAGAGAACCTCACAGATTGCTATAACAGTATAATGCTAAAATGATATTCAATTGCTGATTTTTTAAAAACCCTGAAAAAGCCCCCAATGGTATGCAGGAGGGGGGATGGCTGCTGCTGCTGTGGGACTGAGACAAGAAAAATGCTGGGAAACTTTCCATGGGGGAGCCCCATTGCTGCTGTATCAGCAGCTGTATCAGCAGCTACACCTGTTATGGTGAAACCCTATGTGGAAAACACCTTTTCGGCACAACTGATACGCACAAAATGTATACATTTTTAGGGGGATCATTTGGCACAGGGGAACAGAAATGGTATGAGGGTGGGAAAGAATTGCAAATTCATTTCTCACAAGACAGAAGGCAGATTAAACTTGGTCTATTCAAACTCAGTCCAGGGGCTAGTAAACTCTGATCTCAAACCTAAGTGATCCGTGAGCTAGTCCAAAAGGTGAGCGCCCCCAACCCTGTATCTATGTACTATGTTCTTATTAAAATTATGCACAGGGTGGAGGAAGTGCATCGAGATAAAATATTTTCTCCCTCTTGTATAAAACTAGAACTCAGAGGCAACCGGTGATGTTGAAGGGCAATAGATTCAAGACAGGTGGGAGGAGATACTTTTTTGATCAGTGAGAAATTAAATTCTGAAATTCACTGAGAATGGTTGTGTTGATGGCCACAAGCACAGATGGCTTTAAACAGGGACGAGACAAACGTGTGGAGAAGAGATCCATCAGTGGCTACTCGCCATGATAACTGAAAGGAACCTCCATATACAGAGACAGTAAATGTAGGCGGCAACATCAAAGGAAGGTCTTGGTGTCTTTGTCCGGTGTGTTGGCCGTCCAGGGCAACTGGTTGGTTACTGTGTGAATACAAAGAATAATCAAGACTTAAAGAATCCCATAAGTCTATGGCATTTATCGAGCTGTCAGCATTGGACGATGAAGCGTAGCAGTCACGATGTCAAGCTGGATTCAAGACAACGCTGAATAAGGGTAGTTGGAGGGGCAACGAGCAACCGCCGGCCAATTCCCTCTTCGCTCGTTTCAGATTGTATGTAATATTCCAAGTTCTATCAATCCTACTCATGCTACGCAGCAGAAATCAGTATGTATCATTTGACCATGGAGCTGTATATTCTGAGGAAGTGGTCCCCCCTTTTTTGTGTTGGTTACTGTGTGAGACAAGATGGTGGACTAGGTGGACCACTGGTCTGATCCAGCAGGGCTCTTCTTATGTTCTGATATAATTAGCTTTCCCTGGAAATATTTCCTATGCCAGGCCCAAAACATCAAATCCTACTGGGGAAAAGATATCTGGCCTTGATATGGAGGTCACGTCTCTCCTTGGTGCTTTCCAATTCATGACATTATATTCAAATGTTTAAGTGAAGGAAGGAAGTTCGCACACCCCCTCATCTGGAAAACATTGCTGTGAGGGAGGAAGTGCGGGGAAAATCACAACAAAGGCTAGACTGTAGGATGCAGAGTCAGGGCTTGTGTTTGTGG
The DNA here is from genome assembly GCF_028583425.1 of Eublepharis macularius. Lineage (NCBI taxonomy): Eukaryota > Metazoa > Chordata > Lepidosauria > Squamata > Eublepharidae > Eublepharis > Eublepharis macularius. The sequence continues at coordinate 17,943,878 of NC_072802.1, forward strand.
TCATTTGCATCTGGTCGCCTAAGAAACAGCCTTGGGCCGATAAAAGCAAAGCCGTCACCCTTGCGAGCTTAAAAGGGAAATGTCCCCATGCCATGCTTGCTCATTGGACTTTCTAAAATGACCACAGACAATTGCCTGGGTCAAGAATGGAGTTACGAAACACTCAGCTATGCATGGCAGTAGTCACACAGGGCAGGGGGGGGGGGCTTAAGCTATTCGGTTAGCCAAGCCAAACATTTGCCGTGAAATGAATGCCGAGCATTGTAATGGGTTCCCTCCTCAATGGATGTTCTTTCCTGCCTTATTTCTCTGCTCCAGTCAATGGGGCAAAAAGAAGGGGTTTTGATTAGCTTCTGTATCTTACCCTGTGTGAGAACAGAGCAATAATCCAGTAGCACCTATAAGACTTAACAAAATTTGTGGTAGGGTATGAGCTGTCGTGAGCCACAGCTCACTTCTTCAGCTTTCTCACACAGATACGTGTGAGAACGTAGGAAAGAAAACCTGCCCGTGACAGAACTTGAGGGGAACATTTGTGCTTCCCTCCACCTCAAGAGGTTGGTTGCCCCAGTCATGACGGTTCTTTCTTCCTTTGGAAATTCTGCACTCGCTAGTGTAGAAAAAGGAAAGCAGATGGCAATAAAAAAGGGGGTCGGGACAGGTCTCCTTCCCCAGATGTCCCAAACATCTTCCCGAGGTCGGGTTACCAGGTTCAGGTTAGGAAACACCTAAAGATTTAAGAGTGAAGCCTGAGCATGGCTCCCTGTAGGGGAATTGATCTCTGTTGCCTAGAGAGAAGTTGTTATTTCAGAAGATCTCCAGGCCACACCGAGAGGTTGGCAACTCTACCCCGTGGGATTCTCAGTTAGCCCTGCACCTCTTGAATTCTGCATTGACTACTGAATTGATTGCAAAGGGGTAAGCAATCATTCTAATCCGTTGTCACAAAAAGAGAACAAAAGTTCAATGGCACTTCAAACACTAAAATTTGTTTTCTTTATATTTAAGTAAATATTGAAATAAATAAATAAAATCCATGTTGAAATAAAAGTTGTAACTCTTTAAAATGCCACTGGATTTTTGTTTTCTATGGAATTGAGGAAGTCCTAGGTTCAGGAGAAAAATTGGAAGAACAGACCCAGAGGTGCCAACCTCCAGGTGGGGCCCAGAGAGCTCCCAGAATTTCAACTGCTTTCCGGACTACAGAGATCAGTTCCCTTGGAGAAAATGGCAGCTTTGGAAGGTGGGCTGTATCCCCTCGTACCCTGCTGAGCTTCCTCCCCTCCCCCAAACCCTACCCTACTCTACCTTATCTGGGCTCCACCCTCTAATCTCCAGAAATTTCCCAAAGCTGGCAATCCTAACCCCATTGCTTTTATCCAGAGGAGTTAGCCGTGTTAGTTTGTAGTAGCAAAATAGTAAAGAGTCCAGTAGCACCTTTAAGACTAACCAACGTAATTGTAGCATAAGCTTTTGAGAGCCACAGCTCTCTTTGTCAGATGCATGGAGGATATGAAGAAACTGACCAGAGATATATAGGTGGTGAGAGGGGAGGGGGGAAAGGGTGCAGGGAGTGAGGGTCATGTAAATGTAAATAAGTGACAAGAAGTCATGAAAGAGGTGGAATGCACAATCCAGGCTGGGTGTGACCCCTCCCTTCCATGGCAGAACCTGAATAGAATGCCTGAAGACAGTTACTTTTGGTAATGAGATAACCATTCATAGTCTCTATTCAATCCAAGTCTGACTGGATCCGATTTACATATGAATTCCAATTCAGCAGTCTCAAGAGATTTTGTTTTTGAAATGTTTCTGTTGAACTATGGTGACCTTTAAGTCCTTGATGGAATGTCCTGGTAGATTGACGTGCTCTCCCACTGGTTTCTGGATGTTGCCATTTTTAATGTCAGATTTGTGTCCATTTTTTCTTTTGCTCAGAGATTGGCTGGTTTGTCCAATGTACAGAGCAAATGGCACATGAGAGCATATATCACATTGGAGGAAGAGCAGCTGTAAGAGCCAGAGACAGTGTCGTTGACGCCATTGGGTCCTGTAATCGTATTTCCTGGGTAGATATAAGGGCAGAGCTGGCATCTGGGTCTGTTGCAGGGCCTGGTACCTGTGCTGGTGACTCTGCTAGCCGATTCATGATTGTAAGTGAGAAGTCGTTTCAGGTTGGGGGGCTGTCTGTAGGCAAGGAGAGGTCTTCCACCCAGGGCTTGTGAAAGAGAGGCATCGTTTTCCAGGATGGACTGTAGATCACTGATGATACATTGGATGGGTTTGAGCTGGGAACTATAGGTGACAACCAGTGGTGTTCTGTTGTTAGTTCCTTTAGGTTTGTCCTGGAGCAGGCTGTTTCTGGGTACTAGTCTGGCCCTGTTGATTTGTTTCCTCACCTCATTTGGTGGGTACTGTAGCCCCCAAAATGCTTGTTGTAAATCTCTTAAGTAAGCGTCCCGATCAAGAGCATTGGAGCAGATATGATTGTAACGCAGGGCCAGATCTAGTGTGGCCGGCGCCCGGGGCAACCCTTGTCGGGCCTCGCGCGTGCGCACAGCGCGCACGCACTCCCAACGTGGCGTGATGGCGTCATTTTGGTGACATCATCACGCGGGCGCTGGAGGCAGTGTGCGGGGCTGGGAAGCTGCCCGCACCATTCGCTTCTCCGCAGGCGAATGGACGGGCGGCCTTGCAGCCCCCCGTGCTGTCTTTCGCATGCCCCACGGGACAGGGGGTGACCAGCTTGCCGCGCGCCCCCTGTCCTGCGGGGCAGGCAAAAGGCAGTGCGGGGGGCTGTGAGGCTGCCCACGCCATGCGCATGCCCTGCAGGACAGGGGGTGGCCGGCTGCCCCCTCTCCTGTGGGGCAAGTGAATGGCGTGGGCAGCTGTGCTGCCCTTTGCCTGCCCTGCAGGACAGGGGGTGCGCAGCAAGCAGGCTGCCCCCTGTCCCGCGGGGCAAGCGAAAGGCAGCGCGGCTGCCCATGCTGCCGCCTGCGCGCTCCAGCAGCTGGAAGCTGCTCCCGGCGCCCCCTCCCTGGTGGCGCCAGGGGCAGACTACCCCCTCTGCCCCCTACTCGATCCGGCCCTGTTGTAACGTAAGGCTTGGCTGTAGACAATCGACTGAGTGGTATGTTTAGGGTGGTAGCTGGAGGAATGTAGATATAAGTATCGAATGGGGGTGGGGGTGGGGGTGTTCCAATATAAGGTGGTATTTATCTGTCCATTATATAGTTGTACAGTAGTGTCCAGGAAGTGTACCTGTAGTGTAGAATGGTCCAGACTCAGGTTGATAGTAGGGTGAAAGTCCAGGAGTTTTGTGGTATGCTGGGTGCTGTTGCTTAAAAAAATACTTAAAAAAGAATTAATGCTCAGATTATTGCTAAAGAGAGTGCTGACATCTTGTGGCCAACAATAGGAAATTTGCAACAAGGTTTTCAGTGGTATTACCACACTTAGAACTGGGCTGCATTAAGAAAAGCAACTAAAAATTGAGTACTGAACAACCTTAAATTCAGGACCAAGAAACAATGAACTCTGCATTGTATATTAATTATTCAGATTAAGAAAATTGCATAAATTAACCTAAGATGTATAATTCTTTCGTATAGGAAAAGATAAATTGCTCTGCAGGGAACTGATGCTAAACCCCTTCCTAACGGCTGGTATTGTGGTCGGCTCTTCCTTACTCTATAATTTAGCAGAGTTGGCAACATTTCCAGGCCAATTTTCATAGCATTAAGGGTTATAAAACTTTCTTCACAAAGTGAAAGCTTGAGACTGTTACAGCTTCTTTGATTCAATAATACATTGATACAGCATTTACAGGGCCTGAAATTGTTGTTACCTTATTGCAACCAGCAACATCCTTCTAAGAAGAAAGGTTGTAGCTCAGTGGCAGAGAATCTGCTTTGCATGCTGAAGGTTCCAGGTTCAATCCTTGGCATCTCCAGTTAAAAGATACTAAACTGATGACAATTGGTCTCTAATAGCATCCCTCCGAGACTAGTCTGTAAGGAACTATTGAAACCAGCCCAAAGCACATACCCAGGGCTTTTTTTTCAGCTGGAACGCGCTGGAACAGAATTCTGGCACCTCTTGAAAATGGTCACATGGCCGGTGGTCCCGCCCCCTGATCTCCAGACAGAGGGGAGTTGAGATGGCCCTCCGTGCCACTGCGCAGAAGGCAATCCAAACTCCCCTCTGTCTGGAGATCAGGGGGCGGGACCACCGGCCATGTGACCATTTTTGCCGAGGGCAATTTAAACTTTAAAAAACTCCCCCGTTGATCCCGCTGATGCAAAGTGATGTCATTGTGCAGTCCTGAGTTCCACCACCTCTTTCCCCAGAAATAAAGCCCTGGTCATACCTGATACCGACTTCTGACATCTCAGCAAGATAGCATAGTATACTGTATCAAAGGCTGCAAACAAATCACGTAGGAGCAACAAAAAGGCATAGTCTTTGCCTATACATGCAGATGGAAACAGCTACAAGCTACCTGTAACACGTCCATCCTGAAATCTGACTGAAAGGGATCTAGCGCAGATGAGTTATCCAGGAAAGCATGAAGTTGTTCTGCCACTGCTCTCAACTTGCCATAAAATGGCAAATGATGATAATTGGCAGCATCATTTTTTTTGGTAAGGATAGTTTTTTTTAAGTATTGGGCAGATTAGTGCCTCTTTGACTGGCAGAAGGAAGGTGCCCTGCATCTGTGATTGGTTTATGATGGACGCCAAAGACTCTTTAATTTTATTTACTTCATTTATACCCCTCTGTTCTTCTCAATGGGGACCCAAGGTGGCTTACATAGTTCTCCTGTCCTCCATTTAATTCCCACAACAACCTTGTGATGTAGGTGAGGCTGAGAGTGTGTGACTGGCCAAAGGTCATCAAGCAAGCTTCCACGGCAGAGTGGGGATTCGAACCTGGGTCTCCCAGTCTGACACTTTAGCCACTACACTACACAGGCTCTTTACATGATCTCAGCAACCAGGAGATACAAGGATCCAGAGCACAAGTGATGGCCTTCACAGACCCCAAGATCTCGTCAACATCCATCGTGGTAAAGGTAGGTAAAGGTAGTCCCCTGTGCAAGCACCGAGTCATTACTTACCCATGGGGGGGGGGATGTCGCATCATGACGTTTTCTTGGCAGACTTTTTACGGGGTGGATTGCCATTCCCTTCCCCAGTCATCTACACTTTACCCCCAGGAAACTGGGGACTCATTTTACCAGTAACCAAGTGAAAATGGTTCATAAATGAACCAGACAGTCCATTAGACATCTCTTCTGCCTGAACTATGTTACAACCAGCATCCAAATCAAAATGTACTCAAAAGATTTTATCGGCAAGAAAATTTGCAAAAGTATCACGACTCATTACCTGCTCCTGAGACAACAGGAGCTCAGGTTTAAGATTCCTCAGATGATGAGGTACCTTAATCAGTTGGGATGGCCATGAACTAGCTGATGCAGCAGTAACATAGAAATAACATTTCTTTGCAGCTGTCACCATTGCTTCGTAGGTCTTCCAATGAGCTTTATATCAGTGGTCCCCAGCCCCTTTGGTATGGTGAGCCACAAGACCAAATGTACTTGGGACGGTAACCCACTTGCAAAAAGCAAAGCACGTGCAAATCAATAAAACGGCAAAATCCTGGGGCCCAGTTTCACAAGCTTTGTGACTCACCTCTGGGTTGGCATTCACAGGTTGGGAAACACTGCTCTATAGCATGCTCTGTTAGATTATGTACGAGTTTTTGGCCAGCATCACTTTAAATGTCTCTATTGGGCCAGGCAACCATTTTCAGCCAAAGTGACCATTTTGCTGTGCTGGGAAACAAATGTTGCTGTGCTGGGAAACAAAATTGTGTGTGTGTGTGTGTGTGTGTGTGAGAGAGAGAGAGAGAGAGAGAGAGAGAGTGCATCTTAGGCATCTCAGGGATTCACCATGGACTCAGCTGGTGGCCGCGTAGGTCTGGGAGGCCATGACAGGCATAAGCCATGCCTATTGCCTTCTCCTGTGCCTCTGGCTGCCAGGACTTTGGGTGGAGAGATCCGGTCTTGGGTGCCAAACAAGACTGGTCTGGAGAGCTGCTGTCAGCACATGTACTGGTAATTGCCTGCCCTACATGGTGCATCATGGAGTAACACAATACAAAATACGTCAGGCCACATTCCAAGGTACTGATCATCTATACTGTTGAGATACACATTATTGAAGAGGAACCACCAGGGCTTTTTTTCTGGGAAAAGAGGTGGTAGAACTCAGTGGGTTGCACTTGGAGAAAATAGTCACATGGCTGGTGGCCCCGCCCCCTGATCTCCAGACAGAGGGGAGTTTAGATTGCCCTCCGTGCCGCTTGGCAGCGCGGAGGGCAATCTCAACTCCCCTCTGTCTGGAGATCAGGGGGCGGGGCCACCAGCCATGTGACCATTTTCAAGAGGTTCCGGAACTCCATTCCACTGCATTCCAGCTGAAAAAAAGCCCTGGGAACCACTATGTCTCCATTATGCCAGTGTTTCTCAAAATGTGGTCCAGGGACATTTAGAGGACCACAAGTATCCCCTGGGGAGGGGATCCGTGAGTCCTTTGTAAGGACAGAAGACAAGTCCTTCTTGTACCATCCAGCTACCAAGAAAATGGAGCTCTCTCAGTTTTCTAGGAATGGGAGCAGGAACTCTCCACCTCAGGAAAGGGGGGCAGAACTGGCTTCCCTCTCTTTCAATGTGCTGGAGCTGCTTTCAATAGTCACCTACTTTCTGGAACACCTCAGAGCGCTAGTCAGAAAACAGCCTGATTGGTTCCCAGCAACCGATAGCAGACTGGGGACTCTAATCAATAGAATGGCACCAAGGAGAAATAGTTCTGATGCTAACTATGGATTGGATCTAGATTAAATTTTCTGCGAATGGAAGGTGGGGTAATGTCCACCAATTCCCTCTTCTTGCTGCAGACCTCTGATTTTCCTGTTGTGTTGTTCCTGTCCCTTAAGACAGCATTGCAGGGAGATCAGTGGGCTGCAGTGGGAGGGGGAGGCAGAAGTGTTCTGTTCAGCTGCCAGAAGTGCATTGTGTGAGTGGAAAATTTAATCCAGATCTAACACAACCATAGTTGCTTTAGGTATAAAATTGAACTGTTTTCCACACTATTTTCCAGTGAGTTAGAGAGCTCATTCTACGTCCATAGATCTGAATAGCCAATGGCATTTTTCAATTCCATACTGAAAGTTCTGTTAATGATAGGATGTTTTGGAGGTCTTTCATTCATACAGCCGTCATAAGTCGGAGGCGACTTGACAGCACATAACACACACACACTGAAAGTTCAGGTTTTGTGCAGGAATGGATTGGGCCTTTAATGTACCGAGAACGTTTCCAGTCAGCCACTGGCACCTCAAAGGAAGCTGACTTCTTGCAAAGCCCCATCCAATCGATTGAAATGGACTATAATGTGGGTCAGGAGTCAGGACCTTTCAAGGTGTGGCCCCTTGTAGACCATGGGCAGACAAGCCAAGATTATTTTTTACATTTGCTTTCAATGCATAGTTGATAAAGGTGTCAAAGTATTGTTCTGAGGATGCTAAATACTAAAGCCCCTACTGGACATACACAACTAGATACATGCATTTTGAAAAGGGCTGTCTGGTTTGGGAGAATTTGGGAAGGTGGGTCTATGCGTTTTTCGTCAACATGGGAGTCCTGAGGACACACCAAGATGGATTTAAAAGGGTAGGAATCAGAAGCCCTATTTGGAGCATTCCACCCCCAGCCCCTAATCTCTCTATGACCCAAACCCTTAGAAGACCTTAACTGATATCCAACGGCTCTGTTTAGCTTATATAGCCAGCAGCAGACTTTTGACTCTCCCCGCCAACTGGCACTCACAGGGTAAGAGTTGGGGTGTGCAAAATGAAACTCCCAAGCCAAAGACATACAGAGAAATTGCTGTTTCGAATCAGTACCTTGATTCTCTGGAATGGTGACACAAATCCAAGATGCTTAGAATAATGAAACTCTCCCCCCCCCTCCATTTTTTCCAGTGCTTACCAGCCAAGCAGCACAAACACCTGTTTTTCTTTGTATTGATTTCTCAGTGAACACTTATAACAAGTGTCTCCAGCTGTCTCAGGCAACTATTGTGCCTGCCTCACTGATAGATCATCCTGACAAGAAAAACAGTATTTATAAAGGGTTCAGCATACATTGTTTCAGCAAGCCTTACAGCAATCCTACTATATAAAAGGCAAACCATATTCCTGACAACTCACCTCCTACCCTGGTGTGCCTCTAGAGGGTACTGCTATGGAGGGAAGCCCAGACGAGGCAGCCTGTCTCTCCAGAGAGTGCACCGTGATGGGAAGCCCAGGCCAGGATCAGGTGTGGAGCAGGCGGCAATGCCTACCCCCTGACTTCACCCAGCTGGGATCAGGAGTGGAACAGATGGTGATACCTGCACCTGCCTTCACCCAGCTGGAATCAGGAGCAGAACAGGTGGTGATGCCTGTGCCTGCCTTCACCCAGCTGGAATCAGGAGTGGAACAGGTGGTGATGCCTGCGCATGCCTTCACCCAGCTGGGATCAGGTGTGGAACAGGTGGCAATGCCCACCCCCTTCACCTGGCTGAGATCAGTAGCAGAGCTGGTGGCAATGCCTACCCCCCTTTACCCGGCTGGGATCAGTAGTGGAGCTGGTGGCAATGCCCACCACCCTTTACCCGACTGGGATAAGTAGCGGAGCAGGTGGCAATGCCTGCCCGCCTGCCCTCCCCTTTCTAGAGCCTGTTGTATTTTTTCCCACAACAGGCTTTGTTACTAGTCAGTTATATTTTCCTATTTCAGAGGTTTAAAAGAATTGGGTTATGTAAATCCACCCACGGGTTTAATGGAGGGGTTGATAAACGGTAAAGGAACAAAGTCCCTCCCTTTTCAAAGTTTATGAGTTTAACCAGGGCTTTTTTTCAGCGGGAACGCGGTGGAACGGAGTTCTGGCACCTCTTGAAAATGGTCACATGGCCGGTGGCCCCGCCCCCTGATCTCCAGACAGAGGGGAGTTGAGATTGCCCTCTGCGCCTCTGGAGTGGCACAGAGGGCAATCTCAACTCCCCTCTGTCTGGAGATCAGGGGATGGGGCCACCAGCCATGTAACCATTTTCGCCAAGGGTGATTTAGAATTTTAAAAACTCCCCCCTTGTTCCAGCTGATCCAAAGTGACGTCATTGTGTGGTCCCGAGTTCCACCACTGAGTTCCACCACCTCTTTTCCCAGAAAAAAAGCCCTGAGTTTAACCATTATATAACACCACCTACAAATAGAAAGAAAAAAGGGGAAGTGTATATGAGTTTGCCTTGAGAGAACAGGAAATGTCATCAAGGGACAGAACTACCTTGTAGCAGTCAATACCTCCCAGCATAAAATTTGGTGAGAAATCCTACCCTTTGGAATGAACCCTTAATGTAGGTAGTGTCTGTCAGATGACTCATTGGCTGGTTCCACATCCTGTAGTTCAGCATCATGGAACTCTGAGGAAAGAAGAGTTCTGAGAGGTGCCAAGAATCTTCTCGAAATGATGCCCAGTTTCCTGTCTGAGATTGCTTTGAGTGAGATTGAGCCAGTTCCTTGGTGTCCCTGTTGATGATGGCAATCAGTCTGGGGTTTGCTGGTGTTACTATGTGAAGAAACTATTGATGAGTTCATTTTATACTTCCGGCTGTCAGACTGTTACGACCACCTTTAATCTTGTGTGCTGGGGAAAAGATCAGGCTAACCACAGAATGAAAAGTATCAAATTGCTGAAAACAGTGGTCCTGACTCAGTTTTGAACTTTTCTGTTGCTTTAGTAATGACAGGCCAAGTTCTGATAAAATTGTTGTGTTTTCTTCTCGTTGTCTGGTCATGCTTGCATGTCTGTTCTTTCACCACACTTGCGTGGTTTACTAAGAAATTAGCTTTATCTCCAGGTTGCCTCGTTCAGCATTCTAACCACTCAATGGGGGTGACATAGAAATTGGTTTGGCGCTGTTTTCTCTGTTGCCAAGGTTATGAAAGGAGACTGGCCGATCTCTCAGGAAATGGGAGGTATTTGTGTGTGGACCTTTTCATTATGCAGAGAAACGGCTGCTTAAGCCACAAGCCAAAGAAGTATTTGAGGCTCCATCCAGCCAATGAACGAATTATTTGCAACCTAAGCCTATGCAATCTTTACTCAGAAGAAAAGCCCATTCTGTTCCTTAAATTACACCAGCTTCCCAACTTTCTTCCATTGTGAAATTCATGATAGCATACAGACTATTCTAAAGGGGTCTCCCATCCAACATCCAGCCCTGTTTACCTTTGGCAAGAGTGCAGTTTCATGGTGATCTCCATCTCTGCCCCTGGCCCAAAGACTGCAATTTACCTGGGAGCGAGGTTCGACACATGCGACAGAGATTGACAGTTGCTCAGCAACTATTTAAGCTGAATTGTAATCACCTGGGGCTCCAATTCAGATTGAGATAATGTGGAAAGGCATTTCAGGGATTGAACCTTCCCCCCCCTGCTCATTTTGCTAAACAGCCCTTGTAGCTCCTTCAGGGAGGGGCATCTTTGCCTGTCTTTTTAAAATGCACTATAATAGCAGCTTGTTGGCGGGTGGGGGGAAGGTTGGTTTTCTTTCACAAAGCCATCGAGGTGAGGGAGTTAACTCCTCTCCCCTTCATGTGCAGCCTCAGTTTGAATGGGGGGACCCCTGCATTTATAACAGAACTGAAAAAGATGCTGGGAAGAGCCAGTCACATCTCTTTCAGTGGGCCTGCCAGCCTCCAGGTGGGTTCTGGAGATCTCCTAACCAGGACTATCATAGGGAAGCAGATAGAATGAGTACAGCCTTCAGGTCACGTGGGTACCCACTTTGGGTAATCCAGCGTGCAAAGAAAATAGCAGATCAAACTACCCGGGCCTATTTATTAACGTATAGGCAACGTGCCAACAATACAACTGGGATTTCTTGGGCCATGGATTATTCCCCCTTATCAGGGGAAGTAACCAAAATTATAAGGAGGAACTGGCACATTCTTTCAGATGTACCAGGATGTGACGCCTTACCACAAATTGGATACAGACGCACCAGGAATTTAAAAGACCTTTTGGTGCATTCCGATCTTAAAGCACCCTTAACTGGGGCGAACCTACCGCAGGGGCATTTCCCTGTGGACATTGCAGTGTTTGTACACTTTGCGTTGACCTTAAAACAATTAAATGTCCAACCATGGACCGCCCCCTACAATCAAGGGGGTTCTCCACTTGCACTAGTGCCAATGTAGTATACCTCCTGCAATGTAAATGTACCCTGTTGTATGTCGGCTGTACTACCCGACCGGTCCGTCAGCGCATTCAAGAACATGTCTCCCGTATTAAAACTTATAGTGAGGAGACGCCACTCTATTTACACTTTCGGAATGTGCATCAGGCTAGCAGGACGTTTAAATTCACGGTATTAGAAACCGTGCACGAACCAGGTCATTTAAATCGATTTCTTCTACAAGCTGAAAAAAGACGGATTTTTAGACTCCGCACTATGATCCCTCAGGGCTTGAACAATGATATTGAATACTCGGCCTTTTTATGATTTTCCAGCTCCTTCCTCCAATTCTTCTCCCCCTTGGCCTTTCTCCTTTTTTCTCCCCCCCCCCTTTTTTCTTTCCCTCCTTCCCCCCCTTCTTCCCCTTCCCTTCCCTTTCCTTTCCCCCCCTTCTTCCCTTTGTTTTCTTTCTCCTTCCCTTCCCTCCCCCCTTTCCTTTTTTCTCCCCTTTCCCCTCTGTCCCAAATAAATTAACTACTCAGATTAAATAGATTTTAATAAATTATTTATATAAAACATTTTTAAAAGTATTTATTACAAATATCACAATTAAAACTGGAAATTATTTATTGAATTATACATGAATTAATTCATATTGTACTTGATTTGATCAATTAAAATTAGGGCATTGTTGCCTTGAAAGTTTTTAGTATTAGGAACATATAGAGTCAGGAGTAGTAAATGGAGGGAGTATACCAATTAAGGTTTTGATTGAAGGTTTTTGTATAAAATTAACTTAAAGGCATCCTTATCCCACCTTATACCTACGATTGAGCTCATTGCAGATTAATGGATTCTTTGTGTCCACGCCGAATTGAAGCACTGGAAATATAATTGTAAGTAAGCTGTTATGAGAGTTTCTGTATTGTATAATTAGTACTCTATATACCTTGACTTGTTCATGATAAACTTGTAGACTTGGTGGCCTGATGAAGGAATTCTCTGAAACGAGCGAAGCGTGATAGGGCCGGCATAGCCCGTTGCCACGCTATTGTTCCGCTGCCCCGTGTCAACCTTATAATCAGCCCTGCTTTTCCTCGGCGGCATCACGGTTGCACGGCTTCGTGGTCAAGAAATCACGATCCACCAGCAGACTTTTTCAGCAGCTCAGCTTTCAATATATGCTTTTTGGGATCTGTATGGACCTTAAATAAGTGGATTTTTCCTATGAATCTCTCTGTCTATAGAAATTGTTATAGATGTGATTCTAATATTGAGATGTGATTTCACTGGTTTTTTCATTGTTCTTGTAAACTGAATTTTCATTGTGATGAATTGTTCTTTGGTGTACTATATATAAGAATTAGCACACTTCCTTTTTTGGTTTTCCTTGTGTTGGTTTCGGAGGAAGTAAAACACCCCCCCCCCCTTTTTTTTTCCTTAAGGAAGGGAGCTCAGCAGGTTATAATGCCGTAGAGTCCAAGACAGCCATTTTTTTCCAAGGAAACTTATCTCTATAGTTTGGAAATTAGTTGTAATTCCGGGAGACCTCCAGGCCTCACTTGGAGGAATCAACCCTAGTTCAAGGTATTCTTCAATACTGAATTTCAAAAATGAAAATTCAAAGGAGAGACAATGTGAGGACTCGGGAAAGCTGCATTCAAATTCCCATTCTGCTGTGAGGCTCACTCGGGCTACTTGCTCTGTCTGTCTGACTAATCTACATTGCAAGGTTGTTGCTGGGATAAAATGTTCTTCCTGTCCTGGTGATCCTGGGCTTGAGAGGCCCTTGCTTTACAGTCCTGGGAGATCTTACTTTCTTTTCTATAACATAGCTGCAAAAGGGGGACAGTAATTTGAAGTAGGAAAGTGTTGCATATCGTTCTGAGTCATAAACCGTTAAAAAATGTGCCCACCTCTTGCAAGCTGTGCACATGGAGTTTGCATGAGACCTCGAGAAGCAAGCTGGAGAGCGAATACCACAAAAGCTACACAGCCAACAAAGCGGAAAGGCGGATGAGTCACAGCACTGTTCGCTCTGTCAACTGTTGTTAACAGCAACAGTCTGACATCTGGTCAGCAAACTGATACAAAAGGGCTTTGGGTGGAATCCCTGAAATTCTGAGGCTGGGTTTGCCTCAGAGACCCACGATCCAGAGTTTAATTTGGAGAAGGGAATGCCAGAGATGAAGTTTGCTGAGAATGACGTTTCACAACTGGTTTACTTGTTATGGATTGCACAGGTTGGGTCTGGGGTCTCCACTCTGTGTAATCATCAGATGTGAATTGTGTGTTTGCTTCAATTTCTGTTCAGGAGATGACTGATTCATATTGAGATCACAGCTCATTTTGGGGAAGGGGCTTAACCCTGTAGTGCTTTCTCAATTGTAAACTGGTTCCATGGGTGCAACATGACCCACATGTATCACAGGGGTACATGTGGGTTTCCCCAATGTGTCAAATAGCATCTGCTGAACCACTTCAGATTCAGGTTGAGAATATGGCATGGTGGGAAGAGGAAGCCCCTTCTCCTTGCACGCCTTGGATCTCGATCGAGCACTGCATCAACGAGAACTGAGCAGAACTGAGACCCAGCCTGTGTATTCTGTAGTGTGTGAATCATCCCTTTTCGAAAATTGCCCTTTTCATGCCAAATGTGTGTAAGGGGGGCACTTTATGCCCCTGTTCCTGCAAAGAGCTTGGGGTGACACCAGGGCTTTTTTTCTGGGAAAAGAGGTGGTGGAACTCAGTGGGTTGCCCTCGGAGAAAATGGTCACATGGCCAAGAGGTTCCGGAACTCTGTTCCACTGCGTTCTGGCTGAAAAAAAGCCCTGGGTGACACATATATCAGTCCACTTCCTCACATCACACAGTTGCTCTGAAGTCACTCCAGCAAGTTATTTCTTTATTTGTTTAATACACTTCACTCTCCTAGCAATCTTGGTGGTCTCCCATGAAAACTGAACCACCACCCCCAATCTCAATGATCAAAAATCATTGAACCTGCTAAGAACACTTTAAAAAGTAGCATGAAAAAAATACTAAATGAAAACAGCCTACAGCTTGGTATTCCATATTAAAAGAAATGCACAATACATTTGCAGTGCATTTTCAATATTTTATCCTACTTGAAAATAGTAGGAATTGAGGAATAAACAGTCCCCAAGACCAGGAGAAAAATAAAACTTCTGCCTAGTGCTGAAGAATGAGCAAGTTAGCCTATAGGCAGAGGAACCAGGCATGTTATTTTTCATCAATGAGGTACCATAGCAAAAAAGACCCTTTTCTTAGTAGTTGCTTGTTTCAGTTCTGAAGGTGGGGAAAGATGGAACACAGCTTGCAGTGAAGGCCTTAAAGTCCTAAAGACCTTAAACTCCTGAAGACTTCAAAAACTCCGCCAGACTGATTACTCTGTAGAGAAAGGAAGGCACCCTGTGTATTCCTTAGACTTAGAAATCACATGTGCCTCAAGGTTGAAATGCAATTCTAAATCAATCTTTTTGCACGGTTAGTTTTTGATTCAGAAACCTGGCACGTGCACTTAAAAAAAATCATTTCCCCACATGCATGCAAGTACATTTAAAGTAGTTTTGTGTGTATCAAGGACAAAAGAAAAGGCGATAGATACAGCCAGGGCTTTTTTTTCAGTGGGAACGCGGTGGAACGGAGTTCTGGCGCCTCTTAAAAATGGTCACATCACATGGCTGGTGGCCCTGCCTCCTGATCTCCAGACAGAGGGGAGTTGAGATTGCTCTCTGGACCGTGGCGCGGAGGGCAATCTGTCTGGAGATCAGGGGGCGGGGCCACAACCATGTGACCATTTTCGCCGAGGGCAATTTAAACTTTAAAAAACTCCCCCGTTGTTCCCGCTGACCCAAAGTGACATCATGTGGTCTTGAGTTCCACCACTGAGTTCCACCACCTCTTTTCCCAGAAAAAAGCCCTAGATACAGCCACTCTCTAGATCCTCCCTCTTTAGTACCAAAGGGTACATTACAGAGGGTTGGATCCAACCAGCTTTTCCACTGTGAAAGATGGAGGAGGGAAGGGAACCCCTTTCACCAACCAAAAAGGCTTTGCTGAGGATTATGGGATCTGTCCTAGGCAAAAGCCATGTGGGGTGAAGGCTGTGGTAAGGAGCAAGATTGACCAAGATTGTAGTAAGGGGAAAGACGGAGCAATACAGTTGGTTGGATCCAACCCATAGGCATGTAAACCTCAACTTTTCCTTGGACATACTGCTAGGGTTACCACCACCATCAATTTCCTTGTCCAAGATGGCTGCTATCTATCATTTCTTCCTGGGAGACTGACAAGTGTGTTACAACTTCTAGTCTGCATCATATGGAAAGTACATTTGTGTTACAATAATGCAGTGATTTAAATTACTAAGAACCAGAGTGGTTTCAGTCACTAAATCAAGTTTCCCATTTCCTCATTCATACAAATCCTGACCAAGAATACATGGTAAGGGTTACTATAACCAATAAAATGCATCTGCTTACAACTAAATAAAGCCTTTAAAATTCCAAGGAACCTGGCAAGAAACCTTTGGTCATACAATCCTCATGTCCTGCATATGGCAGAATTGTATCTGCTTAGAGATGAGGAGAACTTGTGAAACTAATAGATTCTCTTTTGGATTTCTCTGCATACATTGAAGGAAACTAAGCAACTAAGTACTTTCCAGAAGCAAAGACTAGTAATTACTACTATGAGATGGCATGTAAATGTCCATGGTGTCAGTGTAGCTACTCAGTATCATATGCTCTCTCAGCAGTGAAAAGAATTCCCCTCAAGATCTAACTCGATGGAGCAGCTAGCAACACCACCCATATCCACCAGTCATGGAGTGGTATTTATTTTATTTATTTATGTCATTTATAGTCTACCTTTCTCACTGAGACTCCAGGCGGATTACACAGTATGAGATTAGTACAATTAGTATCAAGGACATTTCTATACAGTATCAAGGACATTTCCAGAAACAATGCCATAGGGTAAATAGATACGAGTTTTTAAAAACATAGCATTAGCAAGAATCCAATACAAAGTAGAAGAAATGTTGAAACAGAACATAATCAATTCTAGGACTGACATTAGACAACATAAAGGAAGCTGACGACTTACCGGCAAGTGGGGTTGGCACCGGGCACAAGACGGAGTGGAGGCGGGATTAGAAAGGAGGAGGAGCGTCCATCCTGCGCTGACCCAGCCGCATAGTCAGCGCCATTATATCCGAGCATCCGCAGGAGCAGCTGGTCAGTAGTTGCACCAGGGAGGCCGTTCTGCACCTGACTGGCCAGAGCAACGCCACATCACCACATTCGGATCACGGAGAAGCTGGAAGTGGATCTGCGAATCTGGGACACCTTCCTCCGGGATTACAATGGCGTGTCCTGGTGGCAGGAGCCCCTCGACCTAGGGGCATCCCTCCAAGTGCACTCTGATGCTGCCAGGGGCGTGGGATTTGGAGTGTACTGGGAGGGCCGTTGGTGCACTCAGATTTCTGAATTTAGGGACCTCCCGCTGAAGGAGGTCCCTTTGTATTGACTGTTGTGTACCGCCCACTGACACATATAATGTTGTGAATTTTAATTCTGTCTCCCTGGTATGGAACCGAGAAAAATGTTCCACCAGTGGAGCCTCCATGACTCTATTTTTAATCCTAGAGTGTTGGAACATCTTTCTAGGATTAAAAATAGAGTCATGGAGGCTCCTTCAGCGGGAGGCGGAATGGATACATCGTTTACAGACATTACAACCGAGAGGTCTGAACTTAGAGTTGAATCTTTCATGTTTCTTATAATAGCTACCTCTGTATAGAGATAGAATCCATGAATAACACATTAAGCATTTGTCTGTTTATAGCTGGTGTATTGTACCTTTAACTGCGCTTGCTGTTTGTGTATTTAACTGTGAGTGTGGTTGAGATTTTGAATGGTTTGGACCGTGTTATCGCACAGAGAACAAAGCGTTTGAGAATTTCTGACTTTTAATGTGGGTGAGTTATGCTGGGCGAGAAGGTTTGAATATTCTATTAGCTGTTAATGGCTTGCTGACAGTCTTCAATGCATGTCTTTATTTGTAGAAATTGAAAATATATTGGAGTGAAGATTAGTGTATTTGCCCCTGAGGAAGAAGATACACGTGAAACAATCTGATTGATCACTGCCGGCCGTTTGTTGGGCAGTGCAAGAGGGGGTCCCTGCGCGGTCCCACTCCGTTTATACACATTTCTCTCCACTACAAGAGACAACAACCTTGTTCTGATGGTTCTTACCCTATCCATCGAGTGAGCATTGGAGCGGGGTTTCCCGACAGAACTTTTTCATTCAGGCGGACTTCCATCAGCGCCGATTGCAACACACCGAGGAGTAATTTAAAAGAAGGACTTGATACAAACTAAAGCTTTCTATGCTCCGCAGAGGTGCTCTGCTGTATGAATGTCACACTGGTGTTAGATATATAACACACGGTCTAGATATCGTATAAAAACTTACAGCCGTTTGGTTGGAAACTCATGAATGTTTTGCTGAATAATTTATTTGTATATT
This sequence comes from Eublepharis macularius, assembly GCF_028583425.1. Lineage (NCBI taxonomy): Eukaryota > Metazoa > Chordata > Lepidosauria > Squamata > Eublepharidae > Eublepharis > Eublepharis macularius. The sequence goes on from NC_072802.1 coordinate 17,961,719, forward strand.
CATATATTTGTAAGAATACTTCGGAGTGAATATAATTTGTACTGAGAGCTTTGTAGTTACAGTAGTCCTGTGAGTTTTTCACTTGGGTTCAAGATATAATATAAGAGTTTGGTTTATTTTGTACCTTGGGATTTTTGTGGTTTTCGCAGTCACCACATTCACAGCATTCCTCTCCAAGTGGCTTGGCTAGTTGGAAGGGGAGGTGCCGGAAGAGGCTCTACTGAAATATCTGGCACGGATGGATGAGGCGGGATACGCACCCAAGACCATCAGGATGCATGTAGCAGCCATCTCATTCTTCTGCAAGGCAATGGGGCAGGAGACCCAACGGGCAGCTTCCTGGCCCACCGGGCCATAGTGGGCTGGGCCTGCCGGGATCCTCCTCACTGGGACTCCCGGCGGCCCATCACGGCCAACATTTTGCAGGTCATGTTGGGGCAACTGAGTGCGATATGCCACTCATCCTTCAAGGTCACATTGTTCAGGGCAGCCTTCAGCCTTGCATTCTATGGGGCCTTCCGCATGAGTGACCTGGTGGCTGCGTCGGCTGGGGACCAGACTAGCAGGGCGTTGGCACTGGCAGACATCTCACTCAGGGGTGGCGGGTTGCTTATCAAGATCTGGCGGTCCAAGACTGACCAGCAGGGGTGTGGAGCAGTGATTAGGCTCTGCGCTGCGGGGCAGGGGGCCCCTTGCCTGGTACGGGCAGTTAAGGAATACCTGGGCAGGTGCCCAGCCACACCCAGCCAACTCCTGGTGCACGCCAACAGTGGACTGCTCACCAGGTACCAGTTCACTGCTCTCCTCAAGTCCTGTCTGAGAGCAGCAGGCCTCCTACCGGCAGAATACGGGCCCCACTCATTCCGCATCGGGGCAGCGACCACAGCAGCCGAGGCGGGTCTGTCCACCAACAATATAAAAACCATTGGCAGGTGGGCTTCCAGATTATACATGGGTTATGTCAAGAGTGAACATACTAATGTTGTGTGATCTAGTTACAGGCACGGCATTCTCTGAGGAGAGACGGCGCGACTGGCAACATCATGATCAGATTGACAACTGAAACAGCTCAGGCAGGAGGATGAGAATGGGCCCCCTGGGGGTCCTGGCAGAGATCTCCAGGGCCGTTTGTGCCAGTCGCCTTCGGGGGCCAGGGAGAAATTTTTCCCACAAGGGGCCAGATTGGCCAAGGCCTCTTGGGGTTTTTTTGCCTTCCTCTGAGCATAAAGTCGGGGACCCTGGAGGTGGTGGGTGGCTCCATCTTTCTTGGTTGCAGCAGCTGGAGCATTGGTGAGAGTCAGGCCTGCGGCCTTCCTCCTGTGGTAGTTTTTGAGACATTGGCCCGGATCCCAATAGGGTGAGTGGGCCTTCGGGACTGCTCACCCCGATGGATCTGGAAGCAAGGGTCACCAAGCAGGGCCAGCGATGGAACAATGTGTGCCGAGGTGCCATCAGGAGGCTGGCGGGTGATGCATTGGTCGGCAGCCAGGCCTACGATGCCAACAGGGATCCATGCCCAGATGCCAGGCTAGGGTTGCCAGGCCCCCTCAATCTCCCAGTGGGAGATTGGGGCCTGGCTCTTACCGGGGGGGGGGGGGGGTTGCGCGCGCGTGATGCGCATCCTGTAAGCGTGATGACGTCACTTCTGTGAAGTGACATCATCACGCAGCCCCTGGATTGCGCCATTGGGGACTGCTGCAGAGTGCAGGAATGCTCCTGCACTTCGCAGCAGCCCAAAACGGGCCCGATCCATGCCAAAACGGGTGTGGATTGGGCCCGTTTTGGCGCGGATCGTGCCCATTTTGGGCTCCTTCGGAGCGCAGCAGCATTCCTGCACTCTGCAGGGGCCCACAATGGGCCCAATCCTCCCCAAAACAGCCGATCCACGCCCGTTTTGGCACGGATCGGGCCTGTTTTGATGCGGATCAGGCCCGTTTTGGGCCCCTGTGAAGCACAGGAGCATTCCTGCACTCTGCAGGGGCCCACAACGGGCCCGATCCGCGCCAAAATGGGCCCGATCCACACCCTTTTGGCGCAGATTGAGCCCGTTTTGACGCGGATCGGGTCCGTTGTGGGCCCCTGCGGAGCGCAGGAATGCTCCCGCGCTCCACAGGGGCCCCGCTCCAGGCCAAAACAGGCCTGATCCTGGCGGCTGCAGTGTGCGGGGGCGCGCACCGCAGGGGGGCGTGCATGGAAGGTGAGCGCCCCCCCCACTGGCCAGGTAAGTGGGGGCGGAGGTGGGAGAGTGGGGGCGGGAGATCCTCCACCCCCACTGGGGGTCTGGCAGCCCTATGCCAGGCCAATGCTCCATCCAGCTGTAATCAATAAAGTTGTGGCCATTTCTAACCCAAGCAAGTGTCTGGTGTGATTCATAGCCTCTACGCTGTCTGACATAGCACATAGGTGACAAAGCACAGGCAGTACATAGGAGTACATATTTAAACAGATAATATGTAAGGCAACATAGTGGTGAAGTCTACGGTCCCTAACTCCATAGCAAAGCACCTGAGACCCCATCCCTACAATATAGCCTTCCCATTTGAGTAAAAAGCCTTTTTGAATAATTCAGTTTTACATAGTTTACAGAAAGCTGGAAGAGGAGGGGCTCTCCTGACCTCAGGCAGGTCATTCCACAGGGTAGGGGCTACCACAGAGAAAGCCTGTGTATGGGCTACTGTCGATTTCGCCCATGCGCAGCCTGGCACCTGTAAGAATACCTATTCAGATGAGCGAAGCTGCTGTGGAGGAAAATAGGGAAGGAGGCAGTCTCATAGGTATGCCGGACCAAGGCCGTGAAGAGCTTTGTATGTAATAACCAATACTTTGAACTGAGCATGGTAACTGATAGGTAGCCAATGGAGTGAATGTAGGATGGGAGTGAGGTTCATGCTCCTGCTCGCTCCTGATAACAGTCGAGCTGCAGCATTTTGCACTAATTGGAGCCTCCTAGTTAACTTAGATGGGAGACCTATGCATAGTGCATTACAATAGTCAAGCACTGATGTTACCATAGCATGGATCCAGGAGGAGCTCTTTCTTCCTCTTGCACTGATTTTCTTACTCAAAACAGCCCCGGAGGGAGTTCTTTGCCCAGAGGTGTTAATGCTGGCACATGACCTGTGACCTAATGACAGCGATCCAGACAATGGTCACCTCCAGATTAATAAAAGAGTCCAGTAGCACATTTAAGACTAACCAACTTTAATGTAGCATAAGCTTTCGAGAACCACAGCTCTCTTTGTCAGATGCATCTGACAAAGAGAGCTGTGGTTCTTGAAAGCTTATGCTACAATAAAGTTGATTAGTCTTAAACGTGCTACTGGACTCTTACTATTTTGCAACTAACACGGCTAACTCCTCTGGATCTATGTCCAGATTAGACTACTGTAACTCGCTTTACGCAGGGCTTCCCTTGGGTCTGATCTGGAAATTACAGCGATTCCAGAATACTGTTGCGCACATCCTTATGGATACTCCGCATAGGACACATATAACTTTTGTTTTATGGCAGCTGTGCTGGCTCCCCATGGAATTCTGGATCAGATTCAAGGTTTCGGTCTTAACCTATAAAGCCTTTAGTGGACTGGGACCAGGATATCTGTGGGACCACCTCTCACCATATGTGCCCCAGACGGTGCTCCGATCAGCCGATAAAAACCTGCTGGTGATCCCTGGCCCCAGGGAGGCTCATCTGACCTTGACCAGAGCCAGGGCCTTCTCAGTCCTGTCACCAACCTGGTGGAACTCTCTGTCTGCTGAAACTCGGGCCCAACAAGATGTACTATATATTGTCGAAGGCTTTCACGGCTGGAGAACAATGGTTGTTTTGGATTTTCCGGGCTGTATTGCCGTGGTCTTGGCATTGTAGTTCCTGACGTTTTACCAGCAGCTGAGACTGGCATCTTCAGAGGTGTAGCACCGAAAGACGGGGATCTCTCAGTTTGACACTGTTAACAGTTTGACACTGAGAGACCCCTGTCTTTCGGTGCTACACCTCTGAAGATGCCAGTCACAGCTGCTGGCGAAACGTCAGGAACTACAATGCCAAGACCACGGCAATACAGCCCGGAAAACCCACAACAGCCAAAGATGTACTATCTTTTCACTGGGCCCATAAGACAGAGATGTTCCACCAGGCATATGGTTGAGGCTGAGCTATGGGGGAGTTTCCTGCTGGTCTCCTGTAGGGGAGGGGGGTAGTGAAATCCCCATCCCAGTTTTCCATCAGTGGGACCACTGCTGTTCCTCACCTCCCACCCCATGGAAATGTTTTACTGGGACTGTGAAAAATGGGCCTCCATCTAGAATTGTTTTTATGACTGAACTGTTATTAATTATGGTACTAATGTTAAAATTTTAATGTAAATGTAATCTTGATGTCATCCACTCTGAACCCATCCATGGGGAAAGCGGGCTACAAGTGTAATCAATCAGTCATGTAAGCACTCAGCATATGTGCAGCCCCTTATAGGACTGTTTTGTATCAGGACAGCGGCATGGAGGAGAAGGCAGAAGCACCTCATTCCCCCGTGCTACAATCATGATGCACAACAGGCCCCTGTTGTGCTTCTGAACAGAATTCCCATAGGGAACTTGCAGTTTCCATATGGCTACAAGTCCACGGGAGATAAGCTGGTATATGCAACATGTAGTTTGGACTTGGGTTATCGTCCCAGCAAAAGAATGATTAGCTAGCAACCATAGCGATTCGCAGAGCTAGTCATAAAGACGAAGGCCGTTTCCACACATCCTTAAAGGGACGGCCCACTCACTGAACGCTGGCAGCTTTTCTCCTTCACTCCACACGCCACTAATATCAAAGTGGCAGCAGGCTATTTGGCTTCCATTTTTTGGGTGCCTTTTCTGAGAATGCCATTTCCCACACTTTCCTGCATTGCCAAAAAGGTGCCGAAAAAACAGAAGCCAAACAGCTTGCTGCCACTTTGATACGGAGGCGTGTGGAGTGAAGGAGAAAATACGCCAGCATTCAGTGAGTGGGCCATTCCTTTAAGGATGTGTGGAAACAGCCTAAGAGCCAAGCCACAAGTGACGCCTGACACAGGTTGGACACTTGTCAGCTTCCCTCAAGTTTTGATGGGAAATGTAGGCGTCCTGGTTTTACAGCTTAGCTCTCCATTACAGCTGCAATTCTCCACACAGTTGCCACTTAAACTAGAAATAATAAACACAGTAACAAAGACTTATTTTCCTCAGTTCTGGATAAACATTTCTCTCACTCACCCAAACAGATTCAGTCAAAACTTTTCCACACAGATTGACTAAGCCTGACAGACTCTCTGACAGGCTTAACTGGACTGCCTAAACTTTCCCTCAGCACAAGACTAAAAACTACAGATTACTCCACTCCCTAAGCTACTATCCAACCACAGTATGCTTCATACACCCATCCAGCCCCCACCCCTTCATACTTCCCAGGTCTGCATTTTTTACCACAATAACAAATATATATATATATATATATTAAAAACATTAATCAGCAGAAACAAAACACAAACTATTTATATGGTAAAACATTACAACCACGAATCATATTATTTTAAATAAATGAAGGAAAAAATTAAATCTCACCCTTCCCACAAGTTGCGCAGGGCAGCATGCATGGTTCGACCCTCCTCCATTGTATTCTTGCAACAAGCCTTTGAGGGTAGGCTCAGTGACAATCATGGCAAAGTGGTCATTTGAACCTGGGTTTCCCATCTTCTAGACAGACACTTTAACCACTATACCACAGCACACACAAATCACCACAGGTGACGTAATGGCAAAAGTACTCTGAGACTGAGAAGGGAGTCGCTCTACTTCTAGCAGCTGTGGCTGAGGAGCCCGTCCCACTGCAGAACGCGAGAGACCAATCCTTTGTCAATGTGGTTACTTTCATGGCCATCGCTTCCTTTTGGAAACAGGATACAATTGGCTGCTCCTTTCCCCCCCCCCAGCAAAATAAGTGAACATTTTCGCTAAGCAACAGCCCCAAAACATTTTTCTTCACTTTGCAGTAATTTGCTGCTCTTAAATGCTGTCCAAAGTCTGTTGTAATTTGACTCTAAAAAGCAGTCACAGGATATGTGTATGTAGTATGGATTGGGACCATGGGGAAAGGAGGGTTGGTTCTTAGAAATAACCCCTTTTATCCTGTGTGGGAAAGAGAGACAGGTCCCTGCTTTATTTGTCTTTTTTTTTCCATTTCAAGACTTTCAGAAACCATGGGAGAATTTTTTAACCTGGGAATGGCATGGGCAGATGGGGGAAGTTAAAACCGCTATTGGTGCCATTTCCCTCTTCCCGATTTGTCTTTTAAAGACCAAAAGATACAAAAGATAAAAGGCTCCAGGAGACCCAGGTTCAAATCTCCACTCCATCACGGAAGCTTACTGGGTGACATTGGGACAGCCATACACTCTCAGCCTAACCTACCTCACAGGGTTGTTGTAAGAATAAAATGGAGAATAGGGGAATCTAGAGACATGTGCGGTTTGGCTCTGAACTGAGGTAGCTACCTTACTTCATTAGAGGAGCTGCTGACCCTGAATTCTTTGTGGTACAATGTAGAAATTAGTCCTGAAGGGCCTGGCTTTTCAAGTTGCTCTTCTCTATCAGGCAATGCCTGTTTTGTGGTCCAGTCTCGGTCTGGTTTGCTTTCCCCTCATGAACATCATGCTACGGATTGTTTCCCTCCCATAGTAAACAAGTCTTCTGTGGTGGAAGCAGACAAGCGCAAGACATGCTTCGACTTCCTGTTAAGAGACTGTGACATTGAGACCAGGTTCCCTTGACTGGGTTTCTTTTTTAATCACACGTGAAATCAGAACTGAGCAAGGTGCAACTTTGGGGTCGAGAGGCTGTTTTTCCCACCCACAGGAGTCACTTTTGCTGATGCTGGAAAGTTCCAATGAGGTAAGGAAATCACTATATAGATCCCCAACAGAAGTGATTGGGAAGGAATAAGGTTTACTGAAAGGAAAGGTGAAAGACAGTGAGACATAGAACAGCGAGAAACCATGGCGAACAGATCTGTCTATATTTTTGTTTTTGCTATTTTCTGGCAACTGATAGACCAAACTTTTAGAGCCATAAACTGTCTGCCTTTTTGTCCTCTGTATCCAGACACTATGCACAGCAGCGAACTTTGGGTGATACAGCAAAGGGAATACCGTTGTGGGTTAAGATGTGGAAGATTTCTCCCACTATGTGTTTAAGTTCCTGACAGAGAACTCTCTGGAATGTTGCTACTACAGGATATGACTTTTATTACATTGTAAAGTAAGGTTTTTTCCTTCCACTGTACAAGAAAGATTGGTTGACTGACTGATCAAGTTATAATCAATCTCAAACAAATATTTCTGCTTGGCAAAATATCTTTAAACTAGTGTGGTTTAGAGTGAGGGACTAGGATCTGGGTGACCCAGATTTGATTCCTTGCTCTGCTGTGGAAATTCGCTGGCTAACCTTGGACCTGTCACACATTCTCAGCTTAACCGACCTCATAGGGTTGTTGTAAAGATAAAGTGGAGCAGAGGAGAATGATGTAAGCCACTTCTGGCCCCCATTGGGATGAAGTAAAAATGCAATTTAATAAAATGTTCAAGCAAGTGTATTTTAGGGCAACCGATAGTTGTGCTTGCTGGTGCTGCAGAAAACAAAACAAAAAAACGAGCTGCTGGAATGAACACTGGTGAAAGAACAAAATTATATCTGTCTGTGCTATTCTTCACTACATCTGCCTCTTCTTTGAAAACACTGTGAGTAAAGCTGCCAACTGATTGATAGATGGTTAGTGGATTAATCATATGCCTTTTTAATGATTAATTGGTTAATTAATTTTCCCCATGTTACACCAGTCTTAAAGTTGGTGCTTTTTGTGAGAATTAAAATGTCAGAAGTGGAAGATAACTTTACAGTTTACTACCACTCCTTGTTGTGAGGAAGGCAAACTTGAAAGAATTTTTCTTGTCATCCTCTGTGCCATTAATGTACCAGAACTAAAACTGACTTAAACGGATACTCTTGCAGCTGACAAACAGGGCCCCATCTTTCATCAGCGAAAGCTTTCCAAATCAACCGTATGCCTGTTACCTCAGAAGCAGCAGGTTGTTTAGTGTTTAATGGAGTGGGGCTCCACAGCAGTTCTATGAACTGATTCCCAAGTGGTTTTTTCCCCTCCCTTGTACAAGCACAAACAGCCCCAACCTTGACTGAGACCATGGGGAGTGAACTATGCCTTTCCCCGTCCACTGTCTTCCTAACCCAAAATGGTTTGGGGGAGCATTTCAGCTCAGGAAAATGGTGTGTGGGGGGTGGGGAGGCTTGCCTCCTCTTCCTGCCACAATTCTGGTCTGGGGTGTTCTTTACCTGCTTTATAAAAGGGGGAAAATGCTAATGGGAGCTCATTGACCGAACTCGTGTTTGTTGGTCTCAAGTGTGCAAGGGAGTGCAATTATTTAATCCACCAAACCAAGCATGCAGCTCCAAATGATTACTGAATATATATATATATATATATATATATATATATATATATATATATATATATATATGGTTTCTGGTGCAATCACTTGCTTCCATCATTTCTTGTGTCCCCCCCCCCCATTGTTTTTCATTAAGGGGGAAATCTATAAGCGCTTCTTTCTTCTTTCCTTTCAAAGACCCGGTATGGTGTAGTGGTTAGAGTCTTACCAAAAGGATCGGAGGGATCCCCACTCTACCATGAACTTGGGCTAGTCCTTTTCTCCTTAGTCTAACATACAGGGTTGTTCTGAAGATAAAAAGAGGAAGAGCCTTGTATGTCACACTCAGGTCTTTGGAAGAAGGGTGCGATAAATTGTTCTTACTGAATTATGGTTGTTGTAAAAACAGTTGCTAATGCCCGTCTACCTTATTGCTGCAGAGGTGTGATGAAAGTGGCTCCCTTATATCTCTGACATCATAATGGAAGCTGATTTATAGGATGCCTGTCTAGGATGCTTGATCCGTATGGCATCCTAGAATGGTATGTTCCACCTGTTATTATCTGTGCACCAGCGTCAGCATAAGGCATTTTGACTCCTCAACAGAAGCATCCAAATGGGCTTCCCCCTTCTACAAATAAAAAAATAATATATTTAATTAAATAACTGGCCCCTTTCATGGTACCCAGAAGCCACTACCTGAAATACCTTTCAAATTCAAAGAAACTGTGTGGACAACTTTGAATCCTTCCAGCATTCCTATTTTGATGCTGGAGACTAAAGCCTAGGTGCCCCCGAACCAATTGTATACTCTGTGTTTACATTGCAATAACCTGTCTTGCACAGGTTTCTGAAACAGATGGGTCAGCAAATGGTCCATGAGAAGGGACTATATTTGCATGCAGTTGGTCCAAGTTCCACCTCTGGCATTTCCAGAAAATAGATCTCAATGAAAAAGTGTTGGAAGACACCTTCCAGTTTTCAAGTTGGTGCCCGTCAGAGTCAGCAGTGCTGAACTACATCTGTGGTGCAGCTTGGTAGAAGGCAGGTTCATGCGACCACTGCAATTTTCTTTTTAAAGAGAATCCATACATCTAATTCTGTGCAAATCCTGACCTGGGTAGCCCAGGGGAGCCTGATCCCATTAGATCTCAGAAGCTACACAGGGTCAAGCTTGGCTAGTAATTGGATGAGAAACCTCCACTGAAGTCCAGAATTGCAGAGGCAGGCAATGGCAAACCACCTCTGTTAGTCTCTTGCCACGAAAACCCCACCAGTGGCCACCATAAGTCAGCTATGACTTGACAGCACTCTCTACTACTACTAATTCTGTACATGATCCTACAATGCATACAGTGTGGCCAGGTACTGAATGGCAAGATGTTTCTACAAACTGGGGAGAACTCCAGGTTTGCAGAAAAATCTTAAATGTAACAAAAATGGGAAAAGGGAGAAAATAAACACAAAATAGTTGAAAATTGCCAAGATCTCAGCAACCATTAGAATAATAATAACACCCTTTGCAAACCACTCTGAGTGGGTGTTAAGTTGTCCTGAAGAGCGGTATATAAATTGAATGTTGTTGTTATTTCACACTGCCTAGGCAACAACAGACAATACTGTATCACTGATGTTGGTCAGAAAATCCAAAACGGCAGCCAAAATTAATATGGTGAGATTTTGGTGATTAGTTACTGTTGTGGCACAGTGGTTAAGTGGTTTGGTTGCGAATCAGCACTCTACTGGTTCAAATCCCACTACTGCCATGAGCTCAGTAGGTGGCCTTGGGTAAGCCACTCCTCTCAGCCACTCCTCTCCCCAGCTGCCCAGCTGTATTGTGGGGATAATAATAACACTAGCTTGTTCATCAATCTGGGTGGGGCATTAATCTGTCTAGAAGAGTGTTATATAAGCACAGTTGTTATTGTTATTGCTGTTGTGATTATGATGATGATGATGGTGATGATGATGGTGATGATGGAACTGGAAGATAATGGGGAAGGGGTGGAGAGACCAAGAGGCAGGGATGAACACTCGGAGAGGAGGGGGAGAAAGTAGAGGGGGGAATCACTGCAAACAAGTTCAGCCCTAATTGCAGACTGGACTTTTAGGACTGATGTCATTTGGTTCCCGCAGCTAAACTGGAAGAGGTCAGCAAAATGTAAGAAAACCACCAGACTAACCATGTTCACCACTACCTGTAGATTAGAACGAGCTTTGCTACCCTATAAAACCACAAGCAAAAGTTCTGTTTAATAAAAGCGATGTGATGTTGACCGTTTGTTTAATCGTTGTTTTGAATTGTTCAAAAATCATATCGTTACTAAACAAAGCTTATTTTAATTACAAATACAAGATCTAAAATCCATTTTGAACAACCCAGAAAAAAAATCCAGAAAACAAACAATGTAATGCCCAATCCAATGATCAATATAAGAAAATACAACCTGATTAATAAGAGAAACGCTATTGGTGTCATTAGAGGTTAACTGTGATAGCTTAGCAAAATATAAACATTTCTTAGTTTTCAAACAATATTGCAGTTGCAGTTTCGTCCTCTCATGTCAGTACTGAATGCATAGCAGACCGAGTGTGAGTTTCATTGATGATATCACATGCTGGCACTGAGTTGTGCTTTCCATTCAGTAGCTGTGCACCTAACACATTGCTGAAGCCACAGCCCCAATACATCCATTGTTGGGTACCACATCCCTCTCCCACTTCAGCAGTGCTCCATGACTTAGAATTAGATGGAATCCACCTGTGATTCCGCACATGTTGGATAATGCATTTCTAATCCTCTTTATAGATCATTTGGAATGGATTTTTGTGTGTGCGGAACAAAAAACCCACCTCAAACGATTGATAAAGCGCATTATCCAAGGTGTGCGGAATCAGCCCACATGAGCCACAGCTGAGCCACAGCTGTAACACCCCTGACATACATGTAAATGCAAATTCATACATGTAAATGCAAATGCCACAAAGCACGTGCCTGACATTTCACATGTTGACAAACTGTCATTTCTAATAGTTGGTAACATATTGCAGAACAGTTAAAATGGATCCCAAATAGAGCAGGAAGGGAATTAGGCATTTGAACATAAGAAGAGCCCTTCTGGATCAGATCGGTGGTCCATCTATTGCACAGAAATCCAACCAGTTGTCCTGCAGGGACAAAGGACAAGGCACCGAGGCCAATGCATTCCCTTGAAGTTGCCTCCTAGTTCTGGGCAACAATAATTGGTTCGAGATGATAGAGATGTCCCAAACCAGACCCTGTTGCTATCTATGAGATGTTGGGGGGGGGGGGGAGGTATAAGCACCCATGGAGAGCAATTCATAAGGGCACTCACATATTATGGGAGCTTCAAGATCTGTATTACAAAGCATGATGGGAGACCAAGCAATCACATGAAATATATGGATTATCCTGGGCTAGGGACCAGAAAACACACTCAATATTACTACAACACAATTTAGTGCTAAAGATTAAGATCCTTTTCCTATTTGTGTCATAATTTATCTCTGTATTTAATAATAAAGTAGATACTGATCAGGAAAAAAGCTAGCATATCTGCAAGCAATGTTTCCACTTTCTTGGGGTATTCCCCAGATTTGCAACCCCCCAAAAAGTGACTTTGTAAATTAACCTAACCAAAAAAAAAACCCAGAAGGCCTGGGGAAGTGTGAGCACACTCTAGAAGGCATGAATGTCAAGGGTAGTTGAGAGTCAATTAAAGGAAAAGAAGATGGGGAAGAAAAAGTAACACTCTCTGTGGGCTTATAGAACCTGGAGATTTTAAGGGTGAGGTGAGCATTTCCAAACTGGTTTCTCATTCGTTCATTTCTATAAGCCCTCCCCCCCTCAATTTACAGTTTACCCACATGCCAATTGATAGCATCAATCCTTTAAAACTCGTTATTCAGGTGATCAGACATAAAGGAGAACAAGATATGTCCAGTGATTTTTCTGGGAGTACATAATGCGCAGATATGGATCTGGTCATTCCCTTGCAAGGGAGACCCCTGGGAAAACTACGTATGTCAGTATGGAATACAAGTATAAGGAAATCTTTTTTAAAAAAATTGTACTGCACAAAATAAGATTTTAGAAAGTGTAGTATCACCTGCCAAAATCCTGTTTTGTGCACAGTTAGTAAAGCAAAAGCCTTGTCTTACTTCGCATTGGACTACCTGGATCCTGCCAAATGTAGCAAACAAGAGTAGACCCATTGTTTTGCCTTCTGCATGTGAAAACCCACACAGAATCCTTGTTGCATGTGGTTAATGAAGGGCAGGTGTTGTGCAAATGGAAAGAGGATATGATCATCATGCCATCTGAAAAGCAAGTCTAGTGTCCCAGAATGGCACCCTCATTTCATAATTTATAGGACTGAATGCATCTCTGTATCTGAATGCAAGCCATATATGCTTGCATATCATATATGATAATATATTGTCTGGGTCAATATATTGCATACAGTGGCAGCAACAGTTGCAGAAAGCCTCCTTTTGCCATGGGAAGGAGGGGATCTGATTGGGCTCGGCATTACTTAAACTTTCATTATCATATAACTTTGCACTGAAATTAAGAGCGAGGATCCCATTAGTACCTAAGGAATTAAGGGCTGAAATCCCAGTTTTGAACACAGCTGAAATGTTCATCCCTGCTGCTTCCCTGGGTGGAAATAAAATAGAAAAGATCACACTCTTGTAGTCACCTGCTCCAAAACCAGCCTCTAGTCTATATCATGGAGCTCACATTCTGATTTCATACTACCAAGCCTGGTCTCAACAGGAATTGGGAGCAGTTTGCTCCCTTCACAAAGTCATTGTCCCTTTCTAGAAGTTTCTGTAAACTATCCCTCTTGCAGTGTGATTCATCATCTCCTGGGAATTAGCAACACCCTTTTTGATGGGGACGTTTCCTCTTACATCTGGGCTTTGGGTTCAGTTACGCTCTTTTTAAGGACATAATTCACCTATGCCTACAATTGCTGGGCCTTCTGCTCTTCTATCCATGTTATCGTCACCCCCACCCCCACCCCCATACATACACATGCACAAAGATAGGCTGCACTCACATAGCAAGGATTTTCAGTTTTTCTGTCATCGCCACTGTGAATGCAGAGGCATTTGCTCTGGCAGCAGAGTACCTGCACAGGAGTTTTGTGCACACTCCATCTGCTGCCACCACCCTGCATTTTCCTTCACTGTTCCACCAGGAGGCTTTTACAGCCTTAAAAAAAACACGTAAATAATGTTATAATGATCTATTGTCATGTTCTACTAGCTCCTTTGAATACTCTTGCTTCTGTTTTTTAAAAGAAAGCAAGTCCTCGGCTCCTTGTATTGTGGAGAAATAAAGGGCAATGAAGAAACAACATGGGATGCTTGGGGGGCGGGCAGGGGGGAAGCCTGCTGCAATAGGAAAGTCAAGAAAGCAACATAGAGAAAACCCTCTGTGTGGATGCATCCTTGGACATTTCCTGCTAGAAGCAGATATCAGTTCCTGCATCTGGTAAAGTGTGATGTGGCTCAAGACAGCTTATTCCACAATAAATGTGTTAGGTTTTAAACCACTCAAGTAATTGAAAAATCCATGAAGAGGTCTCCAGTGAATCATTGAAATAGCAGCTCTGTGTACATGTTTGTGAGAGGGGCAGTTTTGCACCGGACTGTGGCACATTTAACCACCACCACCCACACACAGTGACACCCCCCCCCCTTTGGCATCCCACCTGTTAGGGGAAACATGCAATGCACAGGCTACTTGTATGTGGTTTTTCTCAAGGGGCAAGCAGCGTCTCTGGTTGTCTGCTTGAGGCTGGGACATCAGCACAGAGGGAACGCTGCTACTGATCAAGAAAAACTGCACTGGAGGTTTGTTCCTGGATCTTGCCCAGCTATGGATCTTGCCCAACTAAACCTTTAGGGACCACACAACCCTATTTTGGCTGCAACAGAGCAGCACTTCTGGGATTTGTTGCTACTGTAAACGAAAAGAGCCATGAAATGCAAACATGCAATGTGGTTTCTGAGAATTGTTTCAAGAGCGACACCCTCTTCCTCCAGCGTGAGAGGAAAGGGGTGCACACAGACCATGGGAGCTGGGCTTCCGGTAACACCTGTGCTTCCGATAACAGTTAAGGTTCGTTTGCAAAAACCGGTTTGCTTGGTACTTTACAAGAAGACTTCTAGATGAACCTAGGACTCATAAAACATTTACTTTTCTATTTGATGTTCCAACGAAAAGGCAAAAATTGACATCCTGCTCTAATTCTGACACCTCATGCCTACCCAACTTGCTGTGAGCACAAAAAACATATTAAGCAATCTTTCTTAAGAAAACTCTCAACTAATCTTAGGCAATTGAACGTTTGAGACTGTCAAACCACACACAATGCTGGGAAATCCAGAGATCTCTATGCCCCCCCCCAAAAAAAACAGAGGCCACAACACAGGGGAAGGGGGGGCATAACCCCCCTTCTCTGTTTTCCTTGAATTTTATAGTTTGGTTGTTTGAGGAATAATTTCACACCGAGGCTTGTTACTTAGAAAAGAATGAAGTTTTTTTTATTGTAAGAGGACTCTATACTAGATATACTAGATACTAGGAAAGGCAGAGTAAGGGCTGCTAGCTACCTCTCAGGATGGGCTTATAAAACGTGGTTCCAGCCCTCATGGTGGACAGAGTGGGGAGGGAAGGAAGTGACAGCAAGGAAGGAAACCCTAAGAATAGCATTCTGGCTGGGTATGAAAGAGACAGCTGCAGAAATGGACAAAGGAAGGGTCAGGAAGCCGCCTGTCTAGCCCTTTACGGACTCTATACTGCGCCCCCCCTCCCCGAGACTCTGATGTCTGTGTTAGCATTAAGTGACATTGCACAGTCCAAGAGTGGTAGGACTCTAATCTGGAGAGTTGGGTTTGATTCCCCACTCCTCCCCTTGAAGTGAGCTGGGTGACTTTGGATCAGTCACAGATCTCTCAGAGCTCTCTCAGCCCCACCCACCTCACAGGGTGATTGTCATGAGGATAGTAATAACACACTTTGTAGACTGCTTTGAGTGTTAACCTATTCTGAAAGGCAGTATATAAATTGAATGTTGTTGTTGTTGTTGTTGTTGTTGTTGTTATTCTTCCTTCCAACCTTCCTAATCTCACATACCCTCCACTGGAATTATTATTTGTCTAACAGGGGAAAAACAGGCACTACATAGACAGTTTTTATGTGTTCCCCAATAGGTCAAACGGAAGTTCTGCAGACCATTTGACATGAGTAGAAATCCTGCTGTCCCCAATGTGCCTTACAGAAATTCCTGAAATAAATAAAGTTAAAGAAGTATCATTTAAACAAGCAAAACAAAGGACGAAACACATCCTGGCCAGTCTCATTCATAAGCCTCTGGCTATGAGCCTTGGACTGAGCCAAGGGCTAACAGCCATTTGGCTCTTACCCTTTGTCTCATACCTTCATTTATATTCAGACATTTATACCTGCAGGAAGGATGAAGACAGAAGCTCAACTAGACACTATAGAGAGGGCAAGATGGTCCCCCAAACTCCTCCTTTCTGCTCAGCCCTCTTACACCTTGTTTCCCTACAATAGTTGTTTTGGGCACCTTTATCTTTCCTTGGCTTCGATACAAGAAGAGAGCCAATAAAGGAAAGAAGTGGAACTACAGAAGGAGCGGAAATCCAAATGTGCCAGAGGGGAAGATCCCCTATAGAACTGCCTCCTAAGTTTATATGTGAATGGGATGAACATGTATCTGCTGCTATTATTACCTTGAATAAACCCTAAACTTGCAATAAAACACACTTGCTATTGATCCTTTAACCAGACATTAATTACATTAAATGAGTGTATTAAATTCTAATTCTTTAAAGGATGGAGAAAGCCCAGAGTTCTTTTATAAAAATGCAATAAATGTAACTTTATCCAGAGACAGCTACATGTAAGATGGAAGTTGAAAATCCAATTGTTACTGAATTTCAGACTGCCTTAACTAAAATGAATGCACTGATGGTTATGTCCTTGCTTCATGGGCAATGATGGCAAAATATTAGGCGGTGGGGGGACTGCAGGGGAAGTTGGTGAACAACTGCTAAAAGGAGCTGTTGAAGTGAGTAGGAAATGCAAACGAGGACAGCGGTGGTTTTGTTTGCACGTAAACAAGTGCTGCTGCAATCAGAGCCACTGGGGTTAGATTGAGGCGCCATGGATCCCCAGAGAGACAAAGAGACTTTCTGAGCCCCTTTTGACCCAACCCAAACATCCTGTGGCAGAACGGGCGCTGGCTGTCAGTCCAGGCAACTGAGCCGCTGTCAATGGCCTGCTAGCCCCACTATCCGCCTCCCACCATCCCTGGTGGGCGTGGCTCACACTCTCCGTCACTGCCACCACTCACTGATTTGTACACCGCCAGACTGAGGGGCAGTGAGACCCCTCCGGCTGAATTTCCGTACTGGGAAGTGAATTACCCAATCTTTGTTTGGGCCCTGGAGAATTGGCAACTCACCAAGGTCTAGCCTTATCAGTTTCTCCCGGGCCCCCTCCTTTCTTGTAGCGTGCCAAGTGGGGGAGGTTCTGTAGTCAGAGCACCACAAGGTTCTTTATATTCAAAAAGTATAATTTAATTACTATATACAGAGCACTTGCACACAAAGCAGGTAAAGGCACAACACTTAGGTATAGACCCCCTTTTCAGAACCCATAGGGCAGAAAATTAAACAGAAGAGAACCGCCGTCTGCTTTCCCTACCACACGGTTCCCTACTCTACCGTAAGGGGTGGTGGTCTAGGGTTGCCAGGCCCCCTCGATCTCCCAGCGGGAAATTGGGGCCTGGCTCTTACCGTGCTCCTGAGAGCCCGATGATGTCACTTAGTGACGTCACCACGCAGCCCGTTTGGGCACGGTTGTGGGCTCCTGCGGAGCGCAGGAGCGTTCCTGCGCTCTGCAGGGGCCCACAACGGGCCCAATCCACGCCAAAACAGGCCCAATCCGTGCCCATTTTGGCACGGATCGGGTCCATTTTAGTGCGGATCGGTCCCGTTTAAGGCCCCTGTGGAGTGTGGGAGCGTTCCTGCGCTCCGCAGAGGCCCACAACGGGCCCGATCCGCACCAAAACAGGTCCGATCCACACCCGTTTTGGTGTGGATCGGGCCCGTTTCGGCGTGGATTGGGTCCGTTGTGGGCCCTTGCAGAGCGCAGGAACGCTCCCACGCTCCACAGGGGCCCCGATCCAGGCCAAAACAGGCCTGATCCTGGCTGCTGCTGTGCGCAGGGGTGAGCAGCACCGCAGGGGGGGTCGCACATTGAAGGTGCGCGCGCGCCCCCTCCGCTGGCCAGGTAGGTGGGGACAAGGGTGGGAGGATGGGACCGGTGGTCTGGCAGCCCTAGGGTGGTCTCAGGGAAGGTTCCCCCTTTCTTTCCTTTCTGCTGCTTCCCAGGCCCTCCCAGGCCTAGGCACCCGTGTTTCACCCAGCAGCAGGAGCCTCTCCTTCTTCAACCAAGAAGGCAACTCATTTCCCCTCAGGATGGGCTGGGTATTTCTGTGGAGGCTGCTCCACCCCTTATCCCCCCCCCCCCACACACACACTTTCTTGGCTGGGGGCAGCTGGGAAATATAGTCCAGGAAGAAAGGCATCCCATACCAAGACTCCTGCAGGCCCCTCCCTGGCCCCACAGCCCATTAAACCTCATGAGGAACATTTTTTTCCCTTTAAGACAGATTAAATGCAACCGGCACTCATTTCACCCTTGGTAACCATTTCGTTACACATCCTATGAAAACAAAACACATTATGTGCTTGCCTCCAGTGGCCCCTAGAGGGCCCCCAGAGTCCTCCCCCCCCCAGCAGTCCTGTCAACCTGAATCAGGCCGTGTGCTGCACCTCTTTCCCTCTGGGACAGCGTTCCCAACTTCCAGCTCATTGCTGGAGATCTCGGAATTATAACTGATCTTCTGGTGACAATGATCAGTTCCCTTAGAGAAAATGGCTGCCATGGAAGGTGGTTTCTATGGCATTATACCCAGCTGAGGTACATCCCCTCCCCAACCTTTGCCCTCCCCATGCTCTATCCCCCAAATCTTCAGGAATTTCCTAACCTGAAGCTGAAAACCCTACCTGGGAAGATGCAGTCACAGACGTCCTGGAGTCTCCTCTAGTTAGACCTCTCAGAGAATAAGAGTAGAAATGTAAGGTCTGGGTTGCCAACCCAACTGACATTCAAAGAAGGGGGCAGAGGTGCCCCCCGGATCTTCTCTTCTTACCCAGAATTGCTCTGTTTGGGCCAATTGGGCCCCGCTGAGCCCCCACCACTTCTGTTTTAAATTGGAAGTGATGTCAGTCAGAGGCCTCCAGAGTCCACGCATGTCATTTTTTCACATGCTCCAAGGGTTCAAGCCACACACCCCTGGCAGCCAGGTAAGCAGGGACGGGGACTGCAGGTGGAGGCGGAGAATCTCCTACCTTGACCTGGGGGCTGGCAACCCTTCCTGACATAGGTCTTGTGGGTCTCTGCTCCTCCTTTCTCCACCTCAGAATGAAGGTAGAGGGAGCACGAAGCCCCTCTCCTGTAGTCAGACAGGGCAGATCCTATCTCTTCCTGATATGGGGAAAGATTTTTGTGATGTGCGGGGTGCTGTTTAGGCTCCTTCCTTTTCCTATGGGAGGAAACAGATGTTGGAGGTAGGGTTGCCAACTCTGAGTTGTAAAATTCCTGGATATTTGGGGGTGGGGCATAGGGACAGCAGAGTTTGGGGAGGGGAGGGACTTCAGTGGAATATAATGCCACGGAGTCCACCCTCCCAAACAGCCATTTTCTCCAGGGGAACTAATCTTGTCATTTTTGTAGGAAAATTAGCAGAGTTTAAGGCAGAGATTGTGCTTTGGAATGAATGAGAACAGACACACACTCCAGTATAGCTCTGTAAGAATACTTTACTACATAAAGGATAAAATTTGGGTTACATTGGATGAAAATAATAAATTGCTAGACTGACTACATCTTGCTAGAAAAGGTATCATAAGACTGAGAGACTGTGAGAGACAGACTCTGAGTAACGGAGACAAAGAGCAATAAAACTTCAGTATACAGCATCACTTAATCCTCCCCCCCCCCCCAATAAACAGGTTGCCCAATAGAAAACCCTAATTCTACTTCATTATGCTTAGAGACTCCCCTTTCTATGGCAGGGATCCTTATTCGAAGCCTAAATGGTTACATGCAAACAAGTTTACTAACTAACTAACACAGACAGTTTAACTCATTCATGACTGAAACGGAAACACTTGATAAATCCCAGCAATTTGGAGTTCATTTGCAATTCCAAGATATCTCCAGGCCCCACTCACATGATGGATTGGCAACCACAGTTGGAGGGTGGACGGAAAGTTGCTGGTTTGTTTCAGAAATTTTATTTTAACCAGTAGAGGCAAAACAGCAACAAAAAACCCTCACTTGTGTCTCTTTTATTTTTGCAGTGTGCAGAATCAGTCCGCAGGTGCGGGCCACGTGGCCCACCGTGTCTACAACAATCCAACACTGCTGCAAAGGAACACCTCTCCGGACAACTGCACCGAACCTGGAGTAGAATTTCAACACTCCCTTTACGCAGTGACGTACACCATCGTCTTCATACCAGGCCTCCTGACAAACAGCGTGGCACTGTGGATTTTATGCCGTGTCATCAGCAAGCAGAACAAAACTGTGATTTTCATGGTTAACTTGGCTGCGGCTGACTTTGCTCATGTTCTCTCTTTACCGTTGAGGATATATTATTACATCAACAACTGCTGGCCGTTTGGGGTCTTCCTTTGTCAGTTCTGCTTCTACGTCAAGTATCTCAACATGTATGCAAGCATTTGCTTCCTTACCTGCATCAGCGTGCAAAGATACTTTTTCCTCCTCCACCCGTTCAGAGCCAAAAACTGGAAACGGAGGTACAATGTGGCCATATGCCTCGCCGTGTGGATTGTTGTGGGAGTGGCTTGCCTGCCTTTTCCATTGATGAGAGATTCCAAAAAAACTGAGACTTGCTTCACTGAACTTGGCATCAGGAAGATTTCCAACAAAGCTTTCTCTCTCATAATGGTAATAGTGGCTGAATGTGTCGGCTTTTTGTTACCTCTCATCATCATTGTCTATTGCACCTGGAAGACCAAAGCATCACTTCAAGAATATCAAATGCCTCTGCAAAACATGGTGGAAAAGCAGAAAGCTTTGCGGATGGTGGCCACATGTGCCATTGTGTTTTTTGTGTGTTTCACACCATATCATATTGTTTTTTTCTTCTTTATGATGGTCAAAGAGATGATTATTACAGACTGTGGAACAGTCACAAGTATTTTATATATTCACCCTTTCTGCTTAAGCCTCGCCAGCCTCAACTGTTGTTTAGATCCCATCCTGTATTTCTTTACAACCTCCGAATTCCAAGATCGGATCTCAAGACACAGCAGTTTGGCTATCAGGAGTCGTCTGATGAGCAAGGAAAGCGCTTCTTCGATGAAAGAATAAAACCCTAAACCTTCCCCTCTCTCTTTTTTTTAAATTAAAAACGGATTTCAAGTTGGACAATCAGTAAAAACACTTCTGCAATTTTATGTGAGACACTTCCAGAGGAACTTGGAATGTGTGTGTAATAAATGTCACCAGTAAAAGAAAAAATGGAGGTCAATTCTAGTTGTGTCTACTCAGAGTCTCTCTACACGAGACACGTCAGTGGATGTTTGTCAAGTGTAGGGAGACGCAATGTTAGATGGGAAGTGTAGTTTTAAAAGACAGAGCTGGCAGAGATCACTCTTCAGAGGGTTTGTTAATTTCATCTTCTCCTCCTGGAAGGCTCTGTCAATTTCACCTCTCCAATCTAAAACTGTATGGGATCGCAACCAGAGGGCAGTGAGGAATGGAAATGGGCTGGAGCCGCCTCCTATAGCTGGGCTTGGACCTGAAGAGGTTATAATGGGCTGAAGTTTCCCTTCTGGCATTTCACAGCCCCTTCACACAGCTCCGGTGCAAAGCAAAGCCTTTGCCCTGCTGCCAGATCTGTCTTTTTAAACTACCCTTCCTGGCTAACATTGTATCTCCCAACACGTGTTCTTCATGTTTCAGATGTCTTGAGTAGAGAGCCTCTCAGAAGTAAGTCCCACTGATTTCAACCGGACTTACACCTAGTAAGTGTATATAAGATTGTAGCCTATGAGTTCTTATTGGTTAATTAATTATATCTGCATAAATTAGCATGTGAATATACCAAGTGAGGCAACCAGAAATCTGCAGTCTGTTACTGGATGGGATGAGCCTCCGTAACTGCAGATCTAAATGCTTTTTTAGTGACAAAGCATTCCTAGTTTCTTGTGTGACTCCACCCACCCAAGCAAGCTCAGGCAGGGTGTAATCACAGGCAGTTGTAGTGGTTAGAGTGTCGAACTAGGATGTGGGAGGCACCTGTTTGAATCCCCACTCTGCCATGGAAGCTTGCTGGGTGACCTTGAGCCAGTCGCACACTCTCAGCATAACATACCTCACAGGGTTGTTGTGAGGATACAATGGAGGAGAGGAGAACAACGTAAGCTGATTTGGGTGCCTGCCCCTGCCCCTTTAATAGAGGCTTAATGGGATATTATTTACCTCCATGCAATGAAAAACTTCAACTGCCCATTTCCATACATTATAAGCCTCTGTTAAAAGGGAAAGACAGTGGCCGTTTTCACACTGCTTACCGGCCACGGAACATCGTGCCGAGCTCCCGGAATGACAGCGTCTTCCTGGTGTGATTTTGCGCGAGTTCTCGAGTTCTCTGGTGCGATTTCGCGCGAGTCCAGGAGTTCTCGAAATCGCACTAGGAAGACGCTGTCATTCCGGGAGCTCGGCACGATGTTCCATGGCCGGTAAGCAGTGTGAAAACGGCCATTGTTCCTGCAGGTTTAGGCAACCCTAAGGACAAGGTCTTGCTCTGTAAACAGAGACCCATATTCATAGTTACAATAGCCTTTGAAATACTTCTGTGATGGTTGCACATGTGCCCCCATACGCTTATACTAAATATTGTGGTATGTTCCTTGTTTAAAACGGGGATTTAAAAAAAATCTTCCAATTTACAAGAATTTGCCAGGTTATTGAAGGTGATTTTTTACTCGCTACGGGACCAAATGTTTATTTAGAGGCCATTTTGCATGTGTTCATTTCACATAGTCATTGTGAAATAATGAGAGTTTGGGAGGAATTTCCCTACCGCTTGTGGAGAAATGTTCATGTGTTTGCTTCAGTACAAATTGCGATCAAATGAGCTGCATTCACCCTTGGCTTTTTGATGATTCTTGACTCTGAGGATGTAGCAGAGGCATTCCCTCAGATGTGCGAAAGCAGGTGGAGGAATGCCTCTCCTAACGTGGCTCCTGTGTCACTCACAATTTTTGTAAGTCCTTATATCTAAATAATTAACTTTATTTAAAGAGAACTTACATGTTTTATAGATGGTATTTAACACTCGATGGGCATGTCAAAATGTATAAAAACATGTCAAATAAGTGCTGGAAATGTGGGAAGCATACAGGGACATTTTACCATATGTGGTGGACCTGTAAAGAGGCGCATAAATTTTGAACAATGGTACATACATTTTTACAAACTATCTTACAAGTTTCAATTCCTTTCAAACCAGAGTTCATTTTGTTAAATCGTATGCCAGATGTACTGAGCAAAGAGCAGAAATACTTTATAGTACATGTGGTAACAGCGGCGAGAATTTTATTAGCATCTTACTGGAAACGCCCGACGATCCCCCTGCAAGAAGATTTAATAACAAAGATAATGGAAAATGCAGAAATGGACAAATTAACTTCATTAATGAAAGGACAAATGGAAGAAGACTTTTTTGTTCCACGGACCCCCTTCTACAACTGAATTAAAATTAAATATAAAGACTAACATGTAGCAAATATATAAAGGCACTATCATAATTTGTTACCAGTAAACACAGTTGAACACTTGGTAGAAAAATATGATGTATAGATAACTATAACGTTGATGTAAGCAGCCTAAATGACTTTTTCCCCCTTCTCTTCTTTTCTATTTCTCCTTATTAATTTTCCCTTCTCTTATTTCTACTTTTATGGAAAAAACAATAAAACATGTTACAAAAAAAACCAACGCAAATAATTAATTTTAAAAATCTGCTGCCAGGTTTTTAATTTATTTTTTAAAAAACAAACAGATGATTTGACAAAACGAAGAGAAGCAGTTCTTAAGAACCACAAAATTTTAGAATTATATACCCAAAAATATAAGATCTATACAGAGATATGCCAATGTCTCAAACTTGTCATGGGAATCTGGCATGTGAACTTTGGAACTGTGATATGTATCTGAAGAAGTGCAGTAGTTGGATTTAACTGGAAGATTTAAAATAATTCTAGAGCCATTCATGAAACTAACTTGATTCAGAAGCCTTCGTGATATTTCCACTCTTTCCAGGAAAGTGTCCGAAGAAGAGGTTCCTTCTTAGAATGGCTACTGGATTCCTATAACTTTTGTCCTATTTTGTCAAGATCTTACACTTTGTACTGCCCATCATTCAAAAATTTCTCTCTCTTCCTCTCTCTAATTAGCATTTTTTGTTCTATGAATAGATGACTAACCGAGCAATCCTAAGCAGACTGACACCATTCTAAACCCATGGACTTCAATGGACAAAAGGGTACAATTCTGCTAAGTGTGGCACTGACAACATCACAGCCCCTAATAAAAACTACCCCGGTTTACTTGAATGGTTTGCTCATGAAAAAACTAGAGAAACAGCAATCGTGTATAGATACCAACTGGCAGAGGATTACAGGGGGGAACACCAAGTGATATCATGATTCAAAATTGGATAACAAAAGGGCTGGTTGAAAGGCTGGGGGGTCTCTTGGATCTTAGTCTAAGCTTCTAACCACTATTCCGTGCTCTCTCTCGATTAATTAACCTTATCAAGAAGATGCTGCAAAATTATCAATAAAGCTATCAGCCTTGGCAACTAGCATTGCACCTGCCTTGTCTGGATTTCCTTTCGGCTTGTTTTTCTCAGCCAAATGACTGAACAACAGGCTCTAACCTACAGCAGGGACAGCCGCTTCTTGGGGTTTAGTTAAAGAAATATATCATCAGGGGTCATTGGTATGCTCCAAAGCTTTGGATATTTTCATCCAGGCATTACATTGATTAAACAAGGTTAAATTCCTAATTACTAATTCAGAACCCCTGGCAATGAGTTTCTGAACACAATCCTAAACCATCTTTAAACCATCTAAGCTCTCTTCCCCTAATCCTTACACCAAGTTCCAGGCACTGTAAGAAAACTGAGTTGGCAACTGTTTTGAGGGAATCCAAGAGATCCGGCAAAATTAACATGAAGACATGCCCTAGTTAATATCCAGGATAGACTACTCCAACGCACTGCACTTGGGGCTTCCCTTGAAGACATTGGAAGGTTCAACCAGCCCAGAACACAGCTGTTAGAGCACTTATTGACACCTGTTATAGCAGACACATAATACCTTTTACATTGGTTTGCAGTTTGCTTCCAGACTCAGCTCCAAGTGTTGGTTTTGACCTTTAAGCCTTAAATGCTTTGGATCTGTTACCTAAAGACTGTATTTTTCCATAACAACCTGTCCCAATCCCTGAGATCAGTGAACGGGGCCCTCTTGTGGAAACCTGCCTTGTGTGAAGTAAGATTGGTGGGGTTTGTAGGAGGATCTTTTTTAGCTGCTATCTCTGCAATGTGGCATTATTTGTGTTCCAGAAGTCATGAAAGAGATATGCATGCTCTGTCGTTTCTGTCAGTAGCTAGGAGTAAGAGGTACACTGGTTCATAAAATGGAGGCTCCATTTAGCTATCATGACAAATAACCCTTGCTTATATTTATCTGCTCAGAACTGGTCTTGTCTTTTTAAAAAGCCACTTCACGACCAAGATTCCCTTCTGCAGCAATAAATTCAGTTGCATTTACCCTTCAAAAACAATTCAAATGCAATAAACCCTTGCATTCATTTTTTTTTTTACAAATAGGCATTTTTTTTAAAAAAAAGTGCTGCCCTTTCTCCTTTGCCTTTTCCCTTCATTTTCAAAAGACTTAGGTAATGTTATTGACGCTTTCTTCAGGTGCCCATTATTTTTAACTGCTGTGATAAACAATCTGTATTTGCATTTTCTCTTTCAGACCAGAAACACCACGTGTTTTAAAAAGAGAAACCAAACTGCCTGAGGAGTAATACTTTTTGTACGCCTCTAATACCAGGTTTCTGAACACTGACATCTAGGGGAGAACAGAGATCTCCTGAGACGAGCCTCTTAGCAACAGCAAAAGAGAAGCTCACATGTTCCTCTGGATTCACAGAGAAATGAGAGCCAAACTACATGTGACGTCTTACACAGGTTGGACACTAGTCGGCTTCCCTCAAGTTTTGATGGGAAATGTAGGCATCCTGGTCTTGCAGCTGTAATGGAGAGCCAAGCTGTAAAACCAGGGCACCTACATTTCCCATCAAAACTTGAGGGAAGCTGACAAGTGTCCAACCTGTGTAAGACGTCACTTGTAGTTTGGCTCTGAGATGGTAGAATGGATGGTACCTTTTCAATCCATCCTACCACATCTGCTCTCTGTCACCTCATTCTCCTCCATGTATAAACCAGGCCTAAGAGGCCAGGCTGGATATCACTTGGGAACACAAAGGAATAGAGTTAGAGTTTCCAGATGCCCGCCGATGGTGGTTGGTTTTTAACAAATCAGCCCCGCATGCACCCCGTCACTTCCACGTCACGCTGGAAATGACATCATTCCCGGAGCAACATGGAAGTCATCTGGAGTGGGTGGGAGTGCCCTGCAGGGTTCCTTAGCCCATTCTCATGCTTCTGACCACTGGCCAGATGAGAGGTGGCCGTGGGCGGAGGCTGAGTTAAAGATCCCCCAACCCCACTGAGGGAAAGGAGCTGAGGTAACTCTAATTTGGAGATAAGTTCTAATCTGGAGCTCTCTTGGCCCCACCTGAAGGTTGGCAACATTAGGAGTGACAAAGAGTTCTGTTTGGGAGGGTTGCTAGTTCTGGCACAGGCCCCTTTCTTACAAAGACGACCTGTCAGGACTGTCTGTGACCCACACAGCACTTCCATCTTGCTTTCCTCACTTGCTGTAATTTTCCAGTATTTGTTTTTGTCTGCAGGTTCACAGGAGCAGCTGGGTTCCCAAGACGGTCTTACCTGGGATGGCTCCGCAGCGACCTTGGAGCCGTTACTGTCACATTCTATCCTAGCTGGGCAGGCAAGGGGGGTGGGGGATGGTTCGGAGAGTTTGATATCCTGTAACCAGCCTTAACACGTCATTCTCAACAAGAGTTCTGTGTACAGCCAAAGATTCTCTTAGGCTTTGGATTATCTACGGACACTTGCATATTCTGAATATATATTCTCTCAATAAATAACCTTTGACTCAAGAGACTTTGGATTTCTTGCTGCAAGGGGTGGGAGATGAAATTAGAGTATCCTGCCTTCCATAGACTGACACTACCACTGCTGAGAGCAAAAGCTGGTTCCCTGAATCCCGGAAGAAGCTCCACGTATCAACAGTGACTGCTGGGACATTTATCTTCTTGGCTCAAACGATATGAGGGAGAGGGAGCTGGAATCGTAGTTTTTCAACCAAATGTCATCAAAATTGCGGAAAAACTTCTTCTCTCTGCCCCAGTTTCAAGCAAATTGGGCAAAGGGTTTAAATTCTTCGGGCCCTGAAAAGGTCCCCTCAACCACTGTAATTGCACTTCCATTATTCCTTATAGGAGATTTTTTTTCAGGGGTGTGTGTGTGACTCGTTGTTTTTCAATCAAAGGTCACCAAAATTTCAGGGGACCTACTTTTGCCTGTCCAGCAAAGACCCCCCCCCCCACACACACACATACACACTCTATTTTCAAGCAAATTGGACAAAGGCTTTGAATTCTACAGGCCCCTGAACAAACCAGGCTTTCTTCTTTCAGTGGGGGGGGGGAGTCTCTCCACTGCACAAAAGACAGGGGAAGGAGAATGGCAGCTTTTTGCGACTTGTGATTGGCTGGGAGTAGGGTTGCCAGGCCCCCTTGATCTCCCAGCTGGAGATTGGGGCCTGGCTCTTACCTGGGGGGCGGGGGGGAATGCGCGCACGCGCTCCTGCAAGCGTGATGACGTCACTTAGTGACGTCACCACGCAGCCCGTTTGGGCATGGATCGGGCCCATTGTGGGCCCCTGCAGAGCGCAGGAGCATTCCTGCGCTCTGCAGGGGCCCACAACGGGCCCAATCCACGGCAAAACGGGCCCAATCCGCGCCCATTCAGGCACGGATCAGGTCCGTTTTGGCGTGGATCGGGCCCGTTTTGGCGTGAATTGGGTCCGTTGTGGGCCCTTGCAGAGCGCAGGAACGCTCCCGCGCTCCACAGGGGCCCCGATCCAGGCCAAAACAGGCCTGATCCTGGCTACTGCTGCGCGCAGGGGCATTGAAGATGCGCACCCCCCTGCTGGCCAGGTAGGTGGGGGCGGGGGATCCCCCGCCCCCACCGGGGGTCTGGCAGCCCTAGCTGGGAGTGCTCTGTGCTCCTCCCTTTTAAGGGTCTTATTGGAAGGGAGAAACTCCATTGTCCAGAAAATCAGTAGATATATTTTTTTAAGTACTCATGCTACATGGCTGGTAAGCAGCAGAACTTGGGGGGAACATTGATACTTTGGGGGAGTGTGTTTTGTTATTCCCAAGCATCTTGGATTTGTGTTATTGTTCCGGAAAATCAAGATGATGATTCGAAACAGTGAATTGCATATATATTTTCAGCTTGTGAACTCTGTTAGGCACACCCCTAGTTACTACACTGTGTGCGCCTCTCACGTATGAGATGCAGTGCCACTCCACACCCAAAACAGTTCTCAGGTACTCCTTTCTTAACCTCTCACCATGACCTGTATGACTAACGCATACATCCTTTGAAATGTTTCTCCTGTATGGTGTTTATACCATTGTAAGCTTGCATAACCAGAGTTTCGGAGGAAACACATGATCTGTAACCACTTCAACCTGATATTCTCCTGATATTCTAAAACAAGATCTTATTCTTTAAATAGAACCTGTTTTGTCACATTAATTTTTTTAAAAAAAAAAACTTAGGTGATGCATCTACTGACCCCATCGGTGGGGTCAGTGGTGGTTGTGTTATGATAGCATGAAATAGATTTTTCTGTTAGTGTTGCAATGTATGCTTCAAGTTTATGCAAACCCTTCCCCCCGCCCCCCCCAAGATGGTAGCAAAATTAAAGAGGAGGTGCTCTCTACAGGCATGTCTCAGTAGTCTTTGCAGCAAAGAATTACAAGTATCTAAATCTAATTAATAGTTAATATGTAACTTTTATGTTGGCCTAACAAGCGAAATAAAAATATTGTTTCTCAGTTTTATACTTACTCTTCGCTCTTTACTCTTCAATATGAAACATAAGTTTGGGAATGGAGTTGTTTGTGGCTTCGAATAAAATAAGGTTCTTTTGTTTTAAAACTGTCTCAAGGATCACTTGCTCCTTCTTGAGCCCACCTGTCATTGGAGGGCTTGCTCTGAATGCCCTTACTTTCTGAAATAACCGAGCCCATCACCAGAGACAGGGCTGTTTCTGCTGTGGCCCCTCAATTGTGGTGAGCCCTTCTTTACCTGTCCTCGGGGCTTTTTCTGGGAAAAGAGGTGGTGGAACTCAGTGGGTTGCCCTCAGAAAAAATGGTCACATGGCTGGTGGCCCTGCCCTCTGATCTCCAGACAGAGGGGAGTGTAGATTGCCCTCCGCGCCGCTGAGCGGAATGGAGTGCAATCTAAACTCCCCTCTGTCTGGAGATCAGGGGGTGGGACCACCAGCCATGTGACCATTTTGAAGAGGTTCTGGAACTCCATTCCCCCACGTTCCCCCTGAAAAAAAAGCCCTGCCTGTCCTGATATGAATAGCCCAGGCAAGCCAGATCATGTCAGATCTCAGTAACTAAGCAGGGTCAGCCTTGGTTAGTAATTGTATGGAAGACCTCCAAAAAAGACCAGAGTCACAGAGGCAGGGAATGGCACCCCACCTCTGTGAGTGTCTTGC
Organism: Eublepharis macularius; assembly: GCF_028583425.1. Classification (NCBI taxonomy): domain Eukaryota; kingdom Metazoa; phylum Chordata; class Lepidosauria; order Squamata; family Eublepharidae; genus Eublepharis; species Eublepharis macularius. The sequence continues at coordinate 17,991,313 of NC_072802.1, forward strand.
CATGAAAATCCCAGCAGGAGTTGTCATAAGACAGCTATGACTTGATGGCACTTCCCCCCACCCCTTTCCCACCTCCACGCACCCAGCTCCAAGGTTCTTGAGGTTTAGGCACCAACTAAGCATATTTTTATTCCTTCAGACTTCCCATCTGTAACCATCTCCTTTAGCCATTCCCAAGTCTGACATCTGTTAGCTGGTTCCTTCTGTGGTTGGATTGTTGTTGACTTTATGAGCTGCTTTGTGTCTAAAGAGATATGGTAGGACAGAAATGGTTTAAATGAAAGCAAGAAACAAAACAATAAAAATGCTGATTTTATTGCTGATTTTACTGCTGGTTTTATTGATGCTCTTTTAATGGTTTGGTTTATAACTTTTTCCATGTCTCCTCCACTATCGTTGTTGTTGTTTTTTCTCAACAACGAGGACACAAATGTTTTAACCTTTATTATAACATGCTCCAATTATTATAATATGCTATCATCTTTTCTCTGGGCCACTGGGGAGGAGGCTTAGGGAGCAATCGTAAGCCAGTCTACTCAGAAGTAAGTCCCATTTTATTCAATGGGGATTGCTCTCAGGAAAGTGTTCTTAGGATTACGCTGTATGTAGACAAAAAACCAGGTCATCCTGTAACTTCAACGGCTGCGGTGGTGATTCTCTGTTTTGCATTCACTGGCACTGCAAATGCTTCTTTGGCAGTGGAGCTTCCACATGGGAGTTTTCTGAGCATTTTCCTCCATCAGCCACCATTTCCTCTGCATTTTCCCCACCATGCCACCATAGGGCTTTTTAAATAAAAAATCAATAATTGCTACAGCATTATAAAGTTATAGTGCCACAGTAATTATTGCTTTTTTTTAAAAAAAAGCCCTCCTATGGTGCGGCAGAGAAAATAGGTAATGCGAAAGGCCGGCAGAAGGAAGATGGTGCTGATATGAGCAGGACTGTTTGAAAATTCACAACTTTCCATCCAGATTGCACGCTAGAGCACTTGGAAGAGGAGGCCAACTAGGTTTGAGAAGGAGCATGTCAAGGGTGGGGAAGACCTGGAAAGTGGATGAGTAGAGAAGGACGTGGTATAGATGCTTCCACAAAGAGCGCTCCAGTTTGGAAGCAAAAGCTGAGAAAAGCATTCATCGGAATGAAGCCAAGGGGATAAAATGAATTCCTTTGGAGAAAAGTGGGATATAAATGTGAAAATTGAAAATTTGAGGGGGAGGAGTGTATGGGGCACAGAGAGATGCCCAATAATTAAACCTATTTGAGCAAAGAGCAAGTCGTTGGTTTTCCCTGGCAGAGAGGGCAGGGGAATTTTAGTTTGTTTCCATAAATCACAGGCTTAGAACTGCATCATCAATTTTATTCCACCCTTTCCCTTGGAATAAAACATACATAGTTCTACCCCAGCCAGGGCTTTTTTTCTGGGAAAAGAGGTGGTGGAACTCAGTGGTGGAACTCAAGACCACTCAATGACATCACTTTGGGTCAGCTGGAACAAGGGGGGAGTTTTTTAAAGTTTAAATTGCCCTCAGTGAAAATGGTCACATGGCCGGTGGCCCCAATCCCTGATCTCCAGACAGAGGGGAGTTTAGATTGCCCTCCGTGCCACTGAGCGGCGCAGAGGGCAATCTCAACTCCCCTCTGTCTGGAGATCAGGGGGCCGGGGCCACAGCCATGTGACCATTTTTAAGAGGTGCCGGAACTCCATTCCACCGTGTTCCCACTGAAAAAAAGCCCTGACCCCAGCCATTTTACCTTAAGAAGTCAAGTAGTAACACCTCAGAGACGAACAAAATTTTCCAGGGTCTAAGCTTTCATGAATCAAAGCTCACTTTGGCCCAAGATAAGCATTATGGCTGAGAAGGACCTTGAACCTGTTTCTCCCTGGTCTTAGTCCAGCACTCTAACCACTGCACGAGATGGCTAGTCAATGCCTCAGTTTGGAAGATTGTATGAAGCAAAACAGAGCATGAATACACAGATATGCTAGATGCTAAAGTGAGGAAAAACAAGCCCGAACTGCTGCTTTAATGGCAAATGTATCTATGCGATGTCATCGTTGGATTCGTTTCCCTCCAGAAGCTGTGGTTGAGTATATTTTAAGAAGGGAAGAGAAATGAAATACAGGATTTCCTTTTGTACAGTCACAGATCCCGTCTTTGGACTCTAGTAGCATTTCTGAAGATTTCCTTGAGACGTTTGGAAAATTTGTGTTCCCGGCAACAGATCGTCAGGAAAACTCTACAGCAGAAATGGGGGCAAATTCAACAATCAGAAGGTGCTTCTTTCGTTTTTAATTGCTCTTGTGCCTTCCTGTGGTTGTCGCCATTTCAAAGAATGGAAATTGTGGTGAGGTAAGGTTTCGTCTTCTACAATGTTTCTTTTTGCCAAATTATCACAGCAGTTTTAAGTATACTGATCATGAAGGAAAATCCATTGAACTGAATGGGTTTTGTTGCTGTATGCTTAGAATCAGAGATTGGGGACTGCAGTCCTTCAGATATTTGCCAGGATGAAGTAAGTTTTGTTGAATTCAGTGGGCTACTTTTGAGTAAGCATCTTAGGGTCAGCTGCCAGCCGTAATGCTAACGGAATGTGTTCCATTAAAGGGAAGGATTTTCAGCCCAGTCACGGCATTGTCACAGTTCACCAGTTAACCTAGTTTATATTTTTGCATCCAGTAACTTCTAACCTTTCCTTGTGGCTTCCTGGAAGGAAATACAGAATAGGAGATATACCTCCTTCCAAAAGTCTGTTCTACTGCTGTTTGGGTGAGAAGCAAGAAAGGATTTTCTTTGTATTTTAAAAAATAGTATCTTACTGAAAAGTTTACTTACAATTATCATTTTTCTGGCCATGGCTTAAGTCTATTAATATTGGCATGCATTATCAAAAAAAAAAAAGGGTTGAGTATTCTCAATCTGTTTTAGGAAACTATTTCGAGGCAGCTGTGGAACTTTGATTCTGCTCTCCCCTGAAATTTGCAACCCTTGGCATGGGATTCACACATACTCATCTCACACCCTCAAGTTCCTTCAGTTGGCTGTGGTTGACAAACAGCTTGGACACGTCCTTTCACACCTCGTTAAGAGAGCTGCAGTGCTATGGCTTTGGAGTGTGCGCTGCTGTGAATAGGAAAGTTTTTTTGAACCACAGAAACCACAGGAATGAAAAAAAGAGCGAGCTCCTCTGCCTTAAGGAAAAAACAGCACCCTGTTATGTTCCATTGATTAGTGCAGTCATATTGGAAGGTTTGACTGGTTCTTATGACTTGTTCTTGGACCAAAATGGATTTTTATTTTTTAACAAACCGTTTTTATTTTTTAACAAACCAGCACACCAACTGCTTTCCATCTTTTTGCCATCCTCCAGGGCAGTTTCAGTTACTACTTTTTAAATA